>NW_027422806.1:2471328-3062015 GCF_048934315.1 Petromyzon marinus
CCCCGGACTGCCCAGGACCGCCCCGGACCGCCCGGGGACTGCCCGGGACCGCCCGGGACCGCCCCGGACTGCCCGGACCGCCCAGGGCCGCCCCGGACCACCCCGGACTGCCCAGGACCGCCCGGGACCGCCCGGGACTGCCCGGGACCGCCCGGGACCGCCCCGGACCACCCGGGACCGCCCGGGACCGCCCCGGACCGCCCGGGACCGCCCGGGACCGCCTAGGACCGCCCGGGAGCGCCCGGGACCGGCCGCCCGGGACCGCCCGGGACCCGCCCGGACCGCCCAAGACCGCCCGGGACCGCCCGGGACCGCTGGAGACAGCCGGGACCGCCCGGGACCGCCCGGGACCGCCCCGGACCACCCCGGATCGCCCGGGACCGCCCGGGACTGCCCGGGACCGCCCGGGACTGCCCGGGACCGCCCCGGACCCGCCCCGGACCGCCCGGAACCGCCCGGGTCCGCCCGGGACCGCCCGGGACCGCCCCGGACCACCCGGGACTGCGCCGGACCGCCCGGGACCGCCCGGGACCGCCCGGGACTGCCCGCGACCGCCCGGGACCGTCCGGGACACCGCCCGGGACCGCCCTGGAACGCCCGGGACCGCCCGGGACCGCCCGGACCGTCTGGGACCGCCCGGGACCACACGGGACCGCCCGGGACCGCCCGGACTGCCCGGGACCGCCCGGGACCCCCCGGGACCGCCCGGGACCGCCCGAGACCGCCCAGGACCGCCCGGGACCGCCCGGGACCGCCCCGGACCGCCCGGGACCGCCCCGGACCGCCCGGGACCGCCCAGGACCGCCCGGGACCGCCTGGGACCGCCCGGGACCGCCCGGGACCACCCGGGACCGCCCTGGACCGCCCGGGACCGCCCTGGAACGCCCCCGGACCGCCCGGGACCGGCCCGGACCGCCCGGGACCGCCCCGGACCGCCCGGGACCGCCCCGGGCTGCCCGGGACCGCCCGGGACCGCCCGGGACCGCCCCGGACCGCCCGGGTCCGCCCGGGACCGCCCCGGACTGCCCGGGACCGCCCGGGACCGCCCCGGACCCACCCCGGACTGCCCAGGACCGCCCCGGACCGCCCGGGACTGCCCGGGATTGCCCGGGACCGCCCCGGACTGCCCGGGACCGCCCGGGACCGCCCCGGACCACCCCGGACTGCCCAGGACCGCCCGGGACCGCCCGGGACCGCCCGGGACCGCCCGGGACCGCCCCGGACCCCCGGGACCGCCCGGGACCGCCCCGGGACCGCCCGGGACCGCCCGGGACCGCCTCGGACCGCCCGGGAGCGCCCAGGACCGCCCGGGACCGCCCGGGACCGCCCCGGAACCACCCGGGACCGCCCGGGACCGCCCAAGACCGCCCGGACCGCCCGGGACCGCTGGAGACAGCCGGGACCGCCCGGGACCGCCCGGGACCGCCCCGGACAACCCCGGATCGCCCGGGACCGCCCGGGACTGCCCGGGACCGCCCGGGACCGCCGGGACCGCCCCGGACCGCCCCGGACCGCCCGGAACCGCCCGGGTCCGCCCGGGACCGCCCGGGACCGCCCCGGACCACCCGGGACTGCGCCGGACCGCCCGGGACCGCCCGGGACCGCCCGGGACTGCCCGCGACCGCCCGGGACCATCCGGGACCGCCCGGGACCGCCCTGGAACGCCCGGGACCGCCCGGGACCGCCCGGACCGTCTGGGGACCGCCCGGGACCACACGGGACCGCCCGGGACCGCCCCGGACCGCCCGGGACCGCCCGGGACCGCCCGGGACCGCCCGGGACCGCCCGGGACCGCCCGGGACCGCCTCGGACCGCCCGGGAGCGCCCGGGACCGCCCGGGACCGCCCGGGACCGCCCCGGACCACCCGGGAACCGCCCGGGACCGCCCAAGACCGCCCGGGACCGCCCGGGACCGCCCGAGACAGCCGGGACCGCCCGGGACCGCCCGGGACCGCCCCGGACCACCCCGGATTGCCCGGGACCGCCCGGGACCGCCCGGGACCGCCCGGGACCGCCCGGGACCGCCCCGGACCGCCCCGGACCGCCCGGAACCGCCCGGGTCCGCCCGGGACCGCCCAGGACCGCCCCGGACCACCCGGGACTGCGCCGGACCGCCCGGGACCGCCCGGGACCGCCCGGGACTGCCCGGGACCGCCCGGGACCGTCCGGGACCGCCCGGGACCGCCCTGGAACGCCCCGGACCGCCCCGGACCGCCCAGGACCGCCCGGGACCGCCCCGGACCGCCCGGGACCGCCTGGGACCGCCCGGGACCGCCCTGGACCACCCGAGATCGCCCGGGACTGCCCGGGACCGCCCGGGACCGCCCGGGACCGCCCGGGACCACCCGGGACCGCCCTGGACCGCCCGGGACCGCCCTGGAACGCCCCGGACCGCCCCGGGACCGGCCCGGAACGCCCGGGACCGCCCCGGACCGCCCGGGACCGCCCCGGGCTGCCCGGGACCGCCCGGACCGCCCGGGACCGCCCCGGACCGCCCGGGTCCGCCCGGGACCGCCCCGGACTGCCCGGGACCGCCCGGGACCGCCCCGGACCACCCCGGACTGCCCAGGACCGCCCCGGACCGCCCGGGACTGCCCGGGACCGCCCGGGACCGCCCCGGACTGCCCGGGACCGCCCAGGACCGCCCCGGACCACCCCGGACTGCCCAGGACCGCCCGGGACCGCCCGGGACCGCCCGGGACCGCCCGGGACCGCCCCCGGACCACCCGGGACCGCCCGGGACCGCCCCGGACCGCCCGGGACCGCCCGGGACCGCCTAGGACCGCCCGGGAGCGCCCGGGACCGCCCGGGACCGCCCGGGACCGCCCGGACCACCCGGGACCGCCCGGGACCGCCCAAGACCGCCCGGGACCGCCCGGGACCGCTGGAGACAGCCGGGACCGCCCGGGACCGCCCGGGACCGCCCCGGACCACCCCGGATCGCCCGGGACCGCCCGGGACTGCCCGGGACCGCCCGGGACTGCCCGGGACCGCCCCGGACCGCCCCGGACCGCCCGGAACCGCCCGGGTCCGCCCGGGACCGCCCGGGACCGCCCCGGACCACCCGGGACTGCGCCGGACCGCCCGGGACCGCCCGGGACCGCCCGGGACTGCCCGCGACCGCCCGGGACGTCCGGGACCGCCCGGGACCGCCCTGGAACGCCCGGGACCGCCCGGGACCGCCCGGACCGTCTGGGACCGCCCGGGACCACACGGGACCGCCCGGGACCGCCCCGGACTGCCCGGGACCGCCCGGGACCCCCCGGGACCGCCCGGGACCGCCCGAGACCGCCCAGGACCGCCCGGGACCGCCCGGGACCGCCCCGGACCGCCCGGGACCGCCCCGGACCGCCCGGGACCGCCCAGGACCGCCCGGGACCGCCTGGGACCGCCCGGGACCAACGGGGACCGCCCCGGGACCGGCCGGACCGCCCGGGACCGCCCGGGACCCGCCCCGGACCTCCCGGGACCGCCCAGGACCGCCACGGACCACCCGGGATCGCCCGGGACCGCCCGGGACCGCCCGGGACCGCCCGGGACCGCCCGGGACCGCCCGGGACCGCCCAGGACCACCCGGGACCGCCCCGGACCGCCCCGGACCGCCCGGGACCGCCCGGGACCGCCCCAGACCGCCCGGGACCGCCCGGGACCGCCCGGGACCGCCCAGGACCGCCCGGGACCGCCCTGGACCGCCCCGGACTGCCTGGGACCGCCCGGGACCGCCCAGGACCGCCCGGGACCGCCCGGGACCGCCCTGGACCGCCCGCGACCGCCCTGGAACGCCCCGGACCGCCCGGGACCGCCCGGTCTGCCCGGGACCGCCACGGACCGCCCGGGACCGCCCGGACCTGCCCGGATCGCCCGGGACCGCCCGGGACCGCCCGGGACCGCCCCGGACTGCCCGGGACCGCCCGGGACCCGCCCAGGACCGCCCCGGACCGCCCGGGACCGCCCGGGACCGCCCCGGACCGCCCCGGACCGCCCGGGACCGCCCTGGACCGCCCGGGACCACCCAGGACCGCCCGGGACCGCCTGGGACCGCCCGGGACCACACGGAACCGCCCGGGACCGGCCCGGACCGCCCGGACCGCCCGGGACCGCCCCGGACCGCCCGGGACCGCCCAGGACCGCCACGGACCCACCCGGGATCGCCCGGGACCCGCCGGGACCGCCCGGGACCGCCCGGGACCGCCCGGGACCGCCCGGGACCGCCCGGGACCACCCGGGACCGCCCCGGACAGCCCCGGACCGCCCGGACCGCCCGGGACCGCCCCAGACCGCCCGGGACCGCCCGGGACCGCCCGGGACCGCCCAGGACCGCCCGGGACCGCCCTGGACCCGCCCCGGACTGCCTGGGACCGCTCGGGACCGCCCGGGACCGCCCGGGACCGCCCGGGACCGCCCTGGACCGCCCGCGACCGCCCTGGAACGCCCCGGACCGCCCGGGACCGGCCCGGACTGCCCGGGACCGCCCAGGACCGTCCGGGACCGCCCCGGACTGCCCGGGATCGCCCGGGACCGCCCGGGACCGCCCCGGACCGCCCGGGACCGCCGGGACCGCCCCGGACGCCCCGGACCGCCCGGGACCGCCCAAGACCGCCCGGGACCGCCCGGGATCGCCCGGGACCGCCCGGGACCGCCCAGGACCGCCCGAGACCGCCCGGGACCGCCCGGGACTGCCCGGGACCGCCCGGGACCGCCCGGGACCGCCCCGGACCGCCCGGGACCGCCCTGGGACCGCCCGGGACCGCTAGGGACCGCCCCGGACTGCCCGGGACCGCCCGGGACCGCCCCGGACCACCCGGACTGCCCAGGACCGCCCCGGACCGCCCGGGACCGCCCGGTACCGCCCGGGACCGCCCCGGACCGCCCGGGTCCGCCCGGGACCCGCCCCGGACTGCCCGGGACCGCCCGGGACCGCCCCGGACCACCCCGGACTGCCCAGGACCGCCCCGGACCGCCCGGGACCGCCCGGGACCGCCCGGGACCGCCAGGGACCGCCCGGGACCGCTCGGGACCGCCCCGGACCACCCGGGACCGCCCGGGACCGCCCCGGACCGCCCGGGACCGCCCGGGACCGCCCGGGACCGCCCGGACCGCCCGGGACCGCCTCGGACCGCCGGGAGCGCCCGGGACCGCCCGGGACCGCCCGGGACCGCCCTGGACCACCCGGGACCGCCCGGGACCGCCCAAGACCGCCCGGGACCGCCGGACCGCCCGAGACAGCCGGGACTGCCCGGGACCGCCCCGGAGACCGCCCCGGACCACCCCGGATCGCCCGGACCGCCCGGGACCGCCCGGGACCGCCCGGGACTGCCCGGGACCGCCCCGGACCGCCCCGGACCCGCCCGGAAACCGCCCGGGTCCGCCCGGACCGCCCGGGACCACCCCGGACCACCCGGGACTGCGCCGGACCCGCCCGGGACCACCCGGGAAGGCCCGGGACTGCCCGGGACGCCCGGGACCGTCCGGGGCCGCCCGGGACCGCCCTGGAACGCCCCGGACCGCCCTGGACCGCCCCGGACCGCCCGGGACCGCCCCGGACCGCCCGGGACCGCCTGGGACCGCCCGGGACCGCCCTGGACCACCCGAGATTGCCCGGGACTGCCCGGGACCGCCCGGGACCGCCCGGGACCGCCCGGGACCACCCGGGACCGCCCTGGACCGCCCGGGACCCGCCCTGGAACGCCCCGGACCGCCCGGACCGGCCCGGACCGCCCGGGACCGCCCCGGACCGCCCGGGACCGCCCGGGCTGCCCGGGACCGCCCGGGACCGCCCGGGACGCCCCGGACCCGCCCGGGTCCGCCCGGGACCGCCCCGGACTGCCCGGGACCGCCCGGGACCGCCCCGGACCACCCCGGACTGCCCAGGACCGCCCCGGACCGCCCGGGACCGCCCGGGACCGCCCGGGACCGCCCCGGAACCGCCCCGGACCGCCCGGAACCGCCCGGGTCCGCCCGGGACCGCCCAGGACCCGCCCCGGACCACCCGGGACTGCGCCGGACCGCCCGGGACCGCCCGGGACCGCCCGGGACTGCCCGGGACCGCCCGGGACCGTCCGGGACCGGCCCGGGACCGCCCTGGAACGCCCCGGACCGCCCCGGACCGCCCCGGACCGCCCGGGACCGCCCCGGACCGCCCGGGACCGCCTGGGACCGCCCGGGACCGCCCTGGACCACCCGAGATCGCCCGGGACTGCCCGGGACCGCCCCGGGACCGCCCGGGACCGCCCGGGACCACCCGGGACCGCCCTGGACCGCCCGGGACCGCCCTGGAACGCCCCGGACCGCCGGACCGGCCCGGACCGCCCGGGACCGCCCCGGACCGCCCGGGACCGCCCCGGGCTGCCCGGGACCGCCCGGGACCGCCCGGGACCGCCCCGGACCGCCCGGGTCCGCCCGGGACCGCCCCGGACTGCCCGGGACCGCCCGGGACCGCCCCGGCCCACCCCGGACTGCCCAGGACCGCCCCGGACCGCCCGGGACTGCCCGGGATTGCCCGGGACCGCCCCGGACTGCCCGGGACCGCCCGGGACCGCCCCGGACCACCCCGGACTGCCCAGGACCGCCCGGGACCGCCCGGGACGCCCGGGACCGCCCGGGACCGCCCCGGACCACCCGGGACCGCCCGGGACCGCCCCCGGACCGCCCGGGACCGCCCGGGACCGCCTCGGACCGCCCCGGGAGCGCCCAGGACCGCCCGGGACCGCCCGGGACCGCCCCGGACCACCCGGGACCGCCCGGGACCGCCCAAGACCGCCCCGGGACCGCCGGACCGCTGGAGACAGCCGGGACCGCCCGGGACCGCCCGGGACCGCCCCGGACAACCCCGGATCGCCCGGGACCGCCCGGGACTGCCCGGGACCGCCCGGGACCGCCGGGACCGCCCCGGACCGCCCCGGACCGCCCGGAACCGCCCGGGTCCGCCCGGGACCGCCCGGGACCGCCCCGGACCCACCCGGGACTGCGCCGGACCGCCCGGGACCGCCCGGGACCGCCCGGGACTGCCCGCGACCGCCCGGGACCATCCGGGACCGCCCGGGACCGCCCTGGAACGCCCGGGACCGCCCGGGACCGCCCGGACCGTCTGGGACCGCCCGGGACCACACGGGACCGCCCGGGACCGGCCCCGGACCGCCCGGGACCGCCCGGGACCGCCCGGGACCGCCCGGGACCGCCCGGGACCGCCCGGGACCGCCTCGGACCGCCCGGAGCGCCCGGGACCGCCCGGGACCGCCCGGGACCGCCCCGGACCACCCGGGACCGCCCGGGACCGCCCAAGACCGCCCGGGACCGCCCGGGACCGCCCGAGACAGCCGGGACCGCCCGGGACCGCCGGGACCGCCCCGGACCACCCGGATTGCCCGGGACCGCCCGGGACCGCCCGGGACCGCCCGGGACCGCCCGGGACCGCCCCGGACCGCCCGGACCGCCCGGAACCGCCGGGTCCGCCCGGGACCGCCCAGGACCGCCCCGGACCACCCGGGACTGCGCCGGACCGCCCGGGACCGCCCGGGACCGCCCGGGACTGCCCGGGACCGCCCGGGACCGTCCGGGACCGCCCGGGACCGCCCTGGAACGCCCCGGACCGCCCGGACCGCCCAGGACCGCCCGGGACCGCCCCGGACCGCCCGGGACCGCCTGGGACCGCCCGGGACCGCCCCTGGACCACCCGAGATCGCCCGGGACTGCCCGGGACCGCCCGGGACCGCCCGGGGACCGCCCGGGACCACCCGGGACCGCCCTGGACCGCCCGGGACCGCCCTGGAACGCCCCGGACCGCCCGGGACCGGCCCGGAACGCCCGGGACCGCCCCGGACCGCCCGGGACCGCCCCGGGCTGCCCGGGACCGCCCGGGACGCCCGGGACCGCCCCGGACCGCCCGGGTCCGCCCGGGACCGCCCCGACTGCCCGGGGACCGCCCGGGACCGCCCCGGACCACCCCGGACTGCCCAGGACCGCCCCGGACCGCCCGGGACTGCCCGGGACCGCCGGGACCGCCCCGGACTGCCCGGGACCGCCCAGGACCGCCCCGGACCACCCCGGACTGCCAGACCGCCCGGGACCGCCCGGGGACCGCCCGGGACCGCCCGGGACCGCCCCGGACCACCGGGACCGCCCGGGACCGCCCCGGGACCGCCCGGGACCGCCCGGGACCGCCTAGGACCGCCCGGGAGCGCCCGGGACCGCCCGGGACCGCCCGGGACCACCCCGGACCACCCGGGACCGCCCGGGACCGCCCAAGACCGCCCGGGACCGCCCGGGACCGCTGGAGACAGCCGGGACCGCCCGGGACCGCCCGGGACCGCCCCGGACCACCCCGGAATCGCCCGGGACCGCCCGGGACTGCCCGGGACCGCCCGGGACTGCCGGGACCGCCCCGGACCGCCCCGAACAGGCCCGGAACCGCCCGGGTCCGCCGGGACCGCCCGGGACCGCCCCGGACCACCCGGGACTGCGCCGGACCGCCCGGGACCGCCCGGGACCGCCCGGGACTGCCCGCGACCGCCCGGGACCGTCCGGGACCGCCCGGGACCGCCCTGGAACGCCCGGGACCGCCCGGGACCGCCCCGGACCGTCTGGGACCGCCCGGGACCACACGGGACCGCCCGGGACCGCCCCGGACTGCCCGGGACCGCCCGGGACCCCCCGGGACCGCCCGGGACCGCCCGAGACCGCCCAGGACCGCCCGGGACCCGCCCGGGACCGCCCCGGACCGCCCGGGACCGCCCCGGACCGCCCGGGACCGCCCAGGACCGCCCGGGACCGCCTGGGACCGCCCGGGACCACACGGGACCGCCCGGGACCGGCCCGGACCGCCCGGGACCGCCCGGGACCGCCCCGGACCTCCCGGGACCGCCCAGGACCGCCACGGACCACCCGGGATCGCCCGGGAGCCGGGACCGCCCGGGACCGCCCGGGACCGCCCGGGACCGCCCGGGACCGCCCAGGACCACCCGGGACCGCCCCGGACCGCCCCCGGACCGCCCGGGACCGCCGGGACCGCCCCAGACCGCCCGGGACCGCCCGGGACCGCCCGGGACCGCCCAGGACCGCCCGGGACCGCCCTGGACCGCCCCGGGACCTGCCTGGGACCGCCCGGGACCGCCCAGGACCGCCCGGGACCGCCCGGGACCGCCCTGGACCGCCCGCGACCGCCCTGGAACGCCCCGGACCGCCCGGGACCGGCCCGGTCTGCCCGGGACCGCCACGGACCGCCCGGGACCGCCCCGGACTGCCCGGGATCGCCCGGGACCGCCCGGGACCGCCCGGGACCGCCCCGGACTGCCCGGGACCGCCCGGGACCGCCCAGGACCGCCCCGGACCGCCCGGGACCGCCCGGGACCGCCCCGGACCGGCCCCGGACCGCCCGGGACCGCCCTGGACCGCCCGGGACCACCCAGGACCGCCCGGGACCGCCTGGGACCGCCCGGGACCACACGGAACCGCCCGGGACCGGCCCGGACCGCCCGGGACCGCCCGGGACCGCCCCGGACCGCCCGGGACCGCCCAGGACCGCCACGGACCACCCGGGATCGCCCGGGACCGCCCGGGACCGCCCGGGACCGCCCGGGACCGCCCGGGACCGCCCGGGACCACCCGGGACCGCCCCGGACAGCCCCGGACCGCCCGGGACCGCCCGGGACCGCCCCAGACCGCCCGGGACCGCCCGGGACCGCCCGGGACCGCCCAGGACCGCCCGGGACCGCCCTGGACCGCCCCGGACTGCCTGGGACCGCCCGGGACCGCCCGGGACCGCCCGGGACCGCCCGGGACCGCCCTGGACCGCCCGCGACCGCCCTGGAACGCCCCGGACCGCCCGGGACCGGCCCGGACTGCCCGGGACCGCCCAGGACCGTCCGGGACCGCCCCGGACTGCCCGGGATCGCCCGGGACCGCCCGGGACCGCCCCGGACCGCCCGGGACCGCCCGGGACCGCCCCGGACCGCCCCGGACCGCCCGGGACCGCCCAAGACCGCCCGGGACCGCCCGGGATCGCCCGGGACCGCCCGGGACCGCCCAGGACCGCCCGAGACCGCCCGGGACCGCCCGGGACTGCCCGGGACCGCCCGGGACCGCCCGGGACCGCCCCGGACCGCCCGGGACCGCCCTGGACCGCCCGGGACCGCTAGGGACCGCCCCGGACTGCCCGGGACCGCCCGGGACCGCCCCGGACCACCCCGGACTGCCCAGGACCGCCCCGGACCGCCCGGGACCGCCCGGGACCGCCCGGGACCGCCCCGGACCGCCCGGGTCCGCCCGGGACCGCCCCGGACTGCCCGGGACCGCCCGGGACCGCCCCGGACCACCCCGGACTGCCCAGGACCGCCCCGGACCGCCCGGGACCGCCCGGGACCGCCCGGGACCGCCAGGGACCGCCCGGGACCGCTCGGGACCGCCCCGGACCACCCGGGACCGCCCGGGACCGCCCCGGACCGCCCGGGACCGCCCGGGACCGCCCGGGACCGCCCGGGACCGCCCGGGACCGCCTCGGACCGCCCGGGAGCGCCCGGGACCGCCCGGGACCGCCCGGGACCGCCCTGGACCACCCGGGACCGCCCGGGACCGCCCAAGACCGCCCGGGACCGCCCGGGACCGCCCGAGACAGCCGGGACTGCCCGGGACCGCCCGGGACCGCCCCGGACCACCCCGGATCGCCCGGGACCGCCCGGGACCGCCCGGGACCGCCCGGGACTGCCCGGGACCGCCCCGGACCGCCCCGGACCGCCCGGAACCGCCCGGGTCCGCCCGGGACCGCCCGGGACCACCCCGGACCACCCGGGACTGCGCCGGACCGCCCGGGACCACCCGGGAAGGCCCGGGACTGCCCGGGACCGCCCGGGACCGTCCGGGGCCGCCCGGGACCGCCCTGGAACGCCCCGGACCGCCCTGGACCGCCCCGGACCGCCCGGGACCGCCCCGGACCGCCCGGGACCGCCTGGGACCGCCCGGGACCGCCCTGGACCACCCGAGATTGCCCGGGACTGCCCGGGACCGCCCGGGACCGCCCGGGACCGCCCGGGACCACCCGGGACCGCCCTGGACCGCCCGGGACCGCCCTGGAACGCCCCGGACCGCCCGGGACCGGCCCGGACCGCCCGGGACCGCCCCGGACCGCCCGGGACCGCCCCGGGCTGCCCGGGACCGCCCGGGACCGCCCGGGACCGCCCCGGACCGCCCGGGTCCGCCCGGGACCGCCCCGGACTGCCCGGGACCGCCCGGGACCGCCCCGGACCACCCCGGACTGCCCAGGACCGCCCCGGACCGCCCGGGACCGCCCGGGACCGCCAGGGACCGTCCCGGACCGCCCGGGTCCGCCCGGGACCGCCCCGGACTGCCCGGGACCGCCCGGGACCGCCCCGGACCACCCCGGACTGCCCAGGACCGCCCCGGACCGCCCGGGACCGCCCGGGACCACCCGGGACCGCCCGGGACCGCCCGGGACCGCCCCGGACCACCCGGGACCGCCCGCGACCGCCCCGGACCGCCCGGGACCGCCCGGGACCGGCCGGGACCGCCCGGGACCGCCCGGGACCGCCCCGGACCGCCCCGGACCGCCCGGGACCGCCCAAGACCGCCCGGGACCGCCCGGGATCGCCCGGGACCGCCCGGGACCGCCCAGGACCGCCCGAGACCGCCCGGGACCGCCCCGGACCGCCCGGGACCGCCCGGGACCGCCCCGGACCGCCCCGGACCGCCCAGGACCGCCCAAGACCGCCCAGGACCGCCCGGGATCGCCCGGGACCGCCCGGGACCGCCCAGGACCGCCCTGGACCGCCCCGGACCGCCTGGGACCGCCCCGGACCGCCTGGGACCGCCCGGGACCGCCCTGGACCACCCGAGATTGCCCGGGACTGCCCGGGACCGCCCGGGACCGCCCGGGACCGCCCGGGACCACCCGGGACCGCCCTGGACCGCCCGGGACCGCCCTGGAACGCCCCGGACCGCCCGGGACCGGCCCGGACCGCCCGGGACCGCCCCGGACCGCCCGGGACCGCCCCGGGCTGCCCGGGACCGCCCGGGACCGCCCGGGACCGCCCCGGACCGCCCGGGTCCGCCCGGGACCGCCCCGGACTGCCCGGGACCGCCCGGGACCGCCCTGGACCACCCCGGACTGGCCAGGACCGCCCCGGACCGCCCGGGACCGCCCGGGACCGCCAGGGACCGCCCCGGACCGCCCGGGTCCGCCCGGGACCGCCCCGGACTGCCCGGGACCGCCCGGGACCGCCCCGGACCACCCCGGACTGCCCAGGACCGCCCCGGACCGCCCGGGACCGCCCGGGACCGCCCGGGACCGCCCGGGACCGCCCGGGACCGCCCCGGACCACCCGGGACCGCCCGCGACCGCCCCGGACCGCCCGGGACCGCCCGGGACCGCCCGGGACCGCCCGGGACCGCCCGGGACCGCCTCGGACCGCCCGGGAGCGCCCGGGACCTCCCGGGACCGCCCGGGACCGCCCCGGACCACCCGGGACCGCCCAGGACCACCCAACACCGCCCGGGACCGCCCGGGACCGCCCGAGACCGCCCGGGACCACACGGGACCGCCCGGGACCGCCCCAGACCGCCCGGGACCGCCACAGACCGCCCGGGACCGCCCGGGACCGCCCGGGACCGCCCAGGACCGCCCGGGACCACCCTGGACCGCCCCGGACTGCCTGGGACCGCCCGGGTCCGCCCGGGACCGCCCGGGACCGCCCTGGACCGCCCGCGACCGCCCTGGAACGCCCCGGACCGCCCGGGACCGGCCCGGACTGCCCGGGACCGCCCCGGACCGCCCGGGACCGCCCGGGACCGCCCGGGACCGCCCCGGACCGCCCGCGACCGCCCTGGAACGCCCCGGACCGCCCGGGACCGGCCCGGACTGCCCGGGACCGCCCCGGACCGCCCGGGACCGCCCCGGACTGCCCGGGATCGCCCGGGACCGCCCGGGACCACCCGGGACCGCCCCGGACTGCCCGGGACCGCCCGGGACCGCCCAGGACCGCCCCGGAGCGCCCGGGACCGCCCGGGACCGCCCCGGACCGCCCCGGACCGCCCGGAACCGCCCCGGACCGCCCGGGACCGCCCAGGACCGCCCGGGACCGCCTGGGACCGCCCGGGACCACACGGGACCGCCCGGGACCGGCCCGGTCCGCCCGGGACCGCCCGGGACCGCCCCGGACCGCCCGGGACCGCCCAGGACCGCCACGGACCACCCGGGATCGCCCGGGACCGCCCGGGACCGCCCGGGACCGCCCGGGACCGCCCGGGACCACCCGGGACCGCCCCGGACCGCCCCGGACCGCCCGGGACCACCCGGGACCGCCCCAGACCGCCCGGGACCGCCCGGGACCGCCCGGGACCGCCCAGGACCGCCCGGGACCGCCCTGGACCGCCCCGGACTGCCTGGGACCGCCCGGGACCGCCTGGGACCGCCCGGGACCGCCCGGGACCGCCCTGGACCAGCACAATGTCCCCCATGCAATATGGCTGACTTGGAAGTCACCTATACAACATGGCAACCAGCACAATGTCCCCCATGCAATATGGCTGACTTGGAAGTCACCTATAGAACATGGCCACCAGCACAATGTCCCCCATGCAATATGGCTGACTTGGAAGTCACCTATACAACATGGCAAACAGCACAATGTCCCCCAAGCAACATGGCTGACTTGGAAGTCACCTATAGAACATGGCCACCAGCACAATGTCCCCCATGCAATATGGCTGACTTGGAAGTCACCTATAGAACATGGCAACCAGCACAATGTCCCCCAAGCAATATGGCTGACTTGGAAGTCACCTATACAAGACAACCAGCACAATGTCCCCCATGCAATATGGCTGACTTGGAAGTCACCTATAGGACATGGCAACCAGCACAATGTCCCCCATGCAATATGGCTGACTTGGAAATCACCTATAGAACATGGCCACCAGCACAATGTCCCCCAAGCAATATGGCTGACTTGGAAGTCACCTATACAACATGGCAACCAGCACAATGTCCCCCATGCAATATGGCTGACTTGGAAGTCACCTATACAATACAACCAGCACAATGTCCCCCAAGCAATATGGCTGACTTGGAAGTCACCTATACAAGACAACCAGCACAATGTCCCCCATGCAATATGGCTGACTTGGAAGTCACCTATACAATACAACCAGCACAATGTCCCCCATGCAATATGGCTGATTTGGAAGTCACCTATACAACACAACCAGCACAATGTCCCCCATGCAATATGGCTGACTTGGAAGTCACCTATACAAGACAACCAGCACAATGTCCCAAATGCAATATGGCTAGCTTGGAAGTCACCTATAGAACATGGCCACCAGCACAATTTCCCCCATGCAATATGGCTGACTTGGAAGTCACCTATACAACATGGCAACCAGCACAATTTCCCCCGAGCAATATGGCTGACTTGGAAGTCACCTATACAATACAACCAGCACAATGTCCCCCAAGCAATATGGCTGACTTGGAAGTCACCTATACAAGACAACCAGCACAATGTCCCCCATGCAATATGGCTGATTTGGAAGTCACCTATAGGACATGGCCACCAGCACAATGTCCCCCATGCAATATGGCTGACTTGGAAGTCACCTATACAATACAACCAGCACAATGTCCCCCATGCAATATGGCTGACTTGGAAGTCACCTATACAATACAACCAGCACAATGTCCCCCAAGCAATATGGCTGACTTGGAAGTCACCTATAGAACATGGCCACCAGCACAATGTCCCCCAAGCAATATGGCTGACTTGGAAGTCACCTATAGAACATGGCAACCAGCACAATGTCCCCCAAGCAATATGGCTGACTTGGAAGTCACCTATACAAGACAACCAGCACAATGTCCCCCATGCAATATGGCTGACTTGGAAGTCACCTATAGGACATGGCAACCAGCACAATGTCCCCCATGCAATATGGCTGACTTGGAAGTCACCTATAGAACATGGCCACCAGCACAATGTCCCCCAAGCAATATGGCTCACTTGGAAGTCACCTATACAATACAACCAGCACAATTACCGTTATCTGATCTCTTCTAGAAATCAGTATTTGGATATAAGAAAAAAAGCTGCTTTTAGCTCTGCACCACTTATTCCACATTTTTTTCATTAAAATTGTTTTTGATAATGTTAATATTTTCATTTATGACATTTTGCAGTGTTACACTTTTTTTCGGTAAAGTCTCGTCGAAAGAAATTACTACACGACTTTACCCGAAAGAACCAAAGAGTCATTCCTGCAGTCACGAAAGCTTTGAATCTATTTTGCAGTGTATTTAAAAGTTGAATAAACATGAATGTACCTGGAAATATGTCCAGTTTAAGTTGTCATGTTCTTTACTCTGGGAATGTTACAGATATGTCAAATTTCAATTGACACCCAACAACATTTTAACAAGTTGTATTTTGGAGCCTTGCCACTTTTAAAGGCATGTTTACCATGTGTTGATAAACAGTTCACTGGAGAATTGTAATGTGTTCACTGTTCATCATTTACAGCGTTTTGTCAACCCACTGCTTAAACGAAGGCCTCACCACACCATGTCGGTCATTCTTCACCCACTGATGTTAACTGTGGCTGGGAATTTAACTGGTTGTTTCGTCAGTTTCCTAGTGCCACCACTCTATTCAATTACATCCTGTTTAATGTGTATAATTATAAGTGGCATTCTAACTCTTTGGTTCTATTCGGTAAAGTCACGTAGGTAGAAAAATTAAAACAACAAAAATCACGACGTTTCGGCCACAACACAAGCAGCCTTCATCAGGTGAAGGGACCAACCTGTCCAGGGGGCAGCGTTGGAGTGAAGAAAGCCAAGCGCTGGTCGCCTCCCTTTAAGCTGTGAGGGGGCAAACAGCAAACGCTCTGACAAAGGAAATTAGCATGAAACGCACCACTGACAAAGCTTGGAATTAGCACAAGATGATAATACACCACCCTGGGAGTTTGGAATACCACTATGCATGTTGTTGTTGCGTTGCAACAACAACATGCATAAATACAAACTGACAATTTCATCCTTGCAGTCACGAAAGCTTCAAATCTAGAAGTCGCATTCTATTTTTGGTGGTCATACGTTCAGTATTTTCTGCTGAACTGAGTGTTGGATTTATTCATTTTAAATGTACTTTTTGCTTGGTTACATTTTGCTCAGGTAACAGCTCGCATTTGCGGTAATTGGTGCCATAAATCAATGTCTTGTCTGGCATTAGACACGTCTGTACGAACAGTGTTTTCATTAGCCTCCATTTATCAGTTAGGGGAACAACTAAGCTCGAAGGGGCAGTACGTGTCGTTCTGGTCACTCAACACGACGTGTACTGTTCACGGACCACTGAGAAAACGCGTTGCAACAACAACATGCATAAATACAAACTGACAATTTCAGCCAGTGCAGCAGCTTTATATAGCATGACCACATCGATTCAAGTTTCACAAACCTCTTATTCGTATGTGCAGACGTGTAGCAACTACAATAATGTTTATTTGAGGTGGTAGAGCCGGATGACTGCGTCAGCTGTAGCAGATTGTATCACTGTAATGCCTCCATTATGTTTGTGAATCGGGCATTGAATTGTTATATGTTCCATGGTTCTGGGTGAGCCCAGTCGCACACTGGAGAGTTTTTTCTGTTTTCCTTTTTTGTGCATCGACCGGATGTTGTTTAGGGTAGCCCGTAAGCTTTACGGAAGATCGAAGCCAGGTACCTTTTACATCGGGTCTTTCATGAGGTGTTTGTGTCTTGTGGACTTCATTCGGATTTCCAAGAATCACGTTTGAATGTTGACTTAAAGCTTTCGTGACTGCAGGAATTCACATTCTTGGGTCTTTCGGTAAAGTCACGTAGATAGGTTCAAAGAAAATAACAAAAAAACTACGACGTTTCGATCACAGCACAAGCAATCGTCATCAGGAGAGCAATCTTATTATCCCTGAGATCAGGGCTAGGCCAGCCCTGAACAAGATCCGTTTACCATTGGGAGAAGTGACAACAGCAGATGTCAGTGTGAAGGCGATCGGTATTACCTTAGTGTCGCGGCATCTCTTCAGAAATGTGAGTGACTTGATCGAGTCGACGGATCTTGTTCAGGGCTGGCCTAGCCCTGATCTCAGAGATAATAAGATTGCTCTCCTGATGACGATTGCTTGTGTTGTGATCGAAACGTTGCAGTTTTTTTTGTTATTTTTGTTATTTTCTTTGAACCTATCTACGTGACTTTACCGAAAGACCCAAGAATATCACGTTTGAAGTTACATTGTTGAAGGTTAAGCGCGTGGGTCCAAAAAGGCTTGCGCGACTCGAGTGCTGGCGAGGGACTGTATTGAGATCCGAATGGATGGGGAGACGTTCGTTTTTCCACGATTTGCTGTGCTTCCCGGACAGTTGCAGTATTGAGGCAAATGGATGGGGAAGTGATGCGTGGCAACTCGAGAAGCCAGGATTTTGGATCCTGCTTTAAGGTTCCAGTGCCACCGCATTGCATCGTTCAATTGGACATCAACAAGCCGGGTGTGTGCCGAGCTATTTATGGTCCATGCCGTTGCACAGAATACACAAGCACCATGGCTTATACCATAGCACCGGTGATAAATAAGAATTATCAAACAAGAACATGGAACAAAAGCTGAAAAGTATTTAGGAAAAAAGCGTGGAGCGGTGCATGCTGAGAGTTACTCTGGGATGGAAAGAGGAATGCAGATGTACTGACGTCGCAGACGTCGCTGTGTAATGCCGGCACTAGAGGGGCACGGTGTGCGATGTACTCACATCGTGGACACCACTTGTATGCGGGTGTCGTGCTGGCCCTAGAGGGGCTCTGTGAGCGCTGAGTCATAGCGCTGAGTGACACCACGCTCAGGTGTGCATTGCCGACCCCTACAGGATGGGGTGTGAGAGTGTCAGCCATGGAATCGGGTTACTTTAGGCCATGGCACTCGGATTGACCCCGGAGAACACGTGACTGGTAAAGTCTACACAGGGTCCCCAAGTGGGGGGGCTAGGGGTGGTCACGTGTCGGGGCGAGATCCTGCTCGTGGATTCTAGAAGGTGGTCGTGGCCAAGGGTGGGGCCAGCCACGGCCACGGAGGATATAAGCTGGGTTCCCCAGAGTTGCTGTTGTCATCCTGAAGATCTACATTCGACGTCCGTGAAGAGTCACCAACACGTGGACTTGGACCCAAGCTGGGGTCCTGTCCGTTGTAGCTACTCCCAGTGTAGTTAGTGTAGTTAGCCTGGTGGTCACGTAGCTAGTTACAGTGTAATTAGTGTAGTTAGCCTGGTGGTTACGTAGCTAGTTACGGTGTAATTAGTGTAGTTAGCCTGGTGGTTACGCAGCTAGTTACGGTGTAATTAGTGTAGTTAGCCTGGTGGTGACATAGCTAGTTATGGTGTAATTAGTGTAGTTAGCCTGGGGGTTACGTAGCTGGTTACGGTGTAATTAGTGTAGTTAGCCTGGTGGTTACGTAGCTAGTTACGGTGTAATTCGTGTAGTTAGCCTGGTGGTTACGGAGCTAGTTACGGTGTAATTAGTGTAGTTAGCCTGGTGGTGACGTAGCTAGTTACGGTGTAATTAGTGTAGTTAGCCTGGTGGTGACGTAGCCAGTTAGGGTGTAATTAGTGTAGTTAGCCTGGTGGTTACGTAGCTAGTTACGGTGTAATTTGTGTAGTTAGCCTGTTGGTTACGGAGCTAGTTACGGTGTAATTAGTGTAGTTAGCCTGGTGGTGACGTAGCTAGTTACGGTGTAATTAGTGTAGTTAACCTGGTGGTGACATAGCTAGTTATGGTGTAATTAGTGTAGTTAGCCTGGTGGTTACGTAGCTAGTTACGGTGTAATTGGTGTAGTTAGCCTGGTGGTTACGGAGCTAGTTACGGTGTAATTAGTGTAGTTAGCCTGGTGGTGACGTAGCTAGTTACGGTGTAATTAGTGTAGTTAGCCTGGTGGTGACGTAGCTAGTTAGGGTGTAATTAGTGTAGTTAGCCTGGTGGTTACGTAGCTAGTTACGGTGTAATTTGTGTAGTTAGCCTGTTGGTTACGGAGCTAGTTACGGTGTAATTAGTGTAGTTAGCCTGGTGGTGACGTAGCTAGTTACGGTGTAATTAGTGTAGTTAGCCTGGTGGTCACGTAGCTAGTTACGGTGTAATTAGTGTAGTTAGCCTGGCGGTCACGTAGCTAGTTACGGTGTAATTAGCGTAGTTAGCCTGGTGGTTACGTAGCTAGTTACGGTGTAGTTAGTGTAGTTAGCCTGGTGGTCACGTAGCTAGTTACGGTGTAATTAGTGTAGTTAGCCTGGTGGTTATGTAGCTAGTTATGGTGTAATTAGTGTCATTAGCCTGGTGGTCACGTAGCTAGTTACGGTGTAATTAGTGTAGTTAGCCTGGTGGTTACGTAGCTAGTTACGGTGTAATTAGTGTAGTTAGCCTGGTGGTCACGTAGCTAGTTACGGTGTAATTATTGTAGTTAGCCTGGTGGTTCCGTAGCTAGGTACGGTGTAATTAGTGTAGTTAGCCTGGTGGTTATGTAGCTAATTACGGTGTAATTAGTGTAGTTAGCCTGGTGGACACGTAGCTAGTTATGGTGTAATTAGTGTCGTGATTCATAATAAAGGTTTTTGGGTTAGATCGCGTTATTTATAAATGTGTCGTAACCCTCCACCACCCGACACGGCCAATCAGCAAAAAAAGTGTCACGTTGACAAAAGACAAAAGAGTTCACTACATCAGCCCACCACTGTGTTGAAGGGTGAATCAACAACATTTACAGTTTGAATACGACGTTTCGCTGGTAATTACATACAGCATCATCGGGCAATTCGCCAGAATGGTAAAGCCCTCACTTGCTCCCGGTCTTAAATAGAGCAGCAGCAGGGTGACGTCTTCATTTAACTCATTCAGGTGCAGTAATTATATAATCGATTGGTGATCAGTGACAGCGCCGTGACTACACGGGATGTCGCGCTTGGCCTGAGCAAAAGGCAGACGGCACAAAGAATGAAGACGCACAATGTGACACTGTGAACTTGCGAGACGATTTCGTTTTGCGCGTGCGATAATCACCGCCATTCTGCTGGGTAAAATGTGTAGTACTCTTTGGTTCTATTGGGTAAAGTCACGTAGGTGAAAATAACATAACAAAAAATCACTACGTTTCGGCCACAACACAAGCGGCCTTCATCAGGTGAAGGGACAAGACTGTCTGGAGGACAGCGCTGACTTTACCCAATAGAACCAAAGAGTATGGATCCTAGCAGTCACGAAAGCTTTAAATCTAGAATTAAAATGTGTAGTCCAATCGCTTGGCACTAAACATTTTATTTAAATGTGAAGACCTTTGTCGATCCACTGCTGGATAAATTCCTCCACCACGATGTTTCTGCCATGGGGGTTGTTTGACCATCATTCACCACATTGGTCAGTGTGGATTGGTGAAGGACAGGTAGGTGCCCAGAATTAGTTCAGATATCACTCGCTACTGATGTCATCCGTGATCAGTAACTTGAGTCGCTGCTGGGTTCATAGTGCATTGCGCTAACAATTGCACCGCTACTACACCTTAAACATTGAATGTCATCATTGACCACGATCAATCCACAGCTGGATGAAGACCTCCCGGTGCTATCCGTGTACCTGCTTGAGTCCCGAGTGGTTGGGGTCATCTGAGTGCAAGTGGTGTGTGGTTATCCACGTCGGGTGAGTTTCCTCACCAACCTGCATTGACCAGGGTATAATGACTAACGGTCACATATCTTCCCCACAATTTTAACGCATCTTGATACATTAACCTGAATCTGAAAATTTGAAATATTCATCATTACGAGGAAATAAAACAGGAAGGAGACAGACTTCTAAACATGGATTTCTCTGTTAGATGCAGTCATTTGATGCCACTATTTGTGATATCTCAGGGAACACGATGTGACAAATCAAGCATACCAGCTTATATGGAAGAATGTCTCGATTCCAGCTCTCAAATCAACAGATAGACACGATGCTTATATAAATAACCACATTGTACAGCTTACCGACCTACCAAGGAGTTGACCCGTTCTTTCGATGTCCTCTAGTACACAGGTAACTATAGGCTACAACAGGTGTTTCGTAAAGCCAGTAGATACACCTTTCTGCGGCCCACTTTTCACTTCCCACAAAATCAGCAGCCTGCAATACAATGCAGCGATACGGTCCAATTTACACTTCAATGGCGACTAATGGGAGATGCGAATGGACCGTGGAAGACTGGCCCACAAACTTCAGTTTGAGAATGCAGAGGACTGGATGGAAAAATGCCAAGGAAATCCCGATCGGATACCCCCCCCCCCCCCCCAATCTCTCTCTACGAAGAGTTGACGGCGGGGATTTGAGAGGCGGCAGCAGCAGCAGCAGATGGTGGCCGTACGCTTGTGGCAACGAAGCCCCGAGTAGCCGTCCCTGCAGGTGCACACGCCAGGGAGCCGCGCAGCGCCCGCCGTTGACGCAGCCATCTCGGCACAGCGCTGTTCGGGGGGCATCGCCAGAGGCGCACGGGAGGAGGAGCCTTTAGCCGTCGGCAGAATCCTTGCATCGGGTAGAGCGGCCCCAGACATCGTCGTCGTCGTTGTCGTCGGCCGCTAAGTGATCGGAGTGGCGATGATGACGCATTGGCGAATGTTCGTGCGTGTGTATGTGGTCACAACGGTGACTTCCTGGGCCTCAATTATGTCGGCTCAGACTTAAATGAGTACCTGGTGTGCTGTGGATTACGTCAGCATTGGGGCGACAAAAGCGGCTTTGGGGCCGTCCATAAATGACGTCACGCGATTTTGGACGATTTTTGACCCACCCCTCGTCATTGTCACAAATGTCTGACCCCCCCCAAAAAAAAAGATAAAACATGCTTCAAATCGCTTTAAACTATTGTCATTGTAGTGCGTATTTATTGTGCCGCTGCACTCTGATGTTGTAGGAGAAAACATTTATTAACAAGTCTATTTAATTAAGTGGAGCGTGTTGTCTATATTTATTTAAAGTTGCGCATTTTGATGTGACGTCACATTTCTCACCCCCCCCCCCTCGTCACGCATCGTCACAAATGTCTGACCCCCCCCCCCCCCAGGTGCGTGACGTCATTTATGGACGACCCCTTTGGCGTGGTGTTGGCCACACCACCTACTCGATACAAGACGTACACAAGCTGAAGAATCAGACTGGCGAACGAGAGGCACAATTGAAATAAATATATCGTGACACGGTTGGCATAGATGAGGTGAGAAGGAAAGGAGAGCACCCCATACCTCTGAAGAGTGGCATAACCTTTCCTATCATAGGGGCACAGCTGACAGTAATTCTAGAGGAATGGGATTATATTATTGCTGTCTCTGAGAATCGCACATTGTGTTTGATCGCTCTCATCGGATAGGGCGACCTGAAAAACTGGCGGTGTACTTTCTCACTCTCGCTTGTGTACAATTACGGGTTACCAGAGCACAGAATGCAAGCTCACATTCACTCGGGTAAGATGGGCTGCAAGCACAGTGGCCAGATGTTAACTACCTCGCCTGGTATACAGGAGGTCATTGGTTCGATCTCGACTGATGCCTGCTGCTGTATATTTGGATGTTCTCCCCTTGATCGTGTGGCTTTTTCTCCGAGTCCTCCGGTTTTTCCCTCCCAATTCAGAAGCATGTGTTTGGAGTATTTGGCTGCTAGAAATTTTCACACGATAAGCCACTTCGTTGAGCTATCATTTGTGGCCAGGTCGCTTCTAAAAAAAAGAGCTTTACAGCTCAGTGGGCCCTGGTAAAATAAAAAAGTTTTAATTTAGTATGAGAGGGCAACATTCTCGTCGGTAATGGCATAAGACAGGAGGCGGCAGTGTATACGTGGTGCATCTGCGTTCGAGGCTTAGCCAATTTTCACAGCCTCAGATCAATCCACTGCTGGATGATGCCTTTCCCCATATTATATGGGTTACTTGACCATACTGCACCACACTGGTCAATGCGGTTTGTTTGAAGGGGTCCAGATATCACTTTCAATTCATGTTATAGTCATTCCCTGTAATCGAACTTACAGTGAGGGAAAAAAGTATTTGATCCCCTGCTGATTTTGTACGTTTGCCCACTGACAAAGAAATGATCAGTCTATAATTTTCATGGTAGGTTTATTTGAACAGTGAGAGACAGAATAACAACAACAAAAATCCAGAAAAACGCATGTCAAAAATTTCATAAATTGATTTGCATTTTAATGAGGGAAATAAGTATTTGACCCCTCTGCAAAACATGACTTAGTACTTGGTGGCAAAACCCAGGAGTGTCCCACTTTTGTAGAGGAAACCTTTACAGCAAAATCATCAAACACCCACCACCCCCACCCCACTACCGTTCCCAAAGTCCGCCGAGTGGAAGGTCATGGCAACGCAAGAAAGTCGACTGATCTTTCACGAGGCCAGGACTCCCCACGCCCATGTCTGAGGGTTCTAAGGTCAACTGTAGTTTAGATAAAAAAAATATCTGAATGCAACTGCAACTCACAAAATAACAAAATTAACCCAGAATGCACCAAATCTCGTCAGATCTTTGAAGCTCAACCGGGGAAGAGCCTGGGTTGAGTGCTTAATTTGAAGACTGTCTGGGAAAAGCAGACGTTTTAGGCCTTGCGCTGCAAGTTGGCCAACAGATGTCGGTGTACGGTGACGCTTTTTATATTCTTGGTTCTTTCGGTAAAGTCACGTAGCAGGGAAACAATAAAATAATAAAAATATAAAACATCTATGCAGTTGTCGAGTGTTACCCCCCCCCACCACCTTTCGTATGCACAGGTAATCTCCGAGTTACTCCGGTTTCCTCTCACGAGCCAAACAAGCTACAAAGGAATTGGTCGAACATCTGAACGCTGGAACTTCATGAATACAAAATCTCAGAAACAGTCAGGATTTCCTGAGTAAATGAACGGGAAACAAATATTCTGACAGTACTATTATTATTATTATCACCCACGGATGCGCATGTGAACGCCGTTTTGTCAACAGCGCTGGATGCAGCAACAATACGTTCCTAACCTGAAGCCACGAAAAACCTCCCCTATGCATTAAGTGCCTGGCATGAGCAATTCACATTTTTCAGATTCCGTATTCAAAGATCGCACGTGTCCAAAACCAACGGCGCCACGTTCAATTTGAAACCGGTTCCTTGCGAAGCCTCGGGAGGTACCGGTGGGGCGAGTGGGAGGACGTGTCTCACGGTGGGCCCCCCCCCACCCCAAACTCCCCCTTCTCTCTCCTCGCCGTCCGTCTCGATCTCCACCGCGGTTCTAGTTTCTGTACCGTGCCGCAACATCGGACCACAGCCTCTGCATGTCCTCCAGGCCCCTGGTCCAGAGCTCGCGTAGCTTCACCCAGCCGGTGCGCGCCGTTATCAGCAGGTAGTCGGCGTTCTGCGGGTATCGCAGGATCGTGTAGCGGGCCATGACCAGCGACTGGCAGAACCTGCGGGGAAAAGTAGACCATGTTGTTGTTGTCGCCGTTGCTGTCGTGACGGTTAATATCGTTTGTTATTCAAGAGGGTTTTTGCTGCCGACTTGTTGATCGGCTGGGATTTTAGCGTCCAGGAATCGCAGCCATAGTTGGATCAAGTCTCGTGGTCAGCAGCAGAAGTGCCAGCAGAAGGAAAGTCGCCGTCTTCATCTTCCTCGTCTCCAGCAGCAGCAGCAGCAGCGTGATCAGCAACATGATCGTAAACAACATTGCTATGAGTGTCTTTTCTATAATCATCATCACCGTCATCAGCAGCATCCGTAGAAGTGCTGTTAGCAACATCATGGTAATCAGCATTATTATGTCTAAACTGTTACTGATCCCCCCCGTTCATCAATACACATTAACCAGCATGGTGAAGTATGGTCAACCACCGCGACGATCGACATGGCATTGGCAAGACCTTCATTCATCATTGGTCTGATGAAGAGCTTTAAATAAATAATAAAGCACGTGTTTTTTTTTTTTGCCGCACAATCATCGAGTTTATCGGATTCTCGCCAGACCTGGATTAATTCTCGTTACGCAACCGCCACAGGTTTTTGAAGCCAACGTTTCCCGATGCGGCCAACGGCGATCCGGGCAGACCCGACCCGACCTGCCCCGGCCCCCCTCCCCACCTCCGCTCTCACCTGCACGCCACCAGGAAGTAAACGGCCCTCCTCTCGTCCTCGGTGAGGGCCTGCACGCTCTCGTAGCGGCCAGGACGTGACCCCCGGCCTCCATCGCCTCTCCGCTCTCCACCATCATGTACATGATGGCCATGGCCAGGTCGTACACGTGGTAGCCGAACATCATCGAGTTGAGGTCCACAATGCCGGAGACGCGGTGCCGCGGCGCTCCCTCCGCCGACTTGGGCCCCTGCTGCTGCTGCTCGCTTCCCGCGGCCACCTCCTGCACCAGGATGTTGTCGTCATTGAAGTCACCGTGGATTATGCCTGCGGCGAGGGGGAAACGTCGAATTTGATTTCGTCCGTTGTCTTTTATTGTTGACCGTCCTCCCCTCGTCGCCGTCGTCATCGTTCGTGCCCGTGCCGTTTTTATTCCCTCCGCACGATTGGTGTTGCGCAAGCCGCGTGTGCGAGTCTAAGAACGGCCCCCGCAGAGTCTCAGTGAATCACCGACTTCTTCTCCTGCCTTCAAAGGCACAGAATTACAATAACCCACCAGCGTCGTACAACCCTGCACGGGGGCAAGATATGGAGCGGTGTGTAGTGGTATGCACACCGCATCACGAGCCCTTGATTCCCGGCCATGGAGAACATCACTGATATCTGAACCAGTCCTGGGATCCTACCTACCTCCTCACCGACCAGCATGGTGAAGGAGGCAAAACAACCCCCATGACCCTACACAGCCTGGGAATGCCTTCGTCCAGATAGTGCATTGACAAAGGGCTGTACATTATTATTATGAGGATATGTGTAACAAAAACTGTTGAACACGATTTAGCATCCATTGAAAAATGATTTGGTAGAAATTACAATTATGATTTATATACAGTAGCGTCTGAATGTAATAACCCTGTCATTTGATTTCACCTGTGATCAGTGTCTGTGCGAGTGTCCCCCATTACATGCATGCCTTGTAATGCATCTGTGTATGCTGGGTAAAAGTAATCACGTAAAGCACATTGCAAAGAAAATGCTTGCCACAAATGAATCACAATACCTTGCTGATCTCGTCAAGCAGCATAAACCATCACGCGAATTCGGGTGATCCTCGCAGCGGCTTTTGGCTAACCATCGAACAAACAAAGACGGTCACCGCATCGCGCGCTTTCAGATGCACTTCTGCGGCCGTCTGAAAAGCTCTTCTTTCCGATATTAGGAAGCACTGGAGCTATGCACTTTTAAACCTAGATTGAACACTAATTTATTTTTGAACTGATTTTTTGTGTTTAGTTTGTTGTCCTTCCCCCGCACCTCCGATTAGCACGGTTGGCTATGTACGGTGCGAAAGAAGTTCAACGTACACACGTACGCGGCACCCGTCGTGGCTTCAAGGCCTCGTCGGTGGCCTGAAGCGCCCCTCGCCCCCTGAGGCATGGAGCTACGTCCCGGGTGAAGCTGCGAGGCGAGCGTACATCTGGTAAACTTGTGCAGGTTGGGTTGGATCTCCTCGCGGAACTTGGCGATGACCTCCCTGACCAGACCCTGGTTGGGGTCGCCGTCCAGAGTGAAGAGGTAGGGCTCGAGCAGGTGGGTGTTTGACAGGTTCCAGATGAAATCGTCTAGTTGCAGGGAGTGCAGGAACGGGTGCTCAAACTATGCAGATGTTTAAAAACGAAGGCGGTAAGATGACAAAAAATGCAATACGAGATTAACATCGCATTGGCCAGTTGAGTACACATGTAAGTTAAAGGCAGCAAAACGTCAAGCTAGCAAAGGATAGTCTTCGTTTCAAAAAAGATGTTCTCCTTGACTTATTATTTTCTCTTTGTTTTTTTTTCCGGTAAAGTCACGTAGGTAAAACTATAAAATAAAAGAATAAATGAAAAAACAACTACATTTTTAAAAATTCTATCATTTTATAGTTTTACCTACGTGACTTTACCGAAAAAACCAAAGAGTATGAATCCTTGCAGTCACGAAAGCTAAAAATCTAGACTTATTATGCAGCTGAGGGTGGGGCTGCCCAAGTCCTGCGTGCGGCTGGCAAATGTTTGATTGGTATTTGTGAGTAACAGGACACTTGAATGGATCTGAGAAGTAGTTTTGTGAGATCACCTTCTGCGGGCCATTCTCTAACCAGAGGTGATGCACAGAATGAGATGTTTTTTTCCATCTCATGACATGGCACCAATTAGCACAACTCATACAGCCCTTATCAAGGCACTGCCGTATTCAGTGTTGGTCATGTAGGGTGTTTGACCATACTTCGCCAAACTGGTCAGTGTAGGTTGGTGAAGGATAGAGGACAAGGGGGGGTGGGCAGGACTGGTTCAGATATCACTTGCCACGAATGTTAGGCGTGGCCGGAAATAAAACTCAGGTGGCCGGGTTCGTAGCGCAGTGTGCGCACAACTGCGCCACCGCTCCACCCCGACGCTTGGAATAAAATTTGGGGGGGGGGGAAACAAAAATACGTTGCTTGAAAACCAGCCATTCGATCACTTGAAAGGACTCTCACATTGCTAATTATGAACAGCTGCGTACGTTCTGAGCGAGTGGGCTCGTTACGTCACATTACACTTGCTTACCGAGAGAAAAGGCTCGCCGAGACTCAAGACTTTTTTTTTAAGATTGTCGCAGTAAGGGGTTGGGGAAACTATCGCTCCGCATTTCCCAATGAAGTAATTTGCGAGTTATTTCTTTTTTGCCTCTTTACTTTGTCGAATATTCTCATATTCTTGTTTCTTTCGGTAAAGTCACGTAGAAGGGAAACAATAAAATAATAAAAATATAAAACAATAGAATTTTCACGACGTTTCGACTGCAACACAAGCAATCATCATCAGGTGTGAAAACCACAACAAGATTTTTTTATTTATTTCCTTGTTGTGGTTTTCACACCTCATGACGATTGCTTGTGTTGCAGTCGAAACGTCGTGAGAATGTTATTGTTTTATATTTTTTATTATTTTATTGTTTCCCTTCTACGTGGTGACTTTACCGAAAGCAACAAGAATATGAATCCCTGCAGTCTCACGTCACCTGTCAAGAGGCGCTCGTGCGCTCGTACCTGCTGCAGGGCTTGGTGGATGCTCGCTGCCAGCTTGCCCACCTGGTAGTACAGGCTGCCATCCGCCAGCACCCTGGACAGCGGCACGCCGGGCAGGTACGTGAGCAGCCGCACGTTGAACTCCTTCTCTCCTTCGCCGCAGTCTGAGAATTCACAGCAGGAGTCGCCACCGAGGTCAAGAGGTCACCACGGTTAGTGAAATCTCACCGTCGCTTCCTTTTGCTGGAACATAAAAAGCTGTTTGGAAGCTGATATCGGAACCTCCAAGGTCTGGCCAAAGTGTCAACTCACCACTTTGCGCCCTGTGTTCATTACCCACGTGCTATACTACACAGGGTCTCTGATGAATTGCTCAACTGATAGCCAAGGCTACTATTCTTTTTTTAGGAAATTAAGCGGCAATTTGCTGCTCAGCATTAAATGGTTAATAACAATAATGAACGTGCTAAGTCCCATATATAACGCACATAAAATTCGTGTAGTCTTTAAAACGCCAATCTCTCAAGCAACTTGAATCGAGTATTTCTGTTCCCCCCCCCCAACAATAGTAAATTGGAGTGATTTTTTCCTCATGACTTTCTTTCACGATACTATTAACGCAGAAATTAATAACAAGAACGCATTCCGAAATTTGCATTCCTATATGGCCTTGTTGTCTAAACCGCTGTAGCTAAATAAAGCATTTGAGAGGAATAATACCTCACCACACCCATGCGTAAGGCATCCGCCAAAGTTGCAACGTGGCACGCAACCCTCACGCCTTAGCGCACGCTGGCCGGAACCGGGGGCAATTCGCCCAGGTTCGGGCCAGAATGGATACGTCAGCACCACGAGTCTAGCTGAATTCCCTGGGTTCAGCTTGAGCAAATTACTTAGGAGCAGGGTGAATGGGGGCCCCATCTGCATCAGGAGGCGACTTTTATCGCTCGTTCCATCACGTAAATATAAGGGTCAGCGGCATTCCGTGATCTTCGCATTCCAAACACGGCGTTGGGCGGCGATGTCAGCTCACGCGATGAACCCCGAGCCTGGGTTTAAAGGAGCGCTGCTAGCCCTGGCATTATAATCAGAATATGTACTTTTACTGGAGGAATCCGATGAGCTATGAAGCACTTTGCTTTACAAATGTTTAGCAGCCCAGTGTTGTCCCAACTACAGCCCGTGGGCCAAGCCCGAACCACCAAAATTAATTCATTCTGGTCTACAGGACAACTATCCCGCCACGCCTTACAAGAACTAATTAAGTACATGTCTCAGTCAGCAATACTCACTTGAAATTACACACGACAACCGTCGCCCCCGCGCCCTCCCCCCAACTGAAAAGTTTGACAAGACCCTCCCGATACTCAGTGAGGCTCTGCTGTGAAAACAAGTGTAACGATGATGATTACAATAATAATATTAATAGAAGTGATGCGATGCAGGAGGCCGGAGTGGGTGTGGGGGAGAGATAAGCTCTGTATCGACATGTTTGCATTTCTCTAAATCTCTCCTCTTGCGGATAGATCTTTCTCCTATCTCTTCCATATAAATATCATATTTCTGATTAAATCTCTCTCTGAATGAGTTAAATGATGACATCACCCTGCTGCTCTATTTAAGACGGGGAGCAAGTGAGGGCTTCACCATTCTGGCGAATTGCCCGATGATGCTGGATGTAATTACCAGCGAAACGTCGTATTCAAATATTGTAAATGTTATGGATTCACTCTTCATCACACCGGTGGGCTAAAGTAGTGAACTATTTTATGTGTTGTCAACGTGACACATTTTTTACTGTTTGGCTGTGTCGGGTGGTGGAGGGTTATGACACATTTATAAATAACGTGATCTCACCCAAAAACCTTTATCATGAATAAATCTCTCTCATATCTCTACAATATATCACTTGTGACATATCTTTCCCGTCTATGCTTGTTCATGTAATACATGGTTTTGGTTTGACGTGTTCCCCTTGTCAGCCAATCCGGAACTCGATGCAAAGAGTTTGACGTTTGCTTCTCAGGGTCTCGTGGGAAGATAAGCAGAAACAAAAATTACGATTTAGGTTTTGTAAGTATGTTGAAATTCTTTCGCACCATACGTACGTAGCCAACCGTGCTCATCGGAGGTGTGGGGAGGTGGAACACACTGTGCAGTTGGCGAATGGCGGCGTCGGTGAACTGTACAAACATTATATCTACCAACTTGCAGGTCAGTAGATGAGAAAACAGCAAGTGTGCTTCTGATCTCTCACCACAGATGTTATCGTCTCGTCCGTGTGGCTTTGCTGTGAGCAGTCATTCCAGTTTCATCCCACACACCAAACATTGTTTTTTTTTATATATATATGAAGAATTTACAAAATATCACAATGTGGACCTTGGGCCAGTACCAACAAGCAGTGCGTTACATCCACCAACCTCACAAAAACTAAAAAGTACGATCCTTTTACATCACTTATCGTCAGTGGAGTGAGACCCAGTATTATACCACCGCCTCATGCTCGGATATTGATCGTTGTCTTTGCAAGTATAAACCAATGCTGTGTTCGTATGATTACTATCAGCCTATGACTAAATCACCTGGAATGTGCCCTATCATAAGATCTGAAAGCTAAGCAGGTTGAGCCTGGATTAGGGCTTCTATGGGTTACAATCGTGCATTAAACAGGCATCACAGGCTGCTGCGTGGTGCTATGTTGTGGGGGCCAGAGTTCAGTTGCAGCAAAATCAATTGTACTGCACTGTACATCTATTAAACTTGATTTGTCACTTTCGTGACTGCAGGAATGACTCTTTGGTTTTTTCGGTAAAGTCACGTAGAAATAAGAAATAATAATAATAATAATAATAAAATTACATAATAGCATACGACGTTTCGATTGCAACGCAAGCAATCATCATCAGGCATAGAAGAGCTAAATTTAAGAGAGAGGAAACACAGAACCGCAGATATATATATACAGACACCTAAGTAGAAGGGAGTTCACACAGAGACACAAAGAGAGACACAACGTACGGAGCACAGAGAGATAGGGTCTCTGTGCCGAGGCCTTAGCATGTAGGGGGAGACAAAGGGAGATGGAGACGCACATCAAGTAGAACAAGATTTAGTATTACGTACATCTCTTCTCCAATGTCTCTGCTCCCGGGACCCACGCGGGCGCAGCTCACCGATGTTCTCGAGCGACATGATCTTCCCGCTGACGTTGTCCACCACCTCCTGCATGGGGAAGCCCCTCTCCCGCAGGAAACTCATCATGGCCATCTGCACCTCGAGCATCTGCGGCCGCTGGCTGTCCCGCATGTTGGTGACCTTGAGCACGAACTGGCGACCGTCGCGCGCCAGCACACGGTAGTTCTGGTCGACGTAGCTCGCCAGCGGGCTCACCCCCGCCACGCTCACCCCGTAGAGGCGCTCCACCAGCTCCGCCGCGCGGGACTCGCTGAGGCACGGCTTCTCGTGCTCGCTGCCATCGTCCTGCGGCGCGGCTTGCATCGTCTTCAACGGACAAAACGAGGGCAATCAAAAAGCTTTTGGGTTTTGCAAGTGCACGTTGGCATCCGCTCCATTCGTGCAGCGCAAGGCGCCTCCGATGAGCACGGTTGGCTACGTACGGTGCGAAACAAGCTCAGCGTACACACGAGGCTACACCCTGGAGGCGCTACGCTTCACGGACAGCCCACAGTAGTTGTCGCATTTACAGAATTGTGCCGACACACGTGGCATACTACTGATTTAAATTACATCTCCGAGATCTTTAGCATCCGACTGTGAAGCAGACAGTCCGCAATATTTACAGTTCATACACCCACAGCGTTAACCGGGGTGGTCGTGGGGCTCGTACCACAAACATCTGCAACGCGCTACCGCTCGGCCATGAAGTCAATCGATCGATCAGCGATCAATAAACAAGTCTCTTTGCTCGCATCACATTTAATAGCAACACATTTCACCGAACAGAAAAGCACCACTTAAACATGTCAGATATAAGATTCGTAATAACAGAGAATTATCCTTGTGTATTTCAGTGGAAATACAGCCAGTGCCTGATAAAGTAGCATTACTGTAACTGGAATTATAACAAGAACCGTGGGTTTATGCAGCATTGGGGAGCTGCAGCTATGGCCCACCGAGTAAACACCTTGTCCCGTAAGCACGAAATCACGTGTTCAAATTCCACTGGATGTGTAATTGTGTGAATAATAATCAGGGCTTAATCTGTCACTGAATATTTTCCGGGTCGCTGGTGCGGAGTGGAGTGGGCAGCACAGCCCCGGTAGCCACGGCGATAGCGAAAGGTACACACTGGACGTGGTGTGCCGGGTGTCAGCAGATTTTTCAGAGTCGCTGACACAGAGCAGCCCTGGCCGAAATTATCTCCATACATATGTAAAAGGCAAAGTTGTGATTATGTGTGTCTATTCAAAATGTTTAGCGTACTTCCCGACATGCAACAAACTTGAAATTTGCCATGTGGGTACTTTCCAGACTGTACACCACGCAAAAAATATTAAAATACACTTTTGTGTTTTTTTCTGGGGGGAGGAGGGGGGGAGCTCAATAATGCATTTTTTTTGCACGGCAAGTGAGCTGTGACGTCAAATCTGTCACGTGACCCACGCATGTGGAAGCTTAACGCATTGTAGTGTAGTGGTTAGCGCACTGCGCTACGAACCCGGCAACCCGAGTTCAATTCCCGCTCACGGCCACCACCGGTGACGATTATTTCAACCGCTCCTGGGCCTCCCCTAGATCGACTCAGCCTCAAACGAGTAATTGCTGTGGTGTGTGAACATCGCCACTGGGGACACAAAGGCGGCCGGGCGTGGTGCTGTCACCCACCCCTTCGTCTGTATAGATAAAAGGGAAATTTGTGAATATGTGTGTCTGTTCGAAATGTTTAGCATACTTCCCGACATGCAACAAACTTGAAATTTGCCATGTGGGTAGCTTCCAGAGTGTAAACAATGCAAAAAGTATAAAATATACTCTTTGGTTCTATTGGGTAAAGTCACGTAGGTGAAAATAAAATAACAAAAAATCACGACGTTTCGGCCACAACACAAGCGGCCTTCATCAGGTGAAGGGACGAGACTGTCTGGAGGACAGCGCTGGAGTGAGAGAAGCCACGCTTAGATCACGACCTTTAAGCTGTGTGAGAAGAAAAACACAAAGCGCCTTGACAAAGGAATTATCATATAATTTAGCATTGAAATGGCTCATTTAAATAGCTAAGTTAAAGCATACACATCCGCAGAGGTACCCCTTGACAAAGGAATTAGCATAGAATTTAGCATTGAAATGGCTCATTGAAATAGCTAAGTTAAAGTGTACACATCCGCAGAGGCACCCCTTGACAAAGGAATTAGCATAGAATTTAGCATTGAAATGGCTCATTGAAATAGCTAAGTTAAAGTATACACATCCGCAGAGGTACCCTTTGACAAAGGAATTAGCATAGAATACAATTTTATAAAACAATAAAATTGTATTGTTTTATAAAACTACAATTGTATTGTTTTATATTTTATTATTTTACTAGCGGTAAGTACCCGGCGTTGCCCGGGCGAAAAAGATAGACTCACACATCAACTTACACACAGACATCGACCCACACACGTAGAAACACATCGACTTACACGCGCACACACATACACATATAGACTCACACAGACAGACATCGACTTACACACACACACATATGAACTTACACACACATAGACATCCACTTTAGATACACCCACATGGAGTTACACACATACAGCAACTCACACACACATCGATTCACACACAGACAAAGGTGAACTCACACACACATTGACGTAAAAACACGTCATTACACACACACACATATCGAGTAAGACACACACACACACGGACGTATATATACACACACATGGACCCACGCACACACATTGACTTACACACACACACATAGACTCGCACACACATAAATAGACTGACACACACATTGCCCCACACACATATGGACTCTACTTTAGATACACACACATGGAGTTACACACACATATCAACTCACACACATGGACTTACACACACACACATGTATGGACTTACACACACACATGTGGACTAACATAGAGACATGGACTGACACACATACACATGGACGTACACACACACATCGACTGACACACATAGACACACAAACGCACATTGACTTACACACTGACATGGAGCCATGCACACACATTGACTAACACACACACAAACACATCGACTAACACACACACAGCGACTGACACGCACACATGGACTGACACGCACCCTTGGACTGACACACACACACAAACACATCGACCTACACACACACACAGCGACTGATGCACACACATGGACTGACACGCACCCTTGGACTGACACACACACACACATCGACCTACACACACACACATCGACTGATACACACACATGGACTGACACGCACCCTTGGACTGACACACACACACATCGACCTACACACACACACATCGGGGGTTGTCCGTTAGAAAAAGACAGACACACGTATGGTCCTACACGCACACACGTATGGACTCAAACACACACATCAAATCACAAACAAAGATCCCCCATATAGCCTTAACAGACTGTAGGGGCAAGTGCTGTTAGCGAGCACCTATGAAGGCCGGAACGGTACACCAGGGGGTGAGTGGCCAGCACCACGCCCGACCGCCTTTGTCTCCCTAGTGCCGATGTTTACACACCGCACCAGGTACTCATTTAGAGGCTGAGTCGACCTAGGGGAGGCCCGGGACCGGTTCAGATAATCGTCACTGGTGTTGGCTGTGAGCGGGAATCGAACCCAGGTCGCCAGGTTCATAGCGCAGTGCGCTAACCGCTACACTATCGCTCCCCACATCAAATCACACACACACATCGACGTGCACAGCAATCCCCGATGATGGCACAGCTATGAGCATCGCAGTACTACGTATCAGCAAATAGTGTGACGTGAGCAATCGAAATAGTAGAAATGCATAGAAGAAATCAGCTGAAATAAGTGTACATGAATGAGCATCAGTATGCACAGGTAAGTTGAGAAGCAGGCTACAGTCTAGATTATAGAGTGGCAGTATGTCGACTCAATGACATAAGCATAGCTACAGTCGACATAAAAAGCTGGCAATATGGGCAGCAGCTGAAAAATCAGGATACAGTCGACATGAAAGGCTGGCAGTACACTGAGTGAGGTAAAGAAGCAGGCAACAGATTATAGACTGGCATACACTCATAATGGGCAAAAGCTAAATTAGCAGTGTGTATAATAGCGGCGGTGCACTGGCGTGAATTAATCAGCAGGCAACAAGCCACATCACAGACTGGCAGTGCACGGTCTCAGCGTCATAAAAACACAGCTCAAAAAGGAAACATGTAGCAACCTAAGAATTTAAAAAGTATTTTTCTGCACACAAAGAAAGTGATTGGAATATCTGCCACCTTCTTTGTTTCATAATAGTAAACAATGAACCCGAGTTATTATCTGCACACAAACATTATTATTATTGTAATATCAGACAACTTATTTGTTTGGGAATAGTAAACAATGAACCCGAGTTATTATCTGCGCACGAACATTATCATTGTAATATTTGGCAACTTATTTGTTTGATAATAGTGTAGGGAGGGGCGTGTACATGGGCTATGTGTAGCGACGGTCTGTGTACAACTTACCTGTAAGGACTGACATAGTCCAGTAGGGGCAGTCGCAATATCCCTTGCCCCGTAGCAGGAGGGGGCTGTTGGGTGTCCTGGGATCCGCCGGGGTCCCTCCTGGGGGGAGGCGGCTGCCGGGTGTTCTGTTAAACACGTGAAATAAAATGTCCGGTGTGAGCTCCACTGAACGCACAACACTTGGCGCGGTCCACCGCCCCCTTCCCCCCCCCAAGCAATTGGCGTGAGTTGGTACGGTCAATGTCGCGCAGTAAATAAATTCATATAGCGAAATCCCACGAAATCGCTGTGACTAATTTAAAGGTGACGGACATGAAAAAGGAAGAGCCTATTCCCACCGTGGGGCTTAGGGCGTGCTGGCTGGCACATTTTTTTCGATGTCAACCCCACGGTTCGAGAGGCAAATCCCTCGCAAGCGCACGCGCGCGGAGACGTTTATAGATAAGATATTTACATACAAAAATTATGCCTTTTATTTCATAATACGAACGCCCGCTGGCAGAAGGTCAAGGGACAGACCCAGGTGCCACGGGTCGACTGACTGAGATGACTGGCTGATGCACCACCTGTGCCCCCTCCTGTGCCAACCTGTTGTGCTTTAGCCACCCGGCGTTCCGCTCGTTGTTGTGAGCGTCGCTCCTCCGCCCTCCGTTGTTGTTGGAGGGTGACTGCCTCCAACTGCCCAGTAGCAGCGTCCTTCACGAGCCTCCTCCACAGAGGCCGATCTTGACACCGCTGGTACCAGTCATCGGCAAGTCCACTCAGCTCCACGTCCTCCTGTACCACATCACTCCATCTCTTCTCTAGCCCGTGCCGCGCACAGACAAAGATACCCCGTATAGCCTTAACAGACTGTAGGGGCAAGTGCTGTTAGTGAGCGCCTTTAAAGGCCAGCACGGCACACGAGGGGGTGGGTGGCCAGCACCATGCCCGGCCGCCTTTGTCTCCCTAGCGGCGATGTTTACACATCGCTCCAGGTACTCATTTGAGGCTGAGTCGACCTACACACACACAGACACATATCCTTGTGCGTGGTCTCACCTGGTCGTCGTCCTCACGGTCAGTGAGCAGCGTGAGGAGTGAGCGCAGCGTCCCAGCCGCCCTCACCACCCCAACCGCCCACTTCTCGGGTTACTCGCAACCACCACCAACACCACCAGCACCACCACCAACACCACGGCCACCACCCCCACCAACGCCACCACCACCACCACCGCCACCACCGCAACCACCACCACCAACACCACCACCACCAACACCACCCCCACCAACACCACCAACACCACGGCCACCACCCCCACCAACGCCACCACCACCACCACCGCCACCACCGCAACCACCACCACCAACACCACCACTACCAACACCACCCCCACCACCACCAACAACAACAACAACCGCCATTCGCCACTAAGTGGCGGTGACGTCACCACGACGCTTGTGCCAGGCTATGTGCACCCTGAGGCCACGTGAAGTGTCGAACGCCCGCTGGCAGGAGGTCACGGGGCAGACCCAGGTGCCACGGGTCGACTGACTGAGATGACTGGCTGATGCACCACCTGTGCCCCCTACTGTGCCAACCTGCTGTGCTTTAGCCACCCGGCGCTCCGCTCGCTGTTGTGAGCGTCGCTCCTCCGCCCTCCGTTGTTGTTGGAGGGCGACTGCCTCCAACTGCCCAGTAGCATCCTTCACGAGCCTCCTCCACAGAGGCCGATCTTGACACCGCTGGTACCAGTCATCGGCAAGTCCACTCAGCTCCACGTCCTCCTGTACCACATCACTCCATCTCTTCTCTAGCCCGTGCCGCGCCCGCTTAGCCCCCTCAATCCGGCCAAACAACAACACCACCACCACCAACACCACCGCCACCACCACCACCACCACCGCCACCACCACCAACACCACCCCCACCACCACCAACACTACGGCCACCACCCCCACCAACGCCACCACCACCAACACCACCACTACCCCCACCACCACCAACCACCACCACCAACACCACCACCTCCACCACCACCGACAACACCACCACCACCAACACCACCACCACCCCCACCAACACCACCAACACCACCCCCACCACCACCAACACCACAGCCAGCGGCGGTGGTGTTGGTGGTGCAGCAGCAGCAGCGTCTGAGAGCGCCCAGGAAGCCGAGCCACCAGCGGCACAGCGGGGAGCCAAGCGGCAGTGCGGCAGCAGCAGGAGCAGCAGCAGGGACAGCAGCAGCAGGGACAGCAGGGACAGCAGCAGCAGGGACAGCAGGGGCAGTAGGGACAGCAGCAGGGACAGCAGCAGCAGGGACAGCAGCAGGGACAGCAGCAGGGACAGCAGAGGCAGCAACAGCAGCAGGGGCAGCAGCAGCAGGGACAGCAGCAGGGGCAGCAGGGACAGCAGCAGGGACAGCAGCAGGGGCAGCATCAGGGACAGGGCGCGGAGCGTGAGACAGGAAGGCCGTGTTGGCCATGGTGGTGACAAAGTCCCTCGTCCTGGGGGGGAGGGAGGGGGAGTGGGGGAGTGGTGAGTGTACTAGTGGTGAGTAGTGGTGAGTGTACTAGTGGTGAGTGGTGAGTGTACTAGTGGTGAGTGTACTAGTGGTGAGTGTACTAGTGGTGAGTAGTGGTGAGTAGTGGTGAGTGGTGAGCAGTGGTGAGTGTACCAGTGGTGAGTGTACTAGTGGTGACTGGTGGTGAGTGGTGAGTAGTGGTGAGTGTACTAGTGGTGAGTGGTGAGTAGTGGTGAGTGTACTAGTGGTGAGTAGTGGTGAGTGTACTAGTGGTGAGTGGTGAGTGTACTAGTGGTGAGTAGTGGTGAGTGTACTAGTGGTGAGTAGTGGTGAGTGTACTAGGGGTGAGTAGTGGTGAGTGGTGAGTAGTGGTGAGTGTACTAGTGGTGAGTGTACTAGTGGTGAGTAGTGGTGAGTGTACTAGTGGTGAGTGTACTAGTGGTGAGTAGTGGTGAGTGTACTAGTGGTGAGTGTACTAGTGGTGAGTGGTGAGTGTACTAGTGGTGAGTAGTGGTGAGTGTACTAGTGGTGAGTGTACTAGTGGTGAGTGGTGAGTAGTGGTGAGTAGTGGTGAGTGTACTAGTGGTGAGTAGTGGTGAGTGTTGAGTGTAAACTCACCAGGCAATGCTGAACCCCCCGGACCCGGATCCAACTCCACACGACGAACCGGTTCCAAACACAAGTCGACAAGGAATTGATTCAGACCCTAAGTCGATTCCTCATGCAATTCAATGAGCAATCGATTTCTAACACAACTCTACAATCCGATTCCCCGTGCAAGTCAATGGGAGTCGATTCTTAATGCGATTAAAAAGGAGTCGACTCCTCACGAAACAATGTTGAGAATTTGTACGGTGGAGTCACGGAGGAAAAATAAAATAAAACAAAAGAAAACAATTAAATCACGACGTTTAGGAGGCAACACAAGTCTCCTTCAGGTGGTGTCAAGTGGACAGCTCAGTGACACAGAATTAGTAAAGTTGGACTACATGTTTATTTCTCGAAAGCATTTTGGCTGTAGACCAGTGTAACAAGTCAAAAATTTAACTGGAGGCTTTATTTCTTCCAGCACAAGACGCATGATATGGTAGCTGCAGTAAGCCACCCACCGCCGACACACACACACCCACGTGTATTTGTGGATGCACTAAGTCCGACACACACACCTGTACTTGTGGATGCACTAAGTCCGACACACACACCTGTACTTGTGAATGCACTAAGTCCGACACACACACACACACCTGTACTTGTGGATGCACTAAGTCCGACACACATACACCTGTACTTGTGGATGCACTAAGCCGACACACACACACCTGTACTTGTGGATGCACTAAGCCAACACACACACACCCACCTGTACTTGTGGATGCACTAAGTCCGACACACACACACCTGTACTTGTGGATGCGTTAAGTCCGACACACACACACCGACCCATCTGTACTGGTGGATGAACTAAGTCCGACACACACACACACCGACCCACCTGTACTTGTGGATGCACTAAGTCCGACACACACACACCTGTACTTGTGGATGCACTAAGTCCGACACACACACACCTGTACTTGTGGATGGACTAAGTCCGACACACACACCTGTACTTGTGGATGCACTAAGTCCGACACACACACACACACACCGACCCACTGTACTGGTGGATGCACTAAGTCCGACACACACACACACCTGTACTTGTGGGTGCACTAAGTCCGACACACACACACACCTGTACTTGTGGATGCACTAAGTCCGACACACACACACACCTGTACTTGTGGATGCACTAAGTCCGACACACACACACACCGATCCACCTGTACTTGTGGATACACTAAGTCTGACACACACACACACACCTGTACTTGTGGATGCACTAAGTCCAACACACACACCTGTACTTGTGGATGCACTAAGTCCGACACACTCACACACCGACCCACCTGTACTTGTGGATGCACTAAGTCCGACACACATCCACCTGTACTTGTGGATGCGTTAAGTCCGACACACACACACACCGACCCACCTGTACTGGTGGATGTCCTCGAAGGACTTGGAGTTGTTGATGGCGAAGACGCAGAGGAAGCGCTGGCGGTCGGAGACTGAAATGGTGGCGGCTGAGGAGCTTGTTCACTAGCTCACTCCTTGTTTAAAAAATGTTGCTTTGAAGGTCTCGCTCTCAAAATAACGCTCCCAAATAATCAACAGATATTGGTAGTGTGCTGCTATCGACCGCCTAGTGGGAAGGATGTTGAAGCTGCGTCTGCACTGAGAGAGCTTTTTGGGCACCTCCCTAAAGGTGAAATAGTTTTAGTGGGTGATCTAAATTGGAATTGGCTAAACCCGCCGGCCGTGGCCACACATTTTGCAGATGAATTTAATCTGTTTCAATTAATAAATGTCCCCACAAGACCCAACCTAAAATATTCGGGACAGTCAACTCTGCTTGACGTCCTATTGACATATGCCCCTCACAATTTCACACTGACTGGTGTTCTGGGTAATAACCTTAGTGATCACTCCTTCATTTTTGGAGTGAGATCATCAGCCAGACCCAAAGCCCCCCTAAATTGGTTGAGAAGCACTCTATGAGACACTTCAGCACTCAGGCATTTGCTAATGATGTGCTTCACTCGGATATTGACAAGGTCTGTGATATCCCCAACCTGATTACGGCTTGGGAGACTTTCAGGTACACGTTTCTCCAAATTCTTAACAAACATGCTCCGTTGGTTAGATTTAAAACTAAATGCAACCGCCCACCATGGTTTGATCATTTGATTACAAAGCTAATGAAAACTAGGGACAAGGCTTGGGCATGTGCTGAGAAAAGTAATTTGGTCAATGACTGGCTAGAATACAGGATTTTAAGGAATAGATACGTCAAAAAAATACGGCATGCAAAAAATGCCTACTTTTCCTCCACTCTCCTGGAATCACATGGAAATGCCAGGATTTTCTTGAAAACAAATATATCGAAAAGGCATCCAAAACAGACAATCTGCCCGTTGAGCTTAACCGAAATGGGGAATATTTTTCAGATCCCAAAAAAATAGTTGACAATTTTAACCTTCATTTTTCTGAAGCTGGTAATCTTTTTTTATAATGTATTGGGAGTCACCTCTGCTCATGCAAATTCCTACACCCCTGTCCAAACATTAAACGAATTTAGTTTCCAGACAATCCACGAAAGTAATGTTCTGAAACAACTGTCTTACCTCAAAGGGTCTTCCTCTTCCGGAGCAGATAGTATTCCCGTCTTTGCTCTACTAACTGTTGGTCACCTAATATACAAACATATAGCCCATATTTTCAACCTGTCCATCAAAGAAGCATCAGTTCCTCTAGAATGGAAACATTCCTATGTCCGTCCACTTCACAAAGGGGGCCCTAAAGATGATCCAAATAACTACTGACCTATCTCAATTTTGTCCCCGTTGATGAAAATTTTTGAAAAATTATTGACCTACCAAATTAGCAGTTTCCTGTCCACCAACTATCTACTACATCTGAAACAATCTGGGTTCGGAAAAAAATACAGCACCACATCTGCTGCATTAGACTCTCTGAATCACATTTACAGTAGCCTTGATAATAAGCAGTACTGTACCTGTCTTTTTCTAGACCTGTCCAAAGCTTTTGATACAGTAGACCACAACACCCTGCTTAGTAAATTAAGTTGCCTCGGTTTTTCCGAAAACACAGTAAAATGGTTACAAAATTACCTCTTTTCTCGCACCCAAACTGTATTCACAGATGGTTGGAGGTCAAACAGTGTTAAGATAACAAAAGGGGTTCCACAGGGTTCCATCCTCGGCCCCCTTTTCTTCTCTCTTTATGTCAATGACTTGGGCACTGACCTGGATCATTCCAGGGTAAATCTTTTTGCAGATGACACAATAGTGATTACTGCTGGCCGCTCTCCGGATGACGTGATTGCTAAGCTACAGGGTGATTTCAACAAACTACAACATCAGCTAGTTGCTCTTAAACTAGTCCTGAATACCTACAAAACCAAGGTGCTATGCTTCTCACCAGGACTGAAGCAGGAAGTCATGTTTCCCCAATTACATTCCTTAAATAATTATAAAATAGAGCAAGTCAAGATCTATAAGTATCTTGGGGTCATCCTGGATTCAAAACTGAATTTTGAAGATCACATTGATTATATTGGTAAAAAGACAAAAATAAAAATTGGTTTTCTGTATCGACACAAGCACTGCTTCCCCCCAATGTTCCGTTTGGAATTGATAAAAGCTACCATACTGCCTCTACTTGACTACTGTGACATCGTGTATAAATCAGCCCCAAGTACTGTACTGAAGAAGTTTGATTCCATCTATCACTCGGCCTTAAAATTTACATTGAACTGCACATATAGGACTCACCACTGTGATCTCTACATTGGGTCAAACTTAACGTCTCTTAATGTTCGACGGCTTGTGCACCAGATCTTATTTATTCACGATGTACTTACAAAAAAATCCACAGACTACCTGCAGGATCTCCACTCTATTTCAAATAACAAATTTGACCTCAGGTCTTCGCTCATTTACCAGCTTCACATTCCCTATTGCCGTAGGAAGGGCCTTTGCTATTGATGCCCCCAGCGTCTGGAATGCTATTGCCAATAAACTGCAACTTGAATCGCTACCAATGAGATCTTCTCTCAAAACTGCTCTCGAGGAGTTGTACACCCCTAGCTGCCACTGCTATTCATTGGCGTAACATAAAATAAAATGTTTCGCTCCGGATGACGCTGCAAAGTATTATCTGTATTTTGATTTAGCGTGCTGATCTTAAAGGTACATTGAGTAATTTGATACTCAGACCGATGCATCTGTTGTTGTGGAGTAACTCATGCAGCCAACTATGGCTCTAGGATTTGGTGTTACATGTTATTTATGTAGTTAATTGTAAAAATTCGGTCACAGTCCCTGTGATCACTGTTACGCTGCAATTATGGCTTTATTTTTTGGTGATTTGGAAAACGTTTTTAGGTTTGGACATGTTTGTTTTGTTGTAGTACGGAGTTAAACTGATGGCCTTAATCTAAGTTTTTGTGGTTGTTGTTTGACTTGCATCCCACTGGGATTTTTTGCACACAGCGTTGGTGTACGGCTACTTTTTTCAGGAATATTTTGCTGTTTTTTTCATGGATTTTCTGTTTGCACAGTCACATAGTCACTTTAAGATGTTTTTCTTGTTCGTGTTTTTGTTTTTTTTGTTTGTTGTGGTTGCACCCGATTCAAGAGCCGAATCGCTCACAGGGCTAAAATAAACTGAAAACTGAACTGGGCCTTCAAACCGTCACGGAGAGACGTGGGTGGAGGAGGGGCGGGGTTTGAAGGGGGCGTGGTGGAAGGAGGCGGGGCGGGGTGGAAGAGGGCGGGGCGGTGCAAGGGGGCGGGGTGTAAGGGGGCGGGGTGGGGGTGTAAGGGGCGGGGTGGACGGGGGGCAGGGTGGGTGGGGTGGGGAATTGCCCCTCGGTTTAAAAAAACGCCGCGTATTTCTATTGGTCGAGAGGCATGCACGTGACCCACTTTATATTTCATGCAGTTCACATTCCTGGTTCTTTCGGTAAAGTCACGTAGATAGAAAATAAAAATTAAATAAAAAATGACTAAAATGAAACACAAAGCAAAAAACCCACGACGTTGAGCGGAAGAGAAACAAATCCCCCTCCCCCCACAATCCCGCCCACTTGGCGCTACCCAGAGTGCATTGCAGTGCCAGTGGCGTGTCCGTGAACACGTGGGGGCCACGCGGTGGGTTGTTGCCATCATCATCATCACCACCATCATCATCAACACCATCATCATCAACACCATCATCATCAACACCATCATCATCATCAACACCACCATCATCATCAACACCATCATCATCATAAACACCACCATCATTAACACCATCAACAACACCACCATCATCATCAACACCATCAACATCACCATCAACAACACCATCATCATCATAAACACCACCATCATCAACACCACCATCATCACCATCATCATCAACACCACCACCATCATCAACATCACCATCATCACCATCATCAACACCATCATCATCATCAACACCACCATCATCAACAGCATCATCAACAACACCACCAACACCACCACCATCATCAACACCACCACCATCAACACCACCAACACCACCACCATCATCATCGTCGTCGTCTCACGATCCGGGCCAAGTTCCCCCCTCCCCCCCCTCCTCCTGCCCGGCCCCACCAAGGCGGCCCCACCAGCCCCTCTCGTCGCCCGTAGCCAGAGCCGGCGACCATGGCCACTTGGGCGGCCTGCATGGGCGTCAGGATGAGCTTGCTCTCCATGGCGGGCATCCGCTACGAGGGCATCCTCTGTGACATCAACACGGACGACTCCACCGTCGTCTTGGCGAAAGGTTACGCACTGGGGGGTGGGTGGTTCACGGGATGACTGTGGACACCCCGAAGCTGCGGGTTAAGGGTTTAATGAAGCCGCTTGAGTCGTCCTAACAGGCGACTCGCTCGGGCAGCAGCAGCAGCAGCAGGAGGAGGCCTTGGGGCTGGGGAAAGTTTGCCAGGAGGAGGTGAACGTGTCGGCGACGTTGTCGCCTTCTGGACAGATTGGTGTGGGTGTCGTGGGGTCAATGTGTGGGGGGGTATTAAGGAGGGGTTTGACCCTTTTCAGGGCAATCAAACAGGAGGTGTTAAGATGCTCAAACGACAAGATAGTCTTTGGTTTTTTTCGGTAACGTCACGTAGGTTAAAAAAAATGAAAACAACTAAATTAAATCATGATTGTATTGGATTGCTGTATGTACTTTTGTGTTTTCAATTAACCTGGATTTGTAAGAGAGTCCTTAATCTCAGTGGGAATTGCCCAGAAATGTTTAAAATGACAGCCATTGATGCGTCACGTGGGGGTCAGACATTTGTGACGATGTGTGACGAGGGGCGGTGGGGAGTTGAGAAATGTGACGTCACATGAAAATTCACAACTTTAAATATAGAGAACACGTTCTACTTATCTTCTTGGTTCTTTCGGTAAAGTCACATAGAATGGAAATAAAATAATAAAAATAAAGCAATAACATTTTATTGTTAAGAAAATTGTATAATGTTTTATTATTTTTTTTTTATAAAATAAAATGTTATTTTATTATGTTTTATTTTTATTATTTTATTTCCATTCTACGTGACTTTACCAAAAGAGCCAATAAGATGAATCCCTGCAGTCACGAAAGCTTTAAATCGAAACGTTCTACTTAATCAAATAGACTTGTTAATAAATGTTTTCACCTTCAACATCGGAGTGCAGCGCCACATTAAATACGCACTACAATGATAATAGTTTAAAGAGATTTGAAGCGTGTTTTATATATTTTTTTTGGGGGGGGGGGGGGGGTGGCAAAAATCGTCCAAAATCGCGCGACGTCATTTATGGCCGGCGCCTCTAGCTGTGCTGGGGCAAAGTTCTTCAACTCGTCACCCGCTTAATCACGAATGTTCTGAGGTTGTTCTTGCTGATTCTGGGTCGCAGTGGTTTCAAGTATTTTTCAACGAAGGTTATTGGGTGCACAGCCGTTTCAATACGGGCACACATTGTTTCGTCCGTCTGTTTGCGTTTCTCCCTTGCGACGGGACCTCGTTGTCTAAACGTTGATATTTATAAGGGCAGGGGGTGACCAATAAGGGTTTGAATCGATCTGTAACAATCTAGGGGCACTGATAAGGGGTTGACAGCTATGCCAACACGCGCGATTAACCCCGTTGACCTGAACAAGTTCGTGGTTTCGGTGCGTGCGCGTGTTCAAGTTTCATTTATTAGGTATAGTCCTGTGAGCCATGCGAGCATCTTAAGTCGGGGTGCAACCGCAACAAACAAAATTTGAACACAGAACATCTTAAAGCGACGACGCGTAACAGAAACATTCTGGAATAAACCAGCAAATAATTCCACACAAAAACAACGTATTAAAACGCTGCGCGCAAAAATCAAGTGTTGAAGCCGGGTCGGTAGTCACAGGGCAATGAGATGCGGCTGGTCATAGACGGCGCGTGACCCCGGCCAAAAAGCCCGGCAGGGTGCCGCTTAAGGGGCCGTCCATAAATGACGTCACGCGATTCTGAACGATTTTTTTGACCCCCCCCCCGCCCTCAAATATGACGTCACAAAGCTCTGCCCCCTCCCCCCCGCCAAAATAAAACACACTTCAAATCGCTTTAAACTATTGTTGTCATTGTAGTGCGTATTTAATGTGCCGCTGCACTCTGATCTTGTAGGAGAAAACATTAAAAAGTCTAATTAAGTGGAACGTGTTGTCTATATTTAAAGTTGCGCATTTTGATGTGACGTCACATTTATCAAACTCCCCCCCCCCCCAGTCGTCACACGTCGTCACAAATGTCTGACCCCCCCCCCCCCAGGTGCGTGACGTCATTTCTGGACGGCCCCAAAACACTCCAGCGCTGTCCTACCAGACAGTCTCGACCCCTTCACCTGATGAAGGCCACTTGTGTTGTGGCCGAAACGTCGTGAGAATATTATTGTGTTATTTTATTTTATCAATTTATTATTTTATTCTCATTCTACGTGGTGACTTTACCGAAAGAACCAAAGAAGAGGCCCCAAAACAGTTAATTTGGAAATGTTCCAGATTCATTTTTGCCTTCGTTCACAGATCTGGGCCAACGGCACCTGTCTGGATTAAATTGGCACAATGGAGAACTTCTTTGCGACGGTGATGATAGGGATTTGTGATGTTGATACCCATAAACATTCAATACCTGCAGGCATATGGCTTATAGATGACAGGCTATTGGTTGGTTTTAATACAGCTAAGACATAATAAAATAAAATACATATAAAATAAATTTCATTTATATTTTATTTAAATAAAAATAAAATAAATTTCATTTTTATTTTATGTTTTATTTTTATTATTTCCGTTCTACGTGACTTTACCGAAAGAAACAAGAATATTTAATACAGCTTCTGGCAGGAAATAAATGAATCTCAATTTTTGGCTTGCAGAGTTGAGAAATGTGTGCAGCTCGGAACCCCGCGAGCTAGATTTGATTCCTGGCTACAGACAACGTCGTCGGTGGTGGCCTTGTATCCCAACTCATTCTGGTTTTCGTGTAGGTAGACTGCCTTCAAGTGAAGTTACCTGGTGCGGTGTGTTAGTAAAAAAGATGATTAAATCAGCACTGGGGAGGATGAAGGTAGCTGAACCAGCTAGAAACTATTTTAAACAATTGTTTAGGTTGCGGGTAAGGCCCACTTACTATACTGCTCTTTCAGAAGCGACCTCCCCACAAATGGTAGGTAACGCAACGAAGTGGCTTATCGAAGGACCTGGAGGGGGGGGGGGGAAATCCACTCGACCCATGGGAAGAGAAAACCTCGCTGACTCCAAATATACAGCAGGTGTTGTCAGGGTTGGGATGAAACGCATGACCTTCGATATATACCAGGCGAGGTAGTTAACTTCTCACCACAGTGGCGCCCAAAACCCACAACCACGCACCTGCTCCGACCTGCATAGGTGCTCTCGACCGTAACAACGCTTGACCAAACGGGTACGTGGAGGTCTGTACCAGCGGCGGGCGTCTTTGTGTGCGCGCAGTGCGCTTGCGCGGGACGGAGGGGCGCCCCGCCGACCGTCCCATCGCCCCTCGTGAGGAGGTCTTCGAATACATCGTCTTTCGCGTCAGCGAGATCAAGGACTTGACCCCGTGCGAGTACATGCTGTCCGCTCTGCACCACGACGTGGCCATGGTGCAGGTGAGAGGTGCAGCCGCTCTTTACCATTAAACTATTTATTGTACCATGTGAGGCCCACCGAGCTACTTGACTCTCTTTTCAGAAGCGACCTGGCCACAAATGATTTGCTCAACGAAGCGGCTTATCGCGTGGACATTTCCAGCAGCCAAATACTCCAAATGCACGTCGGTTCTAAAACGTGGAGGTAGAAACTGGATGACCCAGAGAAATCCACGTGACCACGGGGGAGGACGTTGAAAACTCCAAAAATATGCAGGCGTCGGGGGTCTGGATCAAACCCCACGACCTATTGTACTCCAGGCGAGGTAGTTAACATCTTGCCACTGCAGCAGTGCCATGGTTTAGGGGAGCGGTGGCACAGTGGTTGATGCGCTGCACCACAAACCCGCCTACGACCCACCGGGGTTTGATTCCCACTTACGGCCAACGCCAGGTGACGATTATCTGAAACGGTCCCGGGCTTTTCCTGAGGTCTATCCAATGAGCACCTGGTGCGATGTATAAACATCGCCACTGGGGAGAAGGCGGTCGGGCGTGGGTCTGGCTTCCCCACCTCCTCCGTGTGCTTTGCCGGCCTCGTAGTTGCTCGCACTGCACTTGCCCCGAACGTCCGTTAAGCCTTTAAGGGACATCTTTGGCAACATGTTGACAAAATGTGGAAAAAAAAGTCAACGCTGATCGGCCGCATTTCGGGCAAATTTTCCCTTCACGGCACTGGAATCGAGGAAGCCAGAGATGGTGGAGAATACGAGGTTGGAGACTGCACTTCACACTTGGGGGGCTTGATGAAAGTTGCATTTGAGAGTTACAATAGTTAGCTAACAGTGGTAGCTGTGGAGGGTTTTTACAGGTTGAGGAGGAGGAGATGGAAGAGGCTACCAAGATCCGAGCCCGGGTGCCAGCGTGCCAGTGGCTGAATTGCGCAACCCTTGGCACCTGATTGGCTCTCGGGTGATGACATCGCAATTATCCCTCCTCCTAAGACCGAAACGGGAGAATCTCTCATGGTAGCCTGATGGCTTGCAGAGGTTCTCTGTAAGCCATCTGGCTACCATGAGAGATTCGTTTATGAGGCTATCCACATATACAAACACAGAGACAATTTCAACCGAGAGGAAGGAATTCTGGCTTAGCAATCATTGGAAGGATTTGATAAACCATTCCGGGTCTTAATTGATTGTTCACGCTTACGGTGGCTTTCAGACCGCATCCATCATTTTCGTCTCCCCCCTCTTTTCCGAACATAGATGGACTTGTCCATCTGAATAACTGCCAAATCGCTCTCCGTGGTGCTAACGTTAAAAAAAACCCGCCACTTTTTAAAAAAAAATGTCTTGCTGTGGTTTTTACACCTGATGATGATTGCTTGTCTTGCAGTCGAAACGTCGTGAGAATTTTAAAGTTTTATATTTTTATTATTTTATTGTTTCCCTTCTACGTGGTGGTGACTTTACCGAAAGAACCAAGAAGGTGCATAAGAAGTTTGACATGCGTACGTCGTCCGTCGTGATTTGTTCTAATCGCTGCCTAACCCACCCTCACCCCCCGTCCAGTCCTCGCCGGGCACCCCGGGGGGGGCCGCCGCTCGCTGCCACACGTGCGGTATCGGAGCGGCGGCGAGCTGCCACTCCGCGCCGGGCACGCCGACCGGACCCCCCCGCGGTGCCACGGGCGGCCACCCGGGCCACGCGCGGCACGACGCCTGGGCCACAGCGGTCGGGCACCGTCCCTTCGTGCAGCCTGCGTACGGAGGAGCTGCGGGTACGGGAGGGGGGGGGTGCGGTGTGCGGTAAACATCGGCACTGCAGGGCTGCACCTTTGCCCTCTTAATGCCACGTGGTTTCCGTTGCCCAGTGGCCTTGCCTCGGGTCGTTTTCGCCTTTTGCTCGTTTAGAGGCAACTGCGTGATTTCAATGCGATCTTAATTGAACGCAGTTGAGTTGCAGCTATCTTCATGGAATTATTTCCGTAAGCGCATGCTACTGCTGCTGCCCTCTGTGCTGCTGCTGCCGCCGGTGCCCGCGGGTTGCATTGAGCTTCGCGTGCGAGCCGAAGGGCGACGCGAAGTGGCGCTTCTACGGAGAGGAACAGCAGCAGCAGGAGCACAGCGCCCTCGACTGGCAGGTGCGGTGGTGGCGGCCTGGGGTCGTGTTAGTGGTGGCTATGGTGGTGGTTGTGGTGGTGGTTGTAGTGGTTGTGGTGGTGGTGTTTGTGGTTGTGGTAGTGGTGGTTGTGGTGGTGCTTGTAGTGGTGGTGGTTGTGGTGGCTATGGTGGTGGTTGTGGTAGTGGTGGTTGTAGTGGTTGTGGTGGCTATGGTGGTGGTTGTGGTGGCTGTGGTGGTGGCTGTGGTTGTGGTGGTTGTAGTGGTGGTGGTTGTGGAGGCTATGGTGGTGGTTGTGGTGGTTGTGGTGGTGGTGGCTGTGGTGGTGGTGGTTGTGGCTCTGGTGGTGGCTGTGGTGGTGGTTGTGGTGGCTGTGGTGGTGGCTGTGGTGGTGGTTGTGGTGGCTGTGGTGGTGGTGGTTGTGGCTCTGGTTGTGGTGGTGGTAGCTGTGGTGGTGGTGGCTGTGTTGGTGGCTGTGGTGGTGGCTGTGGTGGTGGTTGTGGTGGTGGCTGTGGTGGTGGTTGTGGTGGTGGCTGTGGTGGTGGCTGTGGTAGTGGTGGTTGTGGTGGCTGTGGTGGTGGCTGTGGTGGTGGTGGTTGTGGTGGTGGCTGTGGTGGTGGCTGTGGTGGTGGTGGCTCTGGTTGTGGTGGTTGTGGTGGTGGTGGCTGTGGTGGTGGTGGTTGCGGCTCTGGTTGTGGTGGTGGCTGTGTAATTGGTTGACAATATTTTGTATTTCTCTCAATTTCAATAGATTTTATCATTAGTATTGGCCAGTATTAAGACTAAAATAACACCAAAGAAATATGTTGATGTTTGTGTAAAACGAATTATTATTGACCACGACTATTTAGATCATCTGTTGAAATTGAGAGAAATAAAAAAAACTATTTCACCGTTCTGACAGCTGCAGGCTCAGTGCTGCTGGGAGCGTATTGTTTAGTAATACATTTAACGCATGCTTATATCCAGGTTATCCAGGTTAACTCGTCCGTCTTCAGGCCAAAGCCGGGGTCTGCTTCTGATAAGATCGACCGCGTGACGCTGTGCGGGCAACGGGGAGCGCTGCAGAACACGTCGATGATGCGCGTGCGCGACACCAAGATATTCTTGGTGTCGGCGTACCACGACCAGCGCGAGGCCGGTCAGAGCACACGCATCATCGGCATCGCCAACCGGTATGAGCCGGACGTGCTCTCCTGCCACTTCTGCTGCCGAGGGCACTCGGAGATCCTGACGGTCACCGCCAGCGCCTACGTCCACTCGGATCACTTTGACTTCCCGTACAGCACGGCCGACTTCCTGTGCACGGAGCCGCTGGACTGCGAGCCGGGACACGTGTCCGTCCAGCGCATGCGCACAATACCGGACGAGGAGGAGGCCGAGTGGGTCTTCATGCCCGTGCGAAATCGGCTCTACATGCCCCCCACCTTCACACAGGAATTCAGCGTCTGCATCTCCACGCTCTTCGGGAACTACGGCAACGTCCTGCAGTTCGTGCAGGCGATCGAAATGTACCGCATCTTGGGTGCGGGCCGCGTGACGGTATACAACACAAGCTGCAGCTCTGAGCTGAACAAAGTGCTCCTCTACTACATCAAGACCGGCCTCGTCGAGGTCGTTCAGTGGCCCATCACGGACTACGTGCGGGTGTCCAGAGGGTGGCACTACCCCGAGCACCCAGGCGAGCTGCACTACTATGGCCAGATAGCGGCGCTGAACGACTGCGTGTCTCGGCACATGTACAGCACGCGCTACCTGGTCCTCACGGACATCGACGAAGTGATCATCCCTTTGAAGCACACAAAATGGAAGGACCTCATGCGGTACTTGAACGACAAGTACGGCGCCGACATTTACACATTCGAAAACCACGTGTTTCCCTACACGGTATCGGAAGAGTTTCGGTCGAAGTTCCAGGCGTGGAACGCCATCCCGGGCGTCAACATCATGCGCCACATTAGACGGGAGCCAAACCTGCCGGAGGTCTTCAACCCGACCAAGATGATCCTGAACCCACGCGCGGTGCTGCAGACGTCGGTGCACAGTACGCTCAACGCGCTGGGCATCTCGCAGACGGTGCCAGGAGACATCGCGATCATGCACCACTACCGATCGCCCAAGCAGCCCGACCTGCCGCTCGACTCGCTGGTCGTGGACCTCACGCTGTGGAGATACAATGCCACTCTGATCAGAAATGTCAACAAGGTCCTCAACAGGGTCTTCTGGAATGAGTAGGCACAACGGGCGGCGGTGGCGGCGGTGGCGTTGATTGTCATCTTGCGTTTTTTGCGGTCTTGCAATTTGAGTTAAACACCGGTGTTTGTGAGTTTTCCGTTTGCGAATGTGGTCAATGTATGGGACATATTTATTTGCTAATCTTATGATTGCGTTTACAGTTAAAATTTGTTATCTTCATGTTTTTCTGCATTTGAATCCACCAGGGCACAATAGGGGTTGTATTGGTATGTCTTATGGAAGCTAGGGAAGTTAACATTGGTTTATTTTAAACCAATCCTAATTATTTCTATTGCTTTTGGGAGTACCACTCGAAATGTTTTCAGGTTAAAACATTTAAAATGTGGCACAAATTGATTTAAATAAATGTTCAGTGTGCATGTTCTACCAGTCTCTAATGAGCTTATTGTTTTCATGACTCGTGTCCACGGAGGATAGTCAAATCCCAGAGGATGGTGGCAGGATTTTAAAAAGTAAATCCTGTGGTGATAAAAAAAATGTACATACGATATTAAACTTTTAATTTGAGTGATAATTTGAATGACAGGTGTGTTTTGGGCCAAATGAGCTAGTAAAGACTCACATTAAACATAATAGATTCAGTAGGAATATATTTATACATCCAAATGTATATAGTTGTGTATTTGAATATGTATCAACACCAGCTGTTGATACATACAACTCATTTTAAATTATAAAGCCATGTTAATGTATTCCTAAACAATACATGGAGTTGACATTTCTGAATTGTTGCATTAGATAGTTTCGCGATGGATTATTCAGCAGAAATCATCATTATCACGTATTATCAATCTTGCAAACCAGTTTTAAACATATACAGCAAAATGCTATTACCATTCTTTATCTACATATATAATATCACAGATCTGTCCTGTCATTCTGTGACTGTGATTAACGCCCCCGGATTGGTTTAAGTGCGTCACGTGATCCCGAGCAAGCAGCCAACCAGAGGTGCGCCCCCCCCCCCAAACATGTACGCCCCCGGATTGGTTTAAGTGTGTCACGTGACCGCGAGCAACCATCCAAGCAGAGATGAGCCCCTCCCAAACATGTACGCCCCCCGATGCTGCCCTGAGGCAGAGCCGTGCTCGGGCCGCTGCTGCCCTGAGGGAGATGGGTGAGGAGACAGGTAACAGGAGAAGGGTGAGTGAGAGTGAGGAGAAGGGTGAGAGTGAGTGAGGAGAAGGGTGATTGAGAATGGTGAGAGTGAGGAGAAGGGTGAGTGAGAGTGAGAAGGGTGAGTGAGAGTGAGAAGGGTGACAGTGAGAATGGTGAGAGTGAGGAGAAGGGTGAGTGACAGGAGAAAAGTGACAGGAGAAGGGTGAGTGAGCGTGAGAAGGGTGAGTGACAGGAGGATGGTGAGGAGAAGAGTGAGTGAGAGTGGAGAATATATGTAATTTGTACGTGTTTATCTTAGGGATGATTCTTTGGTAGAATACGTCAATACAAAACTTCCATAAATCGTTAACAAGTTTATATGCTTAACCCAGATATCATGGCACTTATGTATTTGTAATGAGAGTGCGCCACCTACAGGACGACCGGGGGGTTATTGCAGACACGTGCTATGTTGTCTCACATCCAATCAGTAAGGGGGATCCCATCTGGGTGAAAGGTAAATGGGTAGAGCTAGCGGGAAGCCTCGAGAGCCCTCTAAAATGTTCCGAGAGGGGCGTGGCTAGAGGCGGAGCTTAGCACCGCCGAGAGGGATATAAGCAGAAGCAGCAGAGGACTCTGGGTCGTCGGTGTGAAGAGCCTGGGTCCGAACGTCGTCACCACCTGCGCTACCACCCATCGGCCACGTGGCGGGCTCCACCAGCTGAGCCTCCCCTCTCTCCGACACGCCGTCAGCCAGCGGCGAGGCGGAGAAGGAGTGAGTGCCACGGCGGCGGGAGGCAAAGCGTGCGCCGCTGTCCCGGGAGCAAGAGAGAAGCCAGCCGCGCAGGGAGACACGTGCTGTACTGCAACTTGAGAATAAATACAACTGAAGTTTAACCCATGTCGGAGACGCTGATTACATATTGATAAGTGGATGTTAATAAAACATGCAACTAGTCGTAGTCAAAACCTTCTGTATTGTCATGTAACAATGTATCCGTTCACAAAAGTTAACATTTAAAATCGTGACGTTTAACAATATTCACATGCAGCGGTTGGCAATTTTACGTTTCAACTTTCCAGGCACTCGGGTTTGTTAATTCAGAGAGTGAAACAGCAAGGGACATTCTCGTCTCTTTGTCCTGTGTTTGCCCTCGGGTGCAGTGAGTTTATGGTGTTTTGCCATGGGTCCTCCCTTGCTCTCTCAGAAATTCCCTGAGTCACTCCTTGGAAGAGTTATTCCTTTATGGCCTTTCATTAACGTTTCACCTTTTGCTACATGAGTTAGGTTTATTCCTGAGAAGCGAAATATTCGACGGCTTTAAGGCCCTCCTCAGCTCTGGTTATTCTCATCATGCCCATCTGATCAATGTCTCTTGTATTATGTTTACCCGTTTCTCATAGTGCTGTTTTGGCTTTGTCATCTGGTTTTCCCAAGCTTCAGCATGCAGGGAACGTATATTTGTGTCCAAGGAGCCATGATATAAAAAATAGACAATATTACACTAACAGTTTTTTGGAAGAGGCATATATACAACAGGTGTGGGAGCATGGCGCTGAGGTTTAGCAAACTGTAAGTCCCAGGCTTCTATGGTCTGGCCTTCCCATAAACAAAACACGAGGAATGGTAATGGTGGTTGCTTACGCCTCCACCGACTATTAACACCAGTGGAGGGATGGAGGCAAGGCCGGTGAGTCAGATGCCTTCTATGACCTGTCACAAGTACTAGCTAAAGTCGCCCCTTGGGATGGAGTCATCCTGTCGGGTGACTTTAATGCCTGAGTGGGTCATGACACTGGCACCTGGGCCAGAGTGATTGGAAGGCATCGGCCAGAACAGCTCAATAACAATGGTAGGAGGCTGCTAGACTTCTATGCAGCACATTGGGCTTACCAACACGCTGTTCCGGCATCGGCGCATCCACACAGCATCATGGATGCACACTGGGTCCAAGCAGGGACATCTGCTGGACTATATAGTAACAGAACACCGAATGCAAGCCCATGTCCTTGACACCAGGACCTACCGTTGAGGTGATCTGCCCGTTGACCATATGCTTGACATCTGTAAGATTTTCCACTCCGGTGGTGGGTGTCCATCTAGGACACCATTCAAAGCCACATTGGCCTGGTGTCAGCTAGCTGATGAACGTTGCAAGTTAGAATGTCATCATCTCTTGCAGGAGAATACAAGTTAGGAAGCATTAAAGTCAGAACACAGATCAGAACATTTAATTAAATGACTGCGTGTTGTCTTGGTGTGGTCTGGGACTGTTTTGTTGGTGTTTTACTGCCTTGCCCTAGCTTGCGTTCGGTATTGATACATCGGCAGGCATGTATGTACTCATTTAATTTGTACTTAGATACTATATTTATAGTCGTACATTTTTAGTGACTTGCATTACTTTTTTCTATTTTGTACTCCTAACAAAATTGTATTGCTTGTTGTAACTTGATCCGCCCCTGCTGGACATTTGTGAAAAAGACCAGAAACCTTCACATTACAGGCATTGCAGAGTCCAATTCCAGTTGTTTCCAGACACTCACACCGCCACACGCAAGCCCGCACTTTGTTGAAGGAACTGGTTCCCAGAGAGTTGGCTGCAACAATCCAATGCAACCAATTTAACGGGGTTCAGGAGTTACATGAGGTGCATCCGAAAACGCTACATATTGACAGAAATAATTGAATCACGCTCTATTGGGGGCAGAGTGGTGCACCAGAATGTGTCTGGGATCGATTCCAGACTCGTGTGCTTTTTTGGGTGGGGTTGGCGTGTACTCCCCTTGTTCTGCATGAGGGTGAGTGAGCGTGTGAGTGAGTGGAGTTGGAATGTACTCCCCTTGTTCTGCATGAGGGTGAGTGAGCATGAGTGAGTGGAGTAGGAATGTACTCCCCTTGCTCTGCATGAGGGTGAGTGAGCATGTGAGTGGAGTTGGAATGTACTCCCCTTGTTCTGCATGAGGGTGAGTGAGCGTGTGAGTGAGTGGAGTTGGAATGTACTCCCCTTGTTCTGCATGAGGGTGAGTGAGCGTGTGAGTGAGTGGAGTTGGAATGTACTCCCCTTGTTCTGCATGAGGGTGAGTGAGCATGTGAGTGGAGTTGGAATGTACTCCCCTTGTTCTGCATGAGGGTGAGTGAGCGTGTGAGTGAGTGGAGTTGGAATGTACTCCCCTTGTTCTGCATGAGGGTGAGTGAGCGTGTGAGTGGAGTTGGAATGTACTCCCCTTGTTCTGCATGAGGGTGAGTGAGCGTGTGAGTGAGTGGAGTTGGAATGTACTCCCCTTGTTCTGCATGAGGGTGAGTGAGCGTGTGAGTGGAGTTGGAATGTACTCCCCTTGTTCTACATGAGGGTGAGTGAGCATGTGAGTGAGTGGATTTGAAATGTACCGTGGCGAGGCCCTAATCCGCTGTGTACCAATGCTAATGATAACGAAAACGGGATGGCTGCGGCAGGACTCTGGGTGCACGCCTCGCCGCTAAGGCTGTTTTTACTATGCACACGCTGTGTAAGTGCGCGCGAGTGCCAGCAAGTGGGCCCCACGCTGAAACCCTGCAGCCCCGCGCACACCCTCTCATGCACACCGTCTCCCCACAAAAATCACAGACTCCACGCCGAGGCTCTACCCACACACACAGAAATGAACTAAAGTTTATTAACGGCACAAAAACCCGCTACCTGGAGGGGGAATATTTCGTGAGGAGAGCCTAGCCTAACTCTGCCTATGACCCCAGTTACACAAACGTCCTACCATGTACCTCGTAGCTGTTCTCACGGCTTCGCACAGACGCTATGAGAGTCAGAGGGAGAAGGACGAGCGAAACCCTTGCCTATCGCTGCCTCATAGCAGCACTCGCTGGCATCACATGGACGCTGCGAGCAGCTCGAGGAGGCAGGACGGCAGGCAGTGGGTCTGGATTGCCCGGAGGTTGAAGACAACTGCCCTAATCGTCCCGGGGCTCCCACCTTCATTCTCTAAACTTAAAAGGCCCAGGGTGGAATTGTACCGCGCGGCCAATCGCGCGCTTAACCTGCGCTGTCTAAATGGAGGGCCACGGGGTCTGCTGCCGCTCACCCATTGTCCTCCCGTGCTCATTAATTCTAACTCACTGGTCTGCTCTTCTGGCCAATTACTCCACACTCCGCCTATCCCAAGGGCGTGAGTAACTCATCGCGGTTGGTCCAGTGAACCTTTCTCTTCTGCGCCCATAAAATCTTCAGCCAATTTAGGGGCACCGCAGTGTAACCTGTCCTGTGGGGGGTCGGCCAATCTCCTGGCACCGGGAAACCGTGGGACTCTCCCTCTAGGCGCCCTTTAGATTAAAACCCGATGTGCCAGGAAACCCCCCGTCAAGACACTACTAGGGGGGTGCGCTGTGTGCGGGTTGCGCGCTTAGTCGGGGGCCGGGAGGGGATTGTGGTGTTTGCGGAGTTGCTCCGTGGTCGTGGCACCACAACTGAGATGACTGGCCAATGCACCACCTGTGCCCCCACACAGTTTGTACACACACAGTGTGTACACACACACAGTTGTACACACACACAGTTTGTACACACACACACAGTGTACACACACACAGTTTGTACACACACACACAGTGTACACACACAGTTTGTACACACACACACAGTGTACACACACACAGTTTGCACACACACACAGTGTGTACACACACACAGTTGTACACACACACAGAGTGTACACACACAGTTTGTACACACACACACACAGTGTACACACAGTTTGTACACACACACAGTGTACACACACACAGTTTGTACACACATAGTGTGTACACACACAGTTTGTACACACACACAGTGTACACACACACAGTTTGTACACACACACAGAGTGTACACACAGTTTGTACACACACACAGTGTACACACACAGTTTGTACACACACACAGTGTACACACACACATACAGTTTGTACACACACACAGTGTACACACACAGTTTGTACACACACACATACAGTGTACACACACAGTTTGTACACACACACAGTTTGTGCACACACACAGTTTGTACATACAGTGTACACACACACAGTGTACACACACACAGTTTGTACACAGTTTGAACACAGTTTGTACACATACACAGTTTGTACACACAGTGTACACACACACAGTTTGTACACAGTGTACACACACAGTTTGAACACACAGTGTACACACACAGTTTGTACACACACAGTGTATACACACACACAGTTTGTACACACACAGTTTGTACACACACACAGTGTACACACATACAGTTTGTACACATACAGTGTACACACACAGTTTGTACACACACACAGTGTACACACACACAGTTTGTACACACACAGTGTACACACATACAGTTTGTACACACACAGTGCACACACACACAGTTTGTACACACACACAGTTTGTACACACACACAGTTTGTACACACACAGTTTGTACACACGCACACAGTGTACACACAGTTTGTACACACACACACACACAGTGTACACACAGTTTGTACACACACAGTGCACACATACACAGTTTGTACACACACAGTGTACACACACATTGTACACACACACACAGTGTACACACACACACAGTTTGTACACACAGTTTGTACACACACACACACAGTTTGTACACACACACAGTGTACACACACAGTGTATACACAGTTTGTACACCCATAAACAGTGTACACACACACAGTGCACACATACACAGTTTCTACACACACTGTACACACGACACACACAGTTTGTACACACACACAGTTTGTACACATACACAGTGTACACACACAGTTTGTACACACACACAGTTTGTACACACACACAGTGTACACACAATAATATCCACGTTTTTGTTGAGCTTACGCACCCAAGGGGTCTCTGTTGAAGAGAAGGAGCAATGGAAAATTAATCTAAATCAACTTAAACTCGAACTCCGCTCTGTGACGTCACCACTCAGCAATATCTCATCGGCGTGAAACGCCAGGCGGCGGTGTCCTTCGCTAGTGACTTCATGTCACCGAGGTATTCGGTGCGCTCTTGAGCGTGACGTCACCTCCGCTTGGTCACTGCAGAAATCTGTTCCGGTACAATCCTTATTTAGGTAAAGCTACGCCCAGTGACTGGCGGAACATTAACATCCTCGACAAATGGACCAAACTAATTAACATAATTTATTCATATTCTTAGTTTTTTCGGTAAAGTCACGTTGAAGAGAAACAACAAAATAACAAAATATATAAAACAATAAAAAATTCTCACGACGTTTCGACCATAACTCAAACGGTCATCATCAGGTCTGTCGGTTTGCATAAATTTATTTTTAAAACGGTACATTTATTTATTTATAAAAAAAACGTTGGCGTCACGCGCAGCGATTTGGCAGTTTGCCCAGGACTAGTCCATCTATTTTTTTTTAAAAGAGGAGGGGGGAGACGAAATTTTTTATAATGTATGCTGTCTGAAAGCCACTGTAAGCGTGAACAATCAATCAAGAACTGAAATGATTTATCAAATCTTTCCAATGATTGCTAAGATAGAATCCATCTTCTCGGTTGAAATTGTCTCTGTGCTTGTATATGTGGATAGCCTCATGAACGAATCTCTCATGGAAGCCAGATGGCTTACAAAGAACCTCCGTCTTGGAAAAGTCAATGGCATGTGAGCCTACTGAATTAGAACAATGATCTGCTACGGCCGAGGTGTTAGTCCTACCGTGTTTAAGGTCTGCTTTATGTTCACGAATGCGGTCCGAGACATGGCGTTTGGTTTCTCCAATGTAACTACTACCACAGAGGCAACTTAGTTTGTAGACACCAGGGTATTGTATGTCCGGAATCACATCTTTTACAGACGGAACCAGATCACGGATTTTATGTAATGTGTTGAAACGGACCTGGATCTTGTGTTTATTCAAGATTTTGGAGATCTTTTTTGTGATCCCAGCAATGTAGGGTAAAGTGATGGTTTTGAAAGGCTCCTCAAGAGGGTTCTTCTTCATGGTTTGAGTGATAGCTTTGCGGATTGTATAGTCGGAGTAACCATTAGCCCTAAGAGCTTGGTGTACGTGCTTGAGTTCACTGCTTATGTGTTCCTGGTCGGATATGCATTGGGCTCTATGATACAGAGTCTTGATGAGAGAATTCTTCTGTGATGGATGGTGGTGGGAATCCGGTTTCAGATAAGCATCCGTATGGGTAGCTTTCCTGTAGACAGAGTGGCTCATTGAACCATCAGATCTCTTTTTAATTAGGACATCCAAAAAAGGTATCTTGCCATCTATTTCGACTTCCATGGTAAATCTGATGGCTGGGTGTATGGAATTGATGTGGTCGAAGAATTGGTCTAGAGCAGGCCGGCCATGTGGCCAGATGACAAAAGTGTCATCCATGTACCTCTTCCATAAGGTTGGGCGCAGAGTGGCAGTCTGGATGGCGTCAGTCTCAAATTTCTCCATGAAAATGTTAGCTATAACTGGAGAAAGGGGGGAGCCCATTGGGGTGCCCTCAGTTTGTTTGTAGAAAGTTCCATTCCAAGTGAAGTATGTATTGGTTAAACAGTGTCTCACCAGGGGGGGTACCTCAGTATTTAGTCCTTGATGAACCAAGTCTTCAATGATTGCAATGGTGTCAGGTACAGGAACCTTGGTGAATAAGGAAACTACATCAAAACTGACAAGCAGGTCGTCTGGGGACAGGGAAATACCCTTGATTGTTGATACCAGGTGAGTAGAATTTTGTACCGCAGAGGTGGTCTTTCCAGTGAAAGGACGCAGGATTTCAGACAAAAAACGAGCTAGTTTGTAGGTGGGGGAGCTGATAGTAGAGACTATGGGACGAAGAGGTGTATCAACTTTATGTATTTTTGGTCAGCCGTATAATCTTGGTGGCCTGGCAGCAGAAGGTTTCAACGAAAACTGTTTAGATTGATCAATTAATGCGGTTGAATCAGAAATTATTTTGTTGGTTTGTGTGACGAGGCTGTTGGTGGGATCTCTTTTTATTTTTGTATAACTACCATCGTCGAGTAATTCTTTAATTTTGTTGTTGTATTCTATTTTATCCATGATGACAGTAGCATTGCCTTTGTCAGCTGAGAGAACAACAATATCATTCCTCTTTTTTAATTTATATAATTAAAAACGCTCATCTTTGCTGAGGTTGCTAGCTGGCATCTTAGCGTTTTTGAGGATTGTAGCGATTTCAGATCTTGCTACGTCTGCAGCGATGTGACCCAGAGAGCAATACGCACAGAACTAGATCAGTTAGACAAGACACTCTACAAATCACACTTATCATTGACGGCAATAATGTCCACATCGGATTGGGAACATGTAGACAATATGACTGCCTCTTCAGCTGCTACTATGTCGACCAAATGTAAGGAAAACCTGATTTCCAAATTTATCCTCCTCTTCAACAAAAGACCGGACCCACACACCAAAAAGTTAGACGTTAATAAAGTCGTAATTAATCGCAGTAACAGTTCTATTTCCGATGGTCTGAAATCCGTTTTAGCTAAAGGTCTAAACTTTGCAGTCACACCTAAACACATACCAGTTAATGATATAATTGCCCAAGTAGACGTTGCTCTCAGGGGCCTGGGTCACATCGCTGCAGACGTAGCAAGATCTGAAATCGCTGCAACCCTCAAAAACGCTAAGATGCCAGCTAGCAACCTCAGCAAAGATGAGCGTTTTGAATTATATAAATTAAAAAAGAGGAATGATATTGTAGTTCTCTCACCGTTAACACCGCGGTGCACGCACAGACACTAGTGACACTCGCTCGTGTCTCACCGTTAACACTGCGGTGCACGCACAGACACTAGTGACACTCGCTCGTGTCTCACCGTTAACACTGCGGTGCATGCACAGACACTAGTGACACTCGCTCGTGTCTCACCGTTAACACTGCGGTGCAGACACAGACACTAGTGACACTCGCTCGTGTCTCACCGTTAACACTGCGGTGCAGACACAGACACTAGTGACACTCGTGTGTCTCACCGTTAACACCGCGGTGCACACACAGACACTAGTGACACTCGCGCGTGTCTCACCATTAACACCGCGGTGCACGCACAGACACTAGTGACACTCGTGCGTGTCTCACCGTTAACACTGTGGTGCAGACACAGACACTAGTGACACTCGTGTGTGTCTCACCGTTAACACCGCGGTGCACACACAGACACTAGTGACACTCACGTGTGTCTCACCGTTAACACCGCGGTGCACACAGACACTAGTGACACTCGTGTGTGTCTCACCGTTAACACCGTTGGTGCACGCACAGACACTAGTGACACTCGTGTGTGTCTCACCGTTAACACCGTGGTGCACGCACAGACACGCGCCGGCGCGGGCCACCGTTGGTATTTTAATATGCGCGTGCGACACACCCACACTGAATTTTGATTTAAAGCTTTCGTGACTGCAGTAATTCATATTCTTAGTTCTTTCGGTAAAGTCACGTGACTTTACCGAAAGAACTAAGATTATACACCCACACTGATTTATAGTCACCCACACACCGTCGTACGCCGATCGCTGTCCCACCGCTCTTCACACGCACACATGCACCACGCGTCACAACGTCAGTCTGTGCTAAGATTTATTTCCGAATAGGGACACCCGTTTATGGCCCCCTCCAGCCAGCACCCTTCGGACAGCGCCTAACCTCCTGTCACCTGGCCGTCGCAGAGTGCGTCTATCCCCCAAGCTCGAGCTGACTGAATTGGCCCCCCTCCCCGTACCCACTCACCTCTTCGGCTGCCCCATGGGGGCTGGGGAAGATGCTCACCTTGGGGACTTTTTCTGTCCGACCGTTTCCAGCTCCACCCTGCATTGGTCGAACAGACGCTGAGGACGGCTGGTCTCCTCCGCCGCTCCAAAAGGACTCTGATTCAGTCCGCCCCTCCGGCCCCCTTATGTCTCCAAAGCCCCCCTTAACCCCTGGGTCACATGACGTCATCCTGCGCATCCAATCGAATCCTCTTTACGGACGTTTTGAGCGCTCTGGCCGTTGGGAGGGTGGGGGGGTCGCGTCATTCCCCCCCTTCCCATTGTCTCTGTGCCTGCGTTCCTCGCCGTTGACTCATCGATAATCCCCTTGCTCCCTCCAACTTGAGTCAACTCTTATCTGCCTAGGGGCTTTTCCCTCCCACCCCACTGTTTACCCTGCCACTGGGTGCTGGCCTTGAGGTCCCCCCCCCCGTGTTGTGTATGCTTCATCAACACCCTTTGCTATGTCAGCTGAATTTAGCTTTTATAAATATTCCTTTTGTAGCCAGACAGCTGAAATTGTGTGCTCGGAGTTTTGGGTGAACATTCATTTTGAAGATAAGAGGGCTTCCAGGCATGTTTATAACCATTTGCCCTCTCATTGAGTGCCACAACAGCCCGTGTGATGAATTTTTGAAATTTTTTCACGATATCATGAATATATGAATAATAAACACGTGTAAGTCGCGTGTGACTGTATATTTGCATTCCTCTGTGCCTCGATACTGACGTGTAGATGGTGTGGATATTCTTTTTTTCTGTCTGCAGCTGATGCTGGTCTGATGGAGCAAAGGCAGTCAGCACAGCAGCTTGGTACAACAAGCCAACAATGCAACCAGCGTGCATACAGCACGGATCGGACTGTAAATTTTACACAGCACCAGATAACTCGCACAGGAGAGAAACCCTTCAAGTGCAGTGTGTGTGGGAAGGCATTTTCATGCTCATCTGCTCTTGTAACACACCAGAGAACACACACAGGAGAGAAACCCTTCAAGTGCAGTGTGTGTGTGAAGGCATTTTCAGATTCGTCTAATCTTAAAACACACCAGAGAACACACACGGGAGAGAAACCCTTCAAGTGCAGTGTGTGTGGGAAGGCATTTTCACGGTCATCTGCTCTTAAAACACACCAGAGAACACACACGGGAGAGAAACCCCTCAAGTGCACTGTGTGTGGGAAGGCATTTTCACGGTCATCTGCTCTTAAAATACACCAGAGAACACACACGGGAGAGAAACCCTTCAAGTGCACTGTGTGTGGGAAGGCATTTTCAGATTCATCTGATCTTATAAAACACCAGCGAACACACACAGGAGAGAAGCCCTTCAAGTGCACTCTGTGTGAGAAGGCATTTGCACAGTCAGCAGTTCTTCAAAGACACCAGAGAACACACACAGGAGAGAAACCCTTCAAGTGCAGTGTGTGTGTGAAGGCATTTTCAGATTCGTCTAATCTTAAAACACACCAGAGAACACACACAGGAGAGAAACCCTTCAAGTGCAGTGTATGTGGGAAGGCATTTTCACGGTCATCTGCTCTTAAAACACACCAGAGAAGTCACACAGGCATCAGAAAATCCACAAGGAGCGGAGTCGGAGTCTGAAATCATCTTGTGAAAGTCAAAGTGCTGTAATGAGCCCATCCCTCATGAAACAAAAACCAGAATAAAATCCCAGCTTGGACACTTTTAAAGGTATCGAGGTGAAATATGAAGGGGTGAAGGTGAAATGTGGTGAAGTGATGGGGAAGAGCGAAAAAGTGACGTAAAATGTGAAGATGAAGATTCACCGCCAAAATGGGACCTTCACATCGATGGAGGCAACGTAAAGCAGGAGGAGAATTCTGACCGTGAGAGCGAGGCAACTCCCAGCAGTTTGTGGAAGTGGAGGTGTGGGTGGACTTCTTCGACAATATGAAGTCAAATGGAGACCAGTTAGTCGATGTGTAAGCTTGAGACAATGAAGCTCCAATAGATTCACCTTTGTCAACCTGCAGAGTAAGAGCGGCCAGTATTTGTGGACCTGTGGGTTGGCTAGATCTCTAACCCGGAGAGAGAGTCAATAAGCTCCCAAGCATTCACGATGTTATAATATTTGCATTTATACGGTGCTTGCTTAATTGCCTCAGCAATTCGGAGTTTTGTATCATATCGCATCTCAAACACTCGAAGAGCATCCCCAAGTAGCAGCTGCCCCTGTGTGGCACAATGTGGTGGCCCTGCACCAGCCTGCATGTGGACAAGAGCCTGTCAGTAGGGGGCGATGATTGATGTGTCATCTCAGTTGTGTAGTTTGTAGGTAATGTTTTGAATTTGCAAAATTTTGACTCAGACGCCAGCATGCAATGGCCTACTCGTTTTGAATGACACAATAGTATGTTTTACATACACTGTGAAGCAGATGGTGTATTTTTTTTTAAAATAGCTTCTTGTTAATATGATGTATCGTGATGCAGTATATTTCGCTGCAGTAATTCAATGTTAATATTCCCGTCAATAATTTAGAATGAATACTTGTCTGGTTTTGTGCATACTTGTAACATTTGATCTGTAAGGGTCAAACATTGAATAAGTGATGTTAGGACAAAGTGTGTGTGTGTTTTGGAAGTAACCTGTACAGAGAACTCAGGTGAGACCCGTTGTTCTTGTGATACAGGTCAAAGGGCACTTTTGTGTTTCACGAAGTGTCTGCCTCTGGAGCAACTCATTGTCTTTGAAATAGGGAGCACGCTCGGATCATTCATCAGTTACAAGGCATACCACTTGAAAGTTACACGTATAGGAGGAGGTACATTCTCTACAACACGAATTGTAGTTTTGTCTTATGTGTTGACGTAGATTTTGTCTAACTGGGACTAGAAGTGCTCCTTGCTGATTGACGTCTGGATGTTCGTTACCTATCGGTTGAAGCAAACCCCACTGCTGTTGTTGAGACGCTGTCACAACATTTGCACACGAAGGACACATTCACGCAAGTACCCCATGCTCCGTTTTGAAGTTTTAAAATGAAACATCTTTGAATTGTGTTGTGTTTTGAATTAGATGATTTTATTTCTTCATTAAAAGTTAATTTTACATCTGGAAGACTTAGTTGAAAAGGACATTTCGTGTGAATTTTCTCTCGTCGTTAAGTAGACAATGGCCTTGCCGGGGGTTCGGTTCGATGCGGACTTTCACCTGGTAGGGGATTGCGGGATCGAGATAAGGCGACACGGAGCTGCTGGCCGTCTGCAGATCGATTCCAACGTAATGGAGCGTCTGTCCCTGCGCCTCTGTCGTTCGCATGCAGGGGGCGCGTGTAGGTTTACAGCGCCCCCTGCATGAAAACGACAAAGTGCAGCATTCATCACAAAGTTGTGCGTTTGTATTTTAAATGTTATTCTTTTATAAGGTGATGTTAATATCGAAAACTGACACATAGCTGGCATGCCATAAATAGGAAATTAACTCTGCTTATTCGTATCAATGTATTCATATATGTTGATGAACTGTTTTCAAGCAGATTTTGTGTCTCTAACAGCGACTACAGGGACCACGTGATTGTTTAAAAATGTCTTTGATTATAACTATAATTGCCTACAATTCGTCATGTGTAGCTTATTTAGACTATAATTTATTCACTACTCAAAATGTATTTACTTGAAAACATGGAGCTGATATTTATTCTTAGTTCTTTCGGTAAAGTCACGTAGAAGGGAAACAATAACAAAAATATAAAACAATTAAATTCTCACGACGTTTCGACTGCAACACAAGCAATCATCATCAGGTGTCACACAGGCACACACACAGAGACACAGGCACACACAGATACAGGCACACAGTGTGTACACACACTGTACACACACACACTGTACACACACACTGTACACAGTCTGTACACACAGTGTACACACGTACAGTGTGAACACAGAAACAGTGTGTACGTACACACACAGTGTGTACACACACACAGTCTGTACACACAGTGTACACACAGAAACAGTGTGTACACACAGAAACAGTGTATACACACAGAAAGTGTGTACACACTACAGAAAGTGTGTACACACTGTTTCTGTGTGTACACACACACACACGGTGTATACACAATAATGTCCACGTTGTTGCTGAGTTCACGCACCCAAGGGGTCTCTGTTGAAGAGATGGAGCAATGGAAAATTAATCTAAATCAACTTAAACTCCATCCCCGCTCTGTGACGTCACCACTCAGCATGACCTCGTCGGTGTGAAACGCCAGGGGGAGGTGTGCCTCGTTAGTGACGTCATGTCACCAAGGTATTCACCCCACCCCCGTCCACCGCGCCCTTGAGCGTGACGTCACCTCTGCCTGGTCACTGCCGATATCTGTTCCGGTACAATCCTTATTTGGGCAAAGCTACGCCCAGTGACTGGCGGCTCATTAACATAATTTGTCCGTTAAAGCCGTCGCGAGTTTATTGGGACGGGTTCAGCACACACAACCCCATCTCTCGACATATGGCCCGGGCTCATTAACATAATTTTATTCATAGAAATAGGTTTTACCCTTTTAACTGGCACAAAAAACTGACACCTTTATTCAAGGCATCATGTTTGCCAGTTAAAAGGGTAAAACCTATTTCTATATCTTGTTTCTGGCAAAAGAGGTCTCATAATATAATTTTATTCAGTTACGGAGCCGCTCGTGGGAGGGGAGTGTCTTGTACCCAGACGTGACGTCATGTCACCTGCTGCTGCCGCGTGACGTCTTGAGGTAACAGGAAGCGATCGCTTCGCTCTTGCACTGAAATCCGAGGTGAGAAATTATTATCGTGTTGGTGTTCGTGGTTGTTGTGGTGGTGGTGGTTGTTGTTGTTGTTTACCAAGGTAGAGCCTCTCTCTCGTAGGGATGTCAGTTGAGTAGCAGCGAGCATGGGAATCGATGTCCAGGTTGGAACTTTACAATGCGGGGCCTAGCCACGCGGGGCCTTGCCTCCTGCCCTCGCCTGATTGCATTTACTTTAATTATCTCTCTTAAGTTTAATTTGTCTTCACCCGGCTCGCCACTTTGTAACTTTGTTTTATTGTCAATATTCACGCAGTTTTTATTTTCTTTTGTTAGCAGGCCAAGCCCGCTTGAGCTGCTATACCGCTCTTGTTATCAGAAGCGACCTGCCCACAACAACACAAGGTGAGGCTTTGTCAACGTGTGTGAATGTTTTGACTTAAAACTTTGGTGACTGCAGGAATTAATATTCTTGGTTCTTTCGGTAAAGTCACGTACATAGAATATAAAATAACAGATAATAAATTTAATGAAAACTAAAATTTTTTAAAATGAAGCAAAAAACCCACGACGTTTCGATCGCAACACAAGTGGTCTTTATCTTATTAAATTTAATCTGTTATTTTTATTTTCTATCTACGTGACTTTACTGAAAGAACCAACAATACGTGCGTCCATGTCTATCGGTCAAAGACGCTAAGCGCGTGCCGCTGTTGACTCTGAATGTGTGGAGGGGAACACCTTCACCACGGGGAGAGAGAGACAGAGACACGGATAGCCTCGGCTATGTTGATTGATCCTTGATTCATTACTTGGTGGAGTGAGGAAGAATTAATGCTGAGCAGATGAAGGTGGCCAGGCATGGTGCTGGTCATACCGCCACCTGTTTACTCATGGCAGTGTGTGACAGTGTCAAGTTTGTTTGCAGTAAAGTCTATTAACTCTGTTGAACACGGAAGTTATATCAAGACAATAGTTTATTTTTGTTTTCCTCTGGAATGCTTTGTAAGAATGGAAACAGGAGGTGAACACAGCACACACATGCAGCTGAATTCGGAACTGTTCATCCCAGCATTCAAGGACATCTGAGCCTGGATTCACACCTCTAAGTTGCGATTGAACATTAAGTCATGCATTTCTGCAAAACACAAATAGTATTGTTTTCAACACCCTTTGCTATGTCAGCTGAATTTAGCTTTCATAAATATTCCTTTTGTAGTCAGACAGCCAAATTTGTGTGCTTAGAGTTTTGGGTTAACATTCATCTTGGAAGATATGAAGGCTTCCAGGCATATTAATGACATCTGCCCTCTCATTGTGTGCCCTAACAGCCCGTGGAGAGAAACCCTTCAGGTGCACTCTGTGCGTGAAGGCGTTTGCACGTTCATCAAATCTGATGAATTTGAGAAACTTTTCACTACATCATGAATATATTAATAAGTATAGACGTGTAAGTCACGTGTGCATTCCTCTGTGCCTGACGTGTAGATGGTGTGGATATTCTTTTTTTATGTCTGCAGCTGACGCTTCCTCTGCAGAATTGGTCTGATGGAGCAAAGGCACTCAGCGCAGCTCGGTACGACAAGTCAACAATGCGACCAGCGTGCATACAGCACGGACCGGACTGGAAATCTGACACGGCACCAGAGGAGTCACACAGGAGAGAAACCCTTCAAATGTACTGTGTGTAACAAGGCATTTGCATGGCCATCAGTTCTTCAGACCCACCAGAGAACACACACGGGAGAGAAACCCTTCAGGTGCAGTGTGTGTGGCAAGGCGTTTGCACAGTCATGTAATCTTGTAAAACACCAAAGAACACACACGGGAGAGAAACCCTTCAAGGGCAGTGTTTGTGGGAAGGCATTTGCACAGTCATCTGATCTTGTAAAACACCAGAGAACACACACAGGAGAGAAACCCTTCAAGTGTGCTCTGTGCGGGAAGCCATTTGCAGATTCATCAACTCTTCGAAGACACCAGAGAACAAAAAGGCATCACAAGGAGCGGAGTCGGAGTCTGAAATCAGCTTGTGAAAGTCAAAGTGCCGCAATGAGCCCATCCCTCATGAAACAAGAACCAGACGAAAATCCCAGCTTGGACACTTTTAAAGGTATCAAGGTCAAATATTAAGAGGTGATGGTGAAATGTGAAGAAGTGATAAGCGAAGAAGTGAAGGTAAAATGTGAAGATGAAGATTCATCTCCAGAATGGGACCTTTACATTGATGAAGGCAACGTGAAGCAGGAGGAGAATTCTGACTGAGGCAGAGTGAGGCAACTCCCAGCAGTTTGTGGAAATGGAGGTGTGGGTGGACTTGCTCCTAGACAATACAAAGTCAAGTGGAGACCCGGTAGATGTGTAAGCCAGAGACGATGTCGCTACAATAGATGCACCTTTGTCACAGGCCTTTAATGACAGTAATGTGAAGGCTTATTAAATAGGCTTATTAATTAGGCTTATTAAATAGGTTTATTAAATAGACGTATTAAATAGGCTTATTAAATAGGCTCAATAAATAGGCTCAATAAATAGGCTTATTAAATAGGCTCAATAAATAGGTTTATTAAATAGGCTCATTAAATACTTATTAAATAGGCTTATTAAATAGACTTATTAAATAGACTTATTAAATAGGCTTATTAAATAGGCTTATTAAATAGGCTTATTAAAAAGGCTTATTAAATAGGCTTATTAAATAGGCTCATTAAATACGTATTAAATAGGCTCAATAAATAGGCTTATTAAATAGGCTCAATAAATAGGCTTATTAAATAGGCTCATTAAATACTTATTAAATAGGCTTATTAAATAGACTTATTAAATAGACTTATTAAAAAGGCTTATTAAATAGACTTATTAAATAGGCTTATTAAAAAGGCTTATTAAATAGCCTTATTTCAGCAACTTAGACTTATTAAATAGGCTTATTTCAGCAACTTAGGCTTATTAAATAGGCTTATTCAGCAACTTAGGCTTATCAAATAGGCTTATTAAATAGGCTTATTTCAGCAACTTAGGCTTATTAAATAGGCTTATTCAGCAACTTAGGCTTATTATATAGGCTCATTCAATACTTATTAAATAGGCTTATTAAACAGGCTTATTAAATAGACTCATTAAATAGGCTCAATAAATAGGCTTATTAAATAGGCTTATTAATTAGGCTTATTAAATAGGTTTATTAAATAGACTTATTAAATAGGCTTATTAAATAGGCTCAATAAATAGGCTCATTAAATAGGCTCAATAAATAGGCTTATTAAATAGGCTCAATAAATAGGCTTATTAAATAGGCTCATTAAATACGTATTAAATAGGCTTATTAAATAGACTTATTAAATAGACTTATTAAATAGGCTTATTAAATAGGCTTATTAAATAGGCTTATTAAAAAGGCTTATTAAATAGGCTTATTAAATAGGCTCATTAAATACTTATTAAATAGGTTTATTAAATAGGCGTATTAAATAGGCTTATTTAAAAGGCTTATTAAATAGGCTTATTAAATAGACTTATTAAATTGCCTCATTAAATAGGCTTATTTTAGCAACTTAGGCTTATTAAATAGGCTTATTTCAGCAACTTAGGCTTATTAAATAGCGTTATTTCAGCAACTTAGACTTATTAAATAGGCTTATTCAGCAACTTAGGCTTATTAAATAGCCTTATTAAATAGGCTTATTTCAGCAACTTAGGCTTATTAAATAGGCTTATTTCAGCAACTTAAACTTATTAAAAAGGCTTATTTCAGCAACTTAGGCTTATTAAATAGGCTTATTCAGCAACTTAGGCTTATTAAATAGGCTTATTTCAGCAACTTAGACTTATTAAATAGGCCTATTAAATAGGCTTATTAAATAGACTTATTAAATAGGCTCATTAAATACTTATTAAGTAGGCTTATTAACTAGACTTATTAAATAGACCTATTAAATAGGCTTATTAAATAGACTTATTAAATAGGCTTATTAAAAATGCTCATTAAATACTTATTAAATGTGTTTATTAAATAGGTGTATTAAATAGGTATATTAAATAGGCTTATTAAATAGGCGTATTAAATAGGCTCAATAAATAGGCTTATTAAATAGGCTCAATAAATAGGCTTATTAAATAGGCTCAATAAATAGGCTTATTAAATAGGCTCAATAAATAGGCTTATTAAATAGGCTCATTAAAAACTTATTAAATAGGCTTATCAAATAGACTTATTAAATAGCCTTATTAAATAGGCTTATTAAATAGACTTATTAAATAGGCTTATTAAAAAGGCTTATTAAATAGACTTATTAAAAAGGCTCATTAAATACTTATTAAATATGTTTATTAAATAGGCGTATTAAATAGGCTTATTAAATAGGCTTATTAAATAGGCTTATTAAATAGACTTATTAAATAGCCTCATTAAATAGGCTTATTTTAGCAACTTAGGCTTATTAAATAGGTTTATTTCAGCAACTTAGACTTATTAAATAGCCTTATTAAATAGGCTTATTAAACAGGCTTATTAAATAGACTCATTAAATAGGCTCAATAAATAGGCTTATTAAATAGGCTTATTAATTAGGCTTATTAAATAGGTTTATTAAATAGACTTATTAAATAGGCTTATTAAATAGGCTCAATAAATAGGCTCATTAAATAGGCTCAATAAATAGGCTTATGAAATAGGCTCAATAAATAGGTTTATTAAATAGGCTCATTAAATACTTATTAAATAGGCTTATTAAATAGACTTATTAAATAGACTTATTAAATAGGCTTATTAAATAGGCTTATTAAATAGGCTTATTAAAAAGGCTTATTAAATAGGCTTATTAAATAGGCTCATTAAATACGTATTAAATAGGCTCAATAAATAGGCTTATTAAATAGGCTCAATAAATAGGCTTATTAAATAGGCTCATTAAATACTTATTAAATAGGCTTATTAAATAGACTTATTAAATAGACTTATTAAAAAGGCTTATTAAATAGACTTATTAAATAGGCTTATTAAAAAGGCTTATTAAATAGCCTTATTTCAGCAACTTAGACTTATTAAATAGGCTTATTTCAGCAACTTAGGCTTATTAAATAGGCTTATTCAGCAACTTAGGCTTATCAAATAGGCTTATTAAATAGGCTTATTTCAGCAACTTAGGCTTATTAAATAGGCTTATTCAGCAACTTAGGCTTATTAAATAGGCTCATTCAATACTTATTAAATAGGCTTATTAAACAGGCTTATTAAATAGACTCATTAAATAGGCTCAATAAATAGGCTTATTAAATAGGCTTATTAATTAGGCTTATTAAATAGGTTTATTAAATAGACTTATTAAATAGGCTTATTAAATAGGCTTAATAAATAGGCTAATTAAATAGGCTCAATAAATAGGCTTATTAAATAGGCTAAATAAATAGGCTTATTAAATAGGCTCATTAAATACGTATTAAATAGGCTTATTAAATAGACTTATTAAATAGACTTATTAAATAGGCTTATTAAATAGGCTTATTAAATAGGCTTATTAAAAAGGCTTATTAAATAGGCTTATTAAATAGGCTCATTAAATACTTATTAAATAGGTTTATTAAATAGGCGTATTAAATAGGCTTATTAAAAAGGCTTATTAAATAGGCTTATTAAATAGACTTATTAAATTGCCTCATTAAATAGGCTTATTTTAGCAACTTAGGCTTATTAAATAGGCTTATTTCAGCAACTTAGGCTTATTAAATAGCGTTATTTCAGCAACTTAGACTTATTAAATAGGCTTATTCAGCAACTTAGGCTTATTAAATAGCCTTATTAAATATGCTTATTTCAGCAACTTAGGCTTATTAAATAGGCTTATTTCAGCAACTTAGACTTATTAAAAAGGCTTATTTCAGCAACTTAGGCTTATTAAATAGGCTTATTCAGCAACTTAGGCTTATTAAATAGGCTTATTTCAGCAACTTAGACTTATTAAGTAGGCTTATTAACTAGACTTATTAAATAGACCTATTAAATAGGCTTATTAAATAGACTTATTAAATAGGCTTATTAAAAATGCTCATTAAATACTTATTAAATGTGTTTATTAAATAGGCGTATTAAATAGGCTTATTAAATAGGCTTATTACATAGGATTATTAAATAGGCTTATTAAATAGGCTCAATAAATAGGCTTATTAAATAGGCTCAATAAATAGGCTTATTAAATAGGCTCAATAAATAGGCTTATTAAATAGGCTCAATAAATAGGCTTATTAAATAGGCTCATTAAATACTTATTAAATAGGCTTATCAAATAGACTTATTAAATAGCCTTATTAAATAGGCTTATTAAATAGACTTATTAAATAGGCTTATTAAAAAGGCTTATTAAATAGACTTATTAAAAAGGCTCATTAAATACTTATTAAATATGTTTATTAAATAGGCGTATTAAATAGGCTTATTAAATAGGCTTATTAAATAGGCTTATTAAATAGACTTATTAAATAGCCTCATTAAATAGGCTTATTTTAGCAACTTAGGCTTATTAAATAGGTTTATTTCAGCAACTTAGACTTATTAAATAGCCTTATTAAATAGGCTTATTTCAGCAACTTAGGCTTATTAAATAAGCTTATTTCAGCAACTTATGCTTATTAAATAGCCTTATTAAACAGGTTTATTTCAGCAACTTAGGCTTATTAAATAGCATTTTTAAATCAGCAACTTAGGCTCATTATATAGCCTTATTAAATAGGCTTATTTCAGCAACTTAGGCTTATTAAATAGGCTTATTTCAGCAACTTAAACTTATTAAATAGCCTTATTTAAGCAACTTAGGCTTATTAAATAGCCTTATTTCAGCAACTTAGACTTATTAAATAGGCTTATTCAGCAACTTAGGCTTATTAAATAGCCTTATTAAATAGGCTTATTTCAGCAACTTAGACTTATTAAATAGGTTTATTCAGCAACTTAGGCTTATTAAATAGGCTTATTCAGCAACTTAGGCTTATTAAATAGGCTTATTTCAGCAACTTAGGCTTATTAAATAGGCTCATTCAGCAACTTAGGCTTATTAAATAGGCTTATTTCAGCAACTTAGACTTATTAAATAGGCCTATTATATAGGCTTATTAAATAGGCTTATTTCAGCAACTTAGACTTATTTAATAGGCCTATTAAATAGGCTTATTAAATAGGCTTATTAAATAGGCTTATTTCAGCAACTTAGGCTTATTAAACAGGCTTATTAAATAGGCTTATTTCGGCAACTTAGGCTTATTAAATAGGCTTATTTCAGCAACTTAGACTTATTAAATAGCCTTATTTCAGCAACTTACACTTATTAAATAGGCTTATTTCAGCAACTTAGGCTTATTAAATAGCCTAATTAAGTAGGCTTATTTCAGCAACTTGGGCTTATTAAATAGGCTTATTTCAGCAACTTACGCTGATTAAAAACGCTTATTTCAGCAACTTAGACTTATTAAATAGCCTTATTTCAGCAACTTAGACTTATTAAATAGGCTTATTTCAGCAACTTATTCTTATTAAATATACTTATTTCAGCAACTTAGGCTTATTAAATAGGCTTATTTCAGCAACTTAGGCTTATTAAATAGCGTTATTTCAGCAACTTAGACTTATTAAATAGGCTTATTTCAGTAACTTAGGCTTATTAAATAGGCTTATTCAGCAACTTAGGCTTATCAAATAAGCTTATTAAATAGGCTTATTTCAGCAACTTAGGCTTATTAAATAGGCATATTCAGCAACTTAGGCTTATTAAATAGGCTCATTCAATACTTATTAAATAGGCTTATTAAACAGGCTTATTAAATAGACTCATTAAATAGGCTCAATAAATAGGCTTATTAAATAGGCTTATTAATTCGGCTTATTAAATAGGTTTATTAAATAGACTTATTAAATAGGCTTATTAAATAGGCTCAATAAATAGGCTCATTAAATAGGCTCAATAAATAGGCTTATTAAATAGGCTCAATAAATAGATTTATTAAATAGGCTCATTAAATACTTATTAAATAGGCTTATTAAATAGACTTATTAAATAGACTTATTAAATAGGCTTATTAAATAGGCTTATTAAAAATGCTTATTAAATAGGCTTATTAAATAGGCTCATTAAATACTTATTAAATAGGTTTATTAAATAGGCGTATTAAATAGGCTTATTAAATAGGCTTATTAAATAGGCTTATTAAATAGACTTATTAAATAGCCTCATTAAATAGGCTTATTTTAGCAACTTAGGCTTATTAAATAGGCTTATTTCAGCAACTTAGGCTTATTAAATAGCGTTATTTCAGCAACTTAGACTTATTAAATAGGCTTATTCAGCAACTTAGGCTTATTAAACAGCCTTATTAAATAGGCTTATTTCAGCAACTTAGGCTTATTAAATAGGCTTATTTCAGCAACTTAGACTTATTAAATAGGCCTATTAAATAGGCTTATTAAATAGACTTATTAAATAGGCTCATTAAATACTTATTAAGTAGGCTTATTAACTAGACTTATTAAATAGACTTATTAAATAGGCTTATTAAATAGACTTATTAAATAGGCTTATTTCAGCAACTTAGGCTTATTAAATAAGCTTATTTCAGCAACTTATGCTTATTAAATAGCCTTATTAAACAGGTTTATTTCAGCAACTTAGGCTTATTAAATAGCATTTTTAAATAGGTTTATTCAGCAACTTAGGCTTATTAAATAGGCTTATTCAGCAACTTAGGCTTATTAAATAAGCTTATTTCAGGAACTTAGGCTTATTAAATAGGCTCATTCAGAAACTTAGGCTTATTAAATAGGCTTATTTCAGCAACTTAGACTTATTAAATAGGCCTATTAAATAGGCTTATTAAATAGGCTTATTTCAGCAACTTAGGCTCATTAAATAGCCTTATTAAATAGGCTTATTAAATAGACTTATTAAATAGGCTCATTAAATACTTATTAAATAGGCTTATTCAGCAACTTAGGCTTATTAAATAAGCTTATTTCAGCAACTTAGGCTTATTAAATAGGCTCATTCAGAAACTTAGGCTTATTAAATAGGCTTATTTCAGCAACTTAGACTTATTAAATAGGCCTATTAAATAGGCTTATTAAATAGGCGTATTTCAGCAACTTAGGCTCATTAAATAGCCTTATTAAATAGGCTTATTAAATAGACTTATTAAATAGGCTCATTAAATACTTATTAAATAGGCTTATTAAATAGGCTTATTAAATAGACTTATTAAATAGGCTCAATAAATAGGCTTATTAAATAGGCTTATTAAATAGGCTCAATAAATAGGCTTATTAAATAGGCTTATTAAATAGGCTTATTAAATAGACTTATTAAATAGACTTATTAAATACGCTTATTAAATAGACTTATTAAATAGGCTTATTAAAAGGCTTATTAAATAGACTTATTAAATAGGCTCATTAAATACGTATTAAATATGTTTATTAAATAGGCGTATTAAATAGGCTTATTAAATAGGCTTATAAAATAGGCTTATTAAATAGGCTTATTAAATAGACTCATTAAATAGGCTAATTTTAGCAACTTAGGCTTATTAAATAGGTTTATTTCAGCAACTTAGACTTATTAAATAGCCTCATTGAATAGGCTTATTTTAGCAACTTAGGCTTATTAAATAGGTTTATTTCAGCAACTTATGCTTATTAAATAGCCTTATTAAACAGGTTTATTTCAGCAACTTAGGCTTATTAAATAGCATTTTTAAATAGGTTTATTCAGCAACTTAGGCTTATTAAATAGGCTTATTCAGCAACTTAGGCTTATTAAATAAGCTTATTTCAGGAACTTAGGCTTATTAAATAGGCTCATTCAGAAACTTAGGCTTATTAAATAGGCTTATTTCAGCAACTTAGACTTATTAAATATGCCTATTAAATATGCTTATTAAATAGGCTTATTTCAGCAACTTAGGCTCATTAAATAGCCTTATTAAATAGGCTTATTAAATAGACTTATTAAATAGGCTCATTAAATACTTATTAAATAGGCTTATTAAATAGGCTTATTAAATAGACTTATTAAATAGGCTCAATAAATAGGCTTATTAAATAGGCTTATTAAATAGGCTCAATAAATAGGCTTATTAAATAGACTTATTAAATAGGCTTATTAAATAGACTTATTAAATAGGCTTATTAAATAGGCTCAATAAATAGGCTTATTAAATAGGCTCAATAAATAGGCTTATAAAATAGGCTCAATAAATAGGCTTATTAAATAGGCTCAATAAATAGGCTTATTAAATAGGCTCATTAAATACTTATTAAATAGGCTTATTAAATAGACTTATTAAATAGACTTATTAAATAGACTTATTAAATACGCTTATTAAATAGACTTATTAAATAGGCTTATTAAAAGGCTTATTAAATAGACTTATTAAATAGGCTCATTAAATACGTATTAAATATGTTTATTAAATATGTTTATTAAATAGGCGTATTAAATAGGCTTATTAAATAGGCTTATTAAATAGACGTATTAAATAGGCTCAATAAATAGGCTTATTAAATAGGCTTATTAAATAGGCTCAATAAATAGGCTTATTAAATAGGCTTATTAAATAGGCTTATTAAATAGGCCTATTAAATAGGCTTATTAAATAGGCTTATTTCAGCAACTTAGACTTATTAAATAGGCCTATTAAATAGGCTTATTAAATAGACTTATTAAATAGGCTCAATAAATAGGCTTATTAAATAGGCTTATAAAATAGGCTCAATAAATAGGCTTATTAAATAGGCTTATTAAATAGGCTTATTAAATAGACGTATTAAATAGGCTTATTAAATAGGCTCAATAAATAGGCTTATTAAATAGGCTCAATAAATAGGCTTATTAAATAGGCTCATTAAATAGACTTATTAAATAGGCCTATTAAAAAGGCTTATTAAATAGACTTATTAAATAGGCTCATTAAATACTTATTAAATATGTTTATTAAATAGGCATATTAAATAGGCTTATTAAATAGGCTTAATAAATAGGCTTATTAAATAGCCTCATTAAATACTTATTAAATAGGCTTATTAAATAGGCTTATTAAATAGACTTATTTCAGCAACTTAGGCTTATTAAATAGCCTTATTGAATAGGCTTATTTCAGCAACTTAGACTTATTAAATAGGTTTATTCAGCAACTTAGGCTTATTAAATAGGCTTATTCAGCAACTTAGGCTTATTAAATAAGCTTATTTCAGCAACTTAGGCTTATTAAATAGGCTCATTCAGAAACTTAGGCTTATTAAATAGGCTTATTTCAGCAACTTAGACTTATTAAATAGGCCTATTAAATAGGCTTATTAAATAGGCTTATTTCAGCAACTTAGGCTCATTAAATAGCCTTATTAAATAGGCTTATTAAATAGACTTATTAAATAGGCTCATTAAATACTTATTAAATAGGCTTATTAAATAGGCTTATTAAATAGACTTATTAAATAGGCTCAATAAATAGGCTTATTAAATAGGCTTATTAAATAGGCTCAATAAATAGGCTTATTAAATAGGCTTATTAAATAGGCTTATTAAATAGACTTATTAAATAGGCTTATTCAATAGGCTCAATAAATAGGCTTATTAAATAGGCTCAATAAATAGGCTTATAAAATGGGCTCAATAAATAGGCTTATTAAATAGGCTCAATAAATAGGCATATTAAATAGGCTCATTAAATACTTATTAAATAGGCTTATTAAATAGACTTATTAAATAGACTTATTAAATACGCTTATTAAATAGACTTATTAAATAGGCTTATTAAAAGGCTTATTAAATAGACTTATTAAATAGGCTAATTAAATACGTATTAAATATGTTTTTTAAATAGGCGTATTAAATAGGCTTATTAAATAGGCTTATTAAATAGGCTTATTAAATAGACTCATTAAATAGGCTAATTTTAGCAACTTAGGCTTATTAAATAGGTTTATTTCAGCAACTTAGACTTATTAAATAGCCTCATTGAATAGGCTTATTTTAGCAACTTAGGCTTATTAAATAGGTTTATTTCAGCAACTTAGACTTATTAAATAGCCTTATTAAATAGGCTTATTTCAACAACTTAGGCTTATTAAATAAGCTTATTTCAGCAACTTATGCTTATTAAATAGCCTTATTAAACAGGTTTATTTCAGCAACTTAGGCTTATTAAATAGCATTTTTAAATAGGTTTATTCAGCAACTTAGGCTTATTAAATAGGCTTATTCAGCAACTTAGGCTTATTAAATAAGCTTATTTCAGGAACTTAGGCTTATTAAATAGGCTCATTCAGAAACTTAGGCTTATTAAATAGGCTTATTTCAGCAACTTAGACTTATTAAATAGGCCTATTAAATATGCTTATTAAATAGGCTTATTTCAGCAACTTAGGCTCATTAAATAGCCTTATTAAATAGGCTTATTAAATAGGCTTATTAAATAGACTTATTAAATAGGCTCAATAAATAGGCTTATTAAATAGGCTTATTAAATAGGCTCAATAAATAGGCTTATTAAATAGGCTTATTAAATAGGAGTATTAAATAGACTTATTAAATAGGCTTATTAAATAGGCTCAATAAATAGGCTTATTAAATAGGCTCAATAAATAGGCTTATAAAATAGGCTCAATAAATAGGCTTATTAAATAGGCTCAATAAATAGGCTTATTAAATAGGCTCATTAAATACTTATTAAATAGGCTTATTAAATAGACTTATTAAATAGACTTATTAAATACGCTTATTAAATAGACTTATTAAATAGGCTTATTAAAAGGCTTATTAAATAGACTTATTAAATAGGCTCATTAAATACGTATTAAATATGTTTATTAAATAGGCGTATTAAATAGGCTTATTAAATAGGCTTATTAAATAGGCTTATTAAATAGGCTTATTAAATAGACTCATTAAATAGGCTAATTTTAGCAACTTAGGCTTATTAAATAGGTTCATTTCAGCAACTTAGACTTATTAAATAGCCTCATTGAATAGGCTTATTTTAGCAACTTAGGCTTATTAAATAGGTTTATTTCAGCAACTTAGACTTATTAAATAGCCTTATTAAATAGGCTTATTTCAGCAACTTAGGCTTATTAAATAAGCTTATTTCAGCAACGTATGCTTATTAAATAGCCTTATTAAACAGGTTTATTTCAGCAACTTAGGCTTATTAAATAGCATTTTTAAATAGGTTTATTTCAGCAACTTAGACTTATTAAATAGGCCTATTAAATAGGCTTATTAAATAGGCTTATTTCAGCAACTTAGGCTCATTAAATAGCCTTATTTCAGCAACTTAGACTTATTAAATAGGCTTATTCAGCAACTTAGGCTTATTAAATAGCCTTATTAAATAGGCTTATTTCAGCAACTTAGACTTATTAAATAGGTTTATTCAGCAACTTAGGCTTATTAAATAGGCTTATTCAGCAATTTAGGCTTATTAAATAGGCTTATTTCAGCAACGTAGGCTTATTAAATAGGCTCATTCAGCAACTTAGGCTTATTAAATAGGCTATTTTCAGCAACTTAGACTTATTAAACAGGCCTATTAAATAGGCTTATTAAATAGGCTTATTAAATAGGCTTATTTCAGCAACTTAGGCTTATTAAATAGGCTTATTAAATGGGCTTATTTCAGCAACTTACGCTTATTAAATAGGCTTATTTCAGCAACTTAGACTTATTAAATAGCCTTTTTTCAGCAACTTACGCTTATTAAATAGGCTTATTTCATCACCTTAGGCTTAATAAATAGCCTAATTAAGTAGGCTTATTTCAGCAACTTGAGCTTATTAAATAGGCTTATTTCAGCAACTTATGCTGATTAAAAAGGCTTATTTCAGCAACTTAGACTTATTAAATAGCCTTATTTCAGCAACTTAGACTCATTAAATAGGCTTATTTCAGCAACTTATGCTTATTAAAAATACTTATTTCAGCAACTTAGGCTTATTAAATAGGCTTATTTCAGCAACTTAGACTTATTAAATAGCCTTATTTCAGCAACTTAGGCTTATTAAATAGGCTTATTTCAGCAACTTAGGCTTATTAAATAGCCTTATTTCAGCAACTTATACTTCTTAAATAGGCTTATTTCAGCAACTTAGGCTTATTAAATAGGCTTATTCAGCAACTTAGGCTTATTAAATAGGCTTATTTCAGCAACTTAGGCTTATTAAATAGGCTCATTCAGAAACTTAGGCTTATTAAATAGGCTTATTTCAGCAACTTAGACTTATTAAATAGGCCTGTTAAATAGGCTTATTAAATAGGTTTATTTCAGCAACTTAGACTTATTAAATAGGCCTATTAAATAGGCTTATTAAATAGACTTATTAAATAGGCACATTAAATACTTATTAAATAGGCTTATTAAATAGGCTTATTAAATAGGCTTATTTCAGCAACTTAGGCTTATTAAATAGGCTTATTAAATGGGCTTATTTCAGCAACTTAGGCTTATTAAATAGGCTTATTTCAGCAACTTAGACTTATTAAATAGCCTTATTTCAGCAACTTACGCTTACTAAATAGGCTTATTTCAGCAACTTAGGCTTATTAAATAGCATAATTAAGTAGGCTTATTTCAGCAACTTGAGCTTATTAAATAGGCTTATTTCAGCAACTTATGCTGATTAAAAAGGCTTATTTCAGCAACTTAGACTTATTAAATAGCCTTATTTCAGCAACTTAGACTCATTAAATAGGCTTATTTCAGCAACTTATGCTTATTAAAAATACTTATTTCAGCAACTTAGGCTTATTAAATAGGCTTATTTCAGCAACTTAGACTTATTAAATAGCCTTACTTCAGCAACTTAGGCTTATTAAATAGGCTTATTTCAGCAACTTAGGCTTATTAAATAGCCTTATTTCAGCAACTTAGACTTATTAAATAGGCTTATTTCAGCAACTTAGGCTTATTAAATAGGCTTATTCAGCAACTTAGGCTTATTAAATAGGCTTATTTCAGCAACTTAGGCTTATTAAATAGGCTCATTCAGAAACTTAGGCTTATTACATAGGCTTATTTCAGCAACTTAGACTTATTAAATAGGCCTGTTAAATAGGCTTATTAAATAGGTTTATTTCAGCAACTTAGACTTATTAAATAGGCCTATTAAATAGGCTTATTAAATAGACTTATTAAATAGGCACATTAAATACTTATTAAATAGGCTTATTAAATAGGCGTATTAAATAGGCTTATTAAATAGACTTATTAAATAGGCTCAATAAATAGGCTTATTAAATAGGCTTATTAAATAGGCTTATTAAATAGACTTATTAAATAGGCTTATTAAATAGGCTCAATAAATAGGCTTATTAAATAGGCTCAATAAATAGGCTTATTAAATAGGCTCAATAAATAGGCATATTAAATAGGCTCATTAAATACTTATTAAATAGACTTATTAAATAGACTTATTAAATAGGCTTATTAAATAGGCTTATTAAATAGGCTTATTAAATAGGCTTATTAAATAGACTTATTAAATAGCCTCATTGAATAGGCTTATTTTAGCAACTTAGGCTTATTAAATAGGTTTATTTCAGCAACTTAGACTTATTAAATAGCCTTATTAAATAGGCTTATTTCAGCAACTTAGGCTTATTAAATAAGCTTATTTCAGCAACTTATGCTTATTAAATAGCCTTATTAAACAGGTTTATTTCAGCAACTTAGGCTTATTAAATAGCATTTTTAAATAGGTTTATTCAGCAACTTAGGCTTATTAAATAGGCTTATTCAGCAACTTAGGCTTATTAAATAAGCTTATTTCAGCAACTTAGGCTTATTAAATAGGCTCATTCAGAAACTTAGGCTTATTAAATAGGCTTATTTCAGCAACTTAGACTTATTAAATAGGCCTATCAAATAGGCTTATTAAATAGGCTTATTTCAGCAACTTAGGCTCATTAAATAGCCTTATTAAATAGGCTTATTAAATACACTTATTAAATAGGCTCATTAAATACTTATTAAATAGGCGTATTAAATAGGCTTATTAAATAGACTTATTAAATAGGCTCAATAAATAGGCTTATTAAATAGGCTTATTAAATAGGCTCAATAAATAGGCTTATTAAATAGGCTTATTAAATAGGCTTATTAAATAGACTTATTAAATAGGCTTATTAAATAGGCTCAATAAATAGGCTTATTAAATAGGCTCAATAAATAGGCTGATAAAATAGGCTCAATAAATAGGTTTATTAAATAGGCTCAATAAATAGGCTTATTAAATAGGCTCATTAAATACTTATTAAATAGGCTTATTAAATAGACTTATTAAATAGACTTATTAAATACGCTTATTAAATAGACTTATTAAATAGGCTTATTAAAAGGCTTATTAAATAGACTTATTAAATAGGCTCATTAAATACGTATTAAATATGTTTATTAAATAGGCGTAGTAAATAGGCTTATTAAATAGGCTTATTAAATAGGCTTTTTAAATAGGCTTATTAAATAGACTCATTAAATAGGCTAATTTTAGCAACATAGGCTTATTAAATAGGTTCATTTCAGCAACTTAGACTTATTAAATAGCCTCATTGAATAGGCTTATTTTAGCAACTTAGGCTTATTAAATAGGTTTATTTCAGCAACTTAGACTTATTAAATAGCCTTATTAAATAGGCTTATTTCAGCAACTTAGGCTTATTAAATAAGCTTATTTCAGCAACGTATGCTTATTAAATAGCCTTATTAAACAGGTTTATTTCAGCAACTTAGGCTTATTAAATAGCATTTTTAAATAGGTTTATTTCAGCAACTTAGACTTATTAAATATACCTTTTTAAATAGGCTTATTTCAGCAACTTAAACTTATTAAATAGCCTTATTTCAGCAACTTAGGCTCATTAAATAGCCTTATTTCAGCAACTTAGACTTATTAAATAGGCTTATTCAGCAACTTAGGCTTATTAAATAGCCTTATTAAATAGGCTTATTTCAGCAACTTAGACTTATTAAATAGGTTTATTCAGCAACTTAGGCTTATTAAATAGGCTTATTCAGCAATTTAGGCTTATTAAATAGGCTTATTTCAGCAACGTAGGCTTATTAAATAGGCTCATTCAGCAACTTAGGCTTATTAAATAGGCTATTTTCAGCAACTTAGACTTATTAAACAGGCCTATTAAATAGGCTTATTAAATAGGCTTATTAAATAGGCTTATTTCAGCAACTTAGGCTTATTAAATAGGCTTATTAAATGGGCTTATTTCAGCAACTTACGCTTATTAAATAGGCTTATTTCAGCAACTTAGACTTATTAAATAGCCTTATTTCAGCAACTTACGCTTATTAAATAGGCTTATTTCATCAACTTAGGCTTATTAAATAGCCTAATTAAGTAGGCTTATTTCAGCAACTTGAGCTTATTAAATAGGCTTATTTCAGCAACTTATGCTGATTAAAAAGGCTTATTTCAGCAACTTAGACTTATTAAATAGCCTTATTTCAGCAACTTAGACTCATTAAATAGGCTTATTTCAGCAACTTATGCTTATTAAAAATACTTATTTCAGCAACTTAGGCTTATTAAATAGGCTTATTTCAGCAACTTAGACTTATTAAATAGCCTTATTTCAGCAACTTAGGCTTATTAAATAGGCTTATTTCAGCAACTTAGGCTTATTAAATAGCCTTATTTCAGCAACTTATACTTCTTAAATAGGCTTATTTCAGCAACTTAGGCTTATTAAATAGGCTTATTCAGCAACTTAGGCTTATTAAATAGGCTTATTTCAGCAACTTAGGCTTATTAAATAGGCTCATTCAGAAACTTAGGCTTATTAAATAGGCTTATTTCAGCAACTTAGACTTATTAAATAGGCCTGTTAAATAGGCTTATTAAATAGGTTTATTTCAGCAACTTAGACTTATTAAATAGGCCTATTAAATAGGCTTATTAAATAGACTTATTAAATAGGCACATTAAATACTTATTAAATAGGCTTATTAAATAGGCTTATTAAATAGGCTTATTTCAGCAACTTAGGCTTATTAAATAGGCTTATTAAATGGGCTTATTTCAGCAACTTAGGCTTATTAAATAGGCTTATTTCAGCAACTTAGACTTATTAAATAGCCTTATTTCAGCAACTTACGCTTACTAAATAGGCTTATTTCAGCAACTTAGGCTTATTAAATAGCATAATTAAGTAGGCATATTTCAGCAACTTGAGCTTATTAAATAGGCTTATTTCAGCAACTTATGCTGATTAAAAAGGCTTATTTCAGCAACTTAGACTTATTAAATAACCTTATTTCAGCAACTTAGACTCATTAAATAGGCTTATTTCAGCAACTTATGCTTATTAAAAATACTTATTTCAGCAACTTAGGCTTATTAAATAGGCTTATTTCAGCAACTTAGACTTATTAAATAGCCTTACTTCAGCAACTTAGGCTTATTAAATAGGCTTATTTCAGCAACTTAGGCTTATTAAATAGCCTTATTTCAGCAACTTAGACTTATTAAATAGGCTTATTTCAGCAACTTAGGCTTATTAAATAGGCTTATTCAGCAACTTAGGCTTATTAAATAGGCTTATTTCAGCAACTTAGGCTTATTAAATAGGCTCATTCAGAAACTTAGGCTTATTACATAGGCTTATTTCAGCAACTTAGACTTATTAAATAGGCCTGTTAAATAGGCTTATTAAATAGGTTTATTTCAGCAACTTAGACTTATTAAATAGGCCTATTAAATAGGCTTATTAAATAGACTTATTAAATAGGCACATTAAATACTTATTAAATAGGCTTATTAAATAGGCGTATTAAATAGGCTTATTAAATAGACTTATTAAATAGGCTCAATAAATAGGCTTATTAAATAGGCTTATTAAATAGGCTTATTAAATAGACTTATTAAATAGGCTTATTAAATAGGCTCAATAAATAGGCTTATTAAATAGGCTCAATAAATAGGCTTATTAAATAGGCTCAATAAATAGGCATATTAAATAGGCTCATTAAATACTTATTAAATAGACTTATTAAATAGACTTATTAAATAGGCTTATTAAATAGGCGTATTAAATAGGCTTATTAAATAGGCTTATTAAATAGACGTATTAAATAGCCTCATTGAATAGGCTTATTTTAGCAACTTAGGCTTATTAAATAGGTTTATTTCAGCAACTTAGACTTATTAAATAGCCTTATTAAATAGGCTTATTTCAGCAACTTAGGCTTATTAAATAAGCTTATTTCAGCAACTTATGCTTATTAAATAGCCTTATTAAACAGGTTTATTTCAGCAACTTAGGCTTATTAAATAGCATTTTTAAATAGGTTTATTCAGCAACTTAGGCTTATTAAATAGGCTTATTCAGCAACTTAGGCTTATTAAATAAGCTTATTTCAGCAACTTAGGCTTATTAAATAGGCTCATTCAGAAACTTAGGCTTATTAAATAGGCTTATTTCAGCAACTTAGACTTATTAAATAGGCCTATCAAATAGGCTTATTAAATAGGCTTATTTCAGCAACTTAGGCTCATTAAATAGCCTTATTAAATAGGCTTATTAAATACACTTATTAAATAGGCTCATTAAATACTTATTAAATAGGCTTATTAAATAGGCTTATTAAATAGACTTATTAAATAGGCTCAATAAATAGGCTTATTAAATAGGCTTATTAAATAGGCTCAATAAATAGGCTTATTAAATAGGCTTATTAAATAGGCTTATTAAATAGACTTATTAAATAGGCTTATTAAATAGGCTCAATAAATAGGCTTATTAAATAGGCTCAATAAATAGGCTGATAAAATAGGCTCAATAAATAGGTTTATTAAATAGGCTCAATAAATAGGCTTATTAAATAGGCTCATTAAATACTTATTAAATAGGCTTATTAAATAGACTTATTAAATAGACTTATTAAATACGCTTATTAAATAGACTTATTAAATAGGCTTATTAAAAGGCTTATTAAATAGACTTATTAAATAGGCTCATTAAATACGTATTAAATATGTTTATTAAATAGGCGTAGTAAATAGGCTTATTAAATAGGCTTATTAAATAGGCTTTTTAAATAGGCTTATTAAATAGACTCATTAAATAGGCTAATTTTAGCAACATAGGCTTATTAAATAGGTTCATTTCAGCAACTTAGACTTATTAAATAGCCTCATTGAATAGGCTTATTTTAGCAACTTAGGCTTATTAAATAGGTTTATTTCAGCAACTTAGACTTATTAAATAGCCTTATTAAATAGGCTTATTTCAGCAACTTAGGCTTATTAAATAAGCTTATTTCAGCAACGTATGCTTATTAAATAGCCTTATTAAACAGGTTTATTTCAGCAACTTAGGCTTATTAAATAGCATTTTTAAATAGGTTTATTTCAGCAACTTAGACTTATTAAATATACCTTTTTAAATAGGCTTATTTCAGCAACTTAAACTTATTAAATAGCCTTATTTCAGCAACTTAGGCTCATTAAATAGCCTTATTTCAGCAACTTAGACTTATTAAATAGGCTTATTCAGCAACTTAGGCTTATTAAATAGCCTTATTAAATAGGCTTATTTCAGCAACTTAGACTTATTAAATAGGTTTATTCAGCAACTTAGGCTTATTAAATAGGCTTATTCAGCAATTTAGGCTTATTAAATAGGCTTATTTCAGCAACGTAGGCTTATTAAATAGGCTCATTCAGCAACTTAGGCTTATTAAATAGGCTATTTTCAGCAACTTAGACTTATTAAACAGGCCTATTAAATAGGCTTATTAAATAGGCTTATTAAATAGGCTTATTTCAGCAACTTAGGCTTATTAAATAGGCTTATTAAATGGGCTTATTTCAGCAACTTGAGCTTATTAAATAGGCTTATTTCAGCAACTTAGACCTATTAAATAGCCTTATTTCAGCAACTTACGCTTATTAAATAGGCTTATTTCATCAACTTAGGCTTATTAAATAGCCTAATTAAGTAGGCTTATTTCAGCAACTTGAGCTTATTAAATAGGCTTATTTCAGCAACTTATGCTGATTAAAAAGGCTTATTTCAGCAACTTAGACTTATTAAATAGCCTTATTTCAGCAACTTAGACTCATTAAATAGGCTTATTTCAGCAACTTATGCTTATTAAAAATACTTATTTCAGCAACTTAGGCTTATTAAATAGGCTTATTTCAGCAACTTAGACTTATTAAATAGCCTTATTTCAGCAACTTAGGCTTATTAAATAGGCTTATTTCAGCAACTTAGGCTTATTAAATAGCCTTATTTCAGCAACTTATACTTCTTAAATAGGCTTATTTCAGCAACTTAGGCTTATTAAATAGGCTTATTCAGCAACTTAGGCTTATTAAATAGGCTTATTTCAGCAACTTAGGCTTATTAAATAGGCTCATTCAGAAACTTAGGCTTATTAAATAGGCTTATTTCAGCAACTTAGACTTATTAAATAGGCCTGTTAAATAGGCTTATTAAATAGGTTTATTTCAGCAACTTAGACTTATTAAATAGGCCTATTAAATAGGCTTATTAAATAGACTTATTAAATAGGCACATTAAATACTTATTAAATAGGCTTATTAAATAGGCTTATTAAATAGGCTTATTTCAGCAACTTAGGCTTATTAAATAGGCTTATTAAATGGGCTTATTTCAGCAACTTAGGCTTATTAAATAGGCTTATTTCAGCAACTTAGACTTATTAAATAGCCTTATTTCAGCAACTTACGCTTACTAAATAGGCTTATTTCAGCAACTTAGGCTTATTAAATAGCATAATTAAGTAGGCTTATTTCAGCAACTTGAGCTTATTAAATAGGCTTATTTCAGCAACTTATGCTGATTAAAAAGGCTTATTTCAGCAACTTAGACTTATTAAATAGCCTTATTTCAGCAACTTAGACTCATTAAATAGGCTTATTTCAGCAACTTATGCTTATTAAAAATACTTATTTCAGCAACTTAGGCTTATTAAATAGGCTTATTTCAGCAACTTAGACTTATTAAATAGCCTTACTTCAGCAACTTAGGCTTATTAAATAGGCTTATTTCAGCAACTTAGGCTTATTAAATAGCCTTATTTCAGCAACTTAGACTTATTAAATAGGCTTATTTCAGCAACTTAGGCTTATTAAATAGGCTTATTCAGCAACTTAGGCTTATGAAATAGGCTTATTTCAGCAACTTAGGCTTATTAAATAGGCTCATTCAGAAACTTAGGCTTATTACATAGGCTTATTTCAGCAACTTAGACTTATTAAATAGGCCTGTTAAATAGGCTTATTAAATAGGTTTATTTCAGCAACTTAGACTTATTAAATAGGCCTATTAAATAGGCTTATTAAATAGACTTATTAAATAGGCACATTAAATACTTATTAAATAGGCTTATTAAATAGGCGTATTAAATAGGCTTATTAAATAGACTTATTAAATAGGCTCAATAAATAGGCTCAATAAATAGGCTTATTAAATAGGCTTATTAAATAGGCTTATTAAATAGACTTATTAAATAGGCTTATTAAATAGGCTCAATAAATAGGCTTATTAAATAGGCTCAATAAATAGGCTTATTAAATAGGCTCAATAAATAGGCATATTAAATAGGCTCATTAAATACTTATTAAATAGACTTATTAAATAGACTTATTAAATAGGCTTATTAAATAGGCTTATTAAATAGGCTTATTAAATAGGCTTATTAAATAGGCTTATTAAATAGACTTATTAAATAGCCTCATTGAATAGGCTTATTTTAGCAACTTAGGCTTATTAAATAGGTTTATTTCAGCAACTTAGACTTATTAAATAGCCTTATTAAATAGGCTTATTTCAGCAACTTAGGCTTATTAAATAGCCTTATTAAACAGGTTTATTTCAGCAACTTAGGCTTATTAAATAGCATTTTTAAATAGGTTTATTCAGCAACTTAGGCTTATTAAATAGGCTTATTCAGCAACTTAGGCTTATTAAATAAGCTTATTTCAGCAACTTAGGCTTATTAAATAGGCTCATTCGGAAACTTAGGCTTATTAAATAGGCTTATTTCAGCAACTTAGACTTATTAAATAGGCCTATCAAATAGGCTTATTAAATAGGCTTATTTCAGCAACTTAGGCTCATTAAATAGCCTTATTAAATAGGCTTATTAAATACACTTATTAAATAGGCTCATTAAATACTTATTAAATAGGCTTATTAAATAGGCTTATTAAATAGACTTATTAAATAGGCTCAATAAATAGGCTTATTAAATAGGCTTATTAAATAGGCTCAATAAATAGGCTTATTAAAAAGGCTTATTAAATAGGCTTATTAAATAGACTTATTAAATAGGCTTATTAAATAGGCTCAATAAATAGGCTTATTAAATAGGCTCAATAAATAGGCTGATAAAATAGGCTAAAAAATAGGTTTATTAAATAGGCTCAATAAATAGGCTTATTAAATAGGCTCATTAAATACTTATTAAATAGGCTTATTAAATAGACTTATTAAATAGACTTATTAAATACGCTTATTAAATAGACTTATTAAATAGGCTTATTAAAAGGCTTATTAAATAGACTTATTAAATAGGCTCATTAAATACGTATTAAATATGTTTATTAAATAGGCGTAGTAAATAGGCTTATTAAATAGGCTTATTAAATAGGCTTATTAAATAGGCTTATTAAATAGACTCATTAAATAGGCTAATTTTAGCAACTTAGGCTTATTAAATAGGTTCATTTCAGCAACTTAGACTTATTAAATAGCCTCATTGAATAGGCTTATTTTAGCAATTTAGGCTTATTAAATAGGTTTATTTCAGCAACTTAGACTTATTAAATAGCCTTATTAAATAGGCTTATTTCAGCAACTTAGGCTTATTAAATAAGCTTATTTCAGCAACTTATGCTTATTAAATAGCCTTATTAAACAGGTTTATTTCAGCAACTTAGGCTTATTAAATAGCATTTTTAAATAGATTTATTTCAGCAACTTAGACTTATTAAATATACCTTTTTAAATAGGCTTAGTTCAGAAACTTAGGCTTATTAAATAGGCTTATTTCAGCAACTTAGGCTCATTAAATAGCCTTATTAAATAGGCTTATTTCAGCAACTAAGGCTTATTAAATAGGCTTATTTCAGCAACTTAAACTTATTAAATAGCCTTATTTCAGCAACTTAGACTTATTAAATAGGCTTATTCAGCAATTTAGGCTTATTAAATAGCCTTATTAAATAGGCTTATTTCAGCAACTTAGACTTATTAAATAGGTTTATTCAGCAACTTAGGCTTATTAAATAGGCTTATTCAGCAATTTAGGCTTATTAAATAGGCTTATTTCAGCAACGTAGGCTTATTAAATAGGCTCATTCAGCAACTTAGGCTTATTAAATAGGCTATTTTCAGCAACTTAGACTTATTAAATAGGCGTATTAAATAGGCTTATTAAATAGGCTTATTAAATAGGCTTATTTCAGCAACTTAGGCTTATTAAATAGGCTTATTAAATGGGCTTATTTCAGCAACTTAGGCTTATTAAATAGGCTTATTTCAGCAACTTAGACTTATTAAATAGCCTTATTTCAGCAACTTACGCTTATTAAATAGGCTTATTTCAGCAACTTAGGCTTATTAAATAGCCTAATTAAGTAGGCTTATTTCAGCAACTTGAGCTTATTAAATAGGCTTATTTCAGCAACTTATGCTGATTAAAAAGGCTTATTTCAGCAACTTAGACTTATTAAATAGCCTTATTTCAGCAACTTAGACTCATTAAATAGGCTTATTTCAGCAACTTATGCTTATTAAAAATACTTATTTCAGCAACTTAGGCTTATTAAATAGGCTTATTTCAGCAACTTAGACTTATTAAATAGCCTTATTTCAGCAACTTAGGCTTATTAAATAGGCTTATTTCAGCAACTTAGGCTTATTAAATAGCCTTATTTCAGCAACTTAGACTTATTAAATAGGCTTATTTCAGCAACTTAGGCTTATTAAATAGGCTTATTCAGCAACTTAGGCTTATTAAATAGGCTTATTTCAGCAACTTAGGCTTATTAAATAGGCTCATTCAGAAACTTAGGATTATTACATAGGCTTATTTCAGCAACTTAGACTTATTAAATAGGCCTGTTAAATAGGCTTATTAAATAGGTTTATTTCAGCAACTTAGACTTATTAAATAGGCCTATTAAATAGGCTTATTAAATAGACTTATTAAATAGGCACATTAAATACTTATTAAATAGGCTTATTAAATAGGCTTATTAAATAGGCTTATTAAATAGACTTATTAAATAGGCTCAATAAATAGGCTTATTAAATAGGCTTATTAAATAGGCTTATTAAATAGACTTATTAAATAGGCTTATTAAATAGGCTCAATAAATAGGCTTATTAAATAGGCTCAATAAATAGGCTTATTAAATAGGCTCAATAAATAGGCATATTAAATAGGCTCATTAAATACTTATTAAATAGACTTATTAAATAGACTTATTAAATAGGCTTATTAAATAGGCTTATTAAATAGGCTTATTAAATAGGCTTATTAAATAGACTTATTAAATAGCCTCATTAAATAGGCTTATTTTAGCAACTTAGGCTTATTAAATAGGTTTATTTCAGCAACTTAGACTTATTAAATAGGCTTATTCAGCAACTTAGGCTTATTAAATAGTCTTATTAAATAGGCTTATTTCAGCAACTTAGACTTATTAAATAGGTTTATTCAGCAACTTAGGCTTATTAAATAGGCTTATTCAGCAATTTAGGCTTATTAAATAGGCTTATTTCAGCAACATAGGCTTATTAAATAGGCTCATTCAGCAACTTAGGCTTATTAAATAGGCTATTTTCAGCAACTTAGGCTTATTAAATAGGCTTATTAAATAGGCTTATTTCAGCAACTTACGCTTATTAAATAGGCTTATTAAATGGGCTTATTTCAGCAACTTAGGCTTATTAAATAGGCTTATTTCAGCAACTTAGGCTTAATAAATAGCCTAATTAAGTAGGCTTATTTCAGCAACTTGAGCTTATTAAATAGGCTTATTTCAGCAACTTATGCTGATTAAAAAGGCTTATTTCAGCAACTTAGACTTATTAAATAGCCTTATTTCAGCAACTTAGACTCATTAAATAGGCTTATTTCAGCAACTTATGCTTATTAAAAATACTTATTTCAGCAACTTAGGCTTATTAAATAGGCTTATTTCAGCAACTTAGACTTATTAAATAGCCTTATTTCAGCAACTTAGGCTTATTAAATAGGCTTATTTCAGCAACTTAGGCTTATTAAATAGCCTTATTTCAGCAACTTAGACTTATTAAATAGGCTTATTTCAGCAACTTAGGCTTATTAAATAGGCTTATTCAGCAACTTAGGCTTATTAAATAGGCTTATTTCAGCAACTTAGGCTTATTAAATAGGCTCATTCAGAAACTTAGGCTTATTACATAGGCTTATTTCAGCAACTTAGACTTATTAAATAGGCCTGTTAAATAGGCTTATTAAATAGGTTTATTTCAGCAACTTAGACTTATTAAATAGGCCTATTAAATAGGCTTATTAAATAGACTTATTAAATAGGCACATTAAATACTTATTAAATAGGCTTATTAAATAGGCTTATTAAATAGGCTTATTAAATAGGCTTATTAAATAGGCTTATTAAATAGACTTATTAAATAGGCTTATTAAATAGGCTCAATAAATAGGCTTATTAAATAGGCTCAATAAATAGGCTTATTAAATAGGCTCAATAAATAGGCATATTAAATAGGCTCATTAAATACTTATTAAATAGATTTATTAAATAGACTTATTAAATAGGCTTATTAAATAGGCTTATTAAATAGGCTTATTAAATAGGCTTATTAAATAGACGTATTAAATAGCCTCATTGAATAGGCTTATTTTAGCAACTTAGGCTTATTAAATAGGTTTATTTCAGCAACTTAGACTTATTAAATAGCCTTATTAAATAGGCTTATTTCAGCAACTTGGGATTATTAAATAAGCTTATTTCAGCAACTTATGCTTATTAAATAGCCTTATTAAACAGGTTTATTTCAGCAACTTAGGCTTATTAAATAGCATTTTTAAATAGGTTTATTCAGCAACTTAGGCTTATTAAATAGGCTTATTCAGCAACTTAGGCTTATTAAATAAGCTTATTTCAGCAACTTAGGCTTATTAAATAGGCTCATTCAGAAACTTAGGCTTATTAAATAGGCTTATTTCAGCAACTTAGACTTATTAAATAGGCCTATTAAATAGGCTTATTAAATAGGCTTATTTCAGCAACTTAGGCTCATTAAATAGCCTTATTAAATAGGCTTATTAAATACACTTATTAAATAGGCTCATTAAATACTTATTAAATAGGCTTATTAAATAGGCTTATTAAATAGACTTATTAAATAGGCTCAATAAATAGGCTTATTAAATAGGCTTATTAAATAGGCTCAATAAATAGGCTTATTAAATAGGCTTATTAAATAGGCTTATTAAATAGACTTATTAAATAGGCTTATTAAATAGGCTCAATAAATAGGCTTATTAAATAGGCTCAATAAATAGGCTGATAAAATAGGCTCAATAAATAGGTTTATTAAATAGGCTCAATAAATAGGCTTATTAAATAGGCTCATTAAATACTTATTAAATAGGCTTATTAAATAGACTTATTAAATAGACTTATTAAATACGCTTATTAAATAGACTTATTAAATAGGCTTATTAAAAGGCTTATTAAATAGACTTATTAAATAGGCTCATTAAATACGTATTAAATATGTTTATTAAATAGGTGTAGTAAATAGGCTTATTAAATAGGCTTATTAAATAGGCTTATTAAATAGGCTTATTAAATAGACTCATTAAATAGGCTAATTTTAGCAACTTAGGCTTATTAAATAGGTTCATTTCAGCAACTTAGACTTATTAAATAGCCTCATTGAATAGGCTTATTTTAGCAACTTAGGCTTATTAAATAGGTTTATTTCAGCAACTTAGACTTATTAAATAGCCTTATTAAATAGGCTTATTTCAGCAACTTGGGCTTATTAAATAAGCTTATTTCAGCAACTTATTCTTATTAAATAGCCTTATTAAACAGGTTTATTTCAGCAACTTAGGCTTATTAAATAGCATTTTTAAATAGGTTTATTCAGCAACTTAGGCTTATTAAATAGGCTTATTCAGCAACTTAGGCTTATTAAATAAGCTTATTTCAGCAACTTAGGCTTATTAAATAGGCTCATTCAGAAACTTAGGCTTATTAAATAGGCTTATTTCAGCAACTTAGACTTATTAAATAGGCCTATTAAATAGGCTTATTAAATAGGCTTATTTCAGCAACTTAGGCTCATTAAATAGCCTTATTAAATAGGCTTATTAAATACACTTATTAAATAGGCTCATTAAATACTTATTAAATAGGCTTATTAAATAGGCTTATTAAATAGACTTATTAAATAGGCTCAATAAATAGGCTTATTAAATAGGCTTATTAAATAGGCTCAATAAATAGGCTTATTAAATAGGCTTATTAAATAGGCTTATTAAATAGACTTATTAAATAGGCTTATTAAATAGGCTCAATAAATAGGCTTATTAAATAGGCTCAATAAATAGGCTGATAAAATAGGCTCAATAAATAGGTTTTTTAAATAGGCTCAATAAATAGGCTTATTAAATAGGCTCATTAAATACTTATTAAATAGGCTTATTAAATAGACTTATTAAATAGACTTATTAAAAGGCTTATTAAATAGACTTATTAAATAGGCTCATTAAATACGTATTAAATATGTTTATTAAATAGGTGTAGTAAATAGGCTTATTAAATAGGCTTATTAAATAGGCTTATTAAATAGACTCATTAAATAGGCTAATTTTAGCAACTTAGGCTTATTAAATAGGTTCATTTCAGCAACCTAGACTTATTAAATAGCCTCATTGAATAGGCTTATTTTATCAACTTAGGCTTATTAAATAGGTTTATTTCAGCAACTTAGACTTATTAAATAGCCTTATTAAATAGGCTTATTTCAGCAACTTAGGCTTATTAAATAAGCTTATTTCAGCAACTTATGCTTATTAAATAGCCTTATTAAACAGGTTTATTTCAGCAACTTAGGCTTATTAAATAGCATTTTTAAATAGGCTTATTTCAGCAACTTAGGCTTATTAAATAGCCTTATTTCAGCAACTTAGACTTATTAAATAGGCTTATTTCAGCAACTTAGGCTTATTAAATAGGCTTATTCAGCAACTTAGGCTTATTAAATAGGCTTATTTCAGCAACTTAGGCTTATTAAATAGGCTCATTCAGAAACTTAGGCTTATTACATAGGCTTATTTCAGCAACTTAGGCTTATTAAATAGGCTCATTCAGAAACTTAGGCTTATTACATAGGCTTATTTCAGCAACTTAGACTTATTAAATAGGCCTGTTAAATAGGCTTATTAAATAGGTTTATTTCAGCAACTTAGACTTATTAAATAGGCCTATTAAATAGGCTTATTAAATAGACTTATTAAATAGGCACATTAAATACTTATTAAATAGACTTATTAAATAGGCTTATTAAATAGGCTTATTAAATAGGCTTATTAAATAGACTTATTAAATAGCCTCATTGAATAGGCTTATTTTAGCAACTTAGGCTTATTAAATAGGTTTATTTCAGCAACTTAGACTTATTAAATAGCCTTATTAAATAGGCTTATTTCAGCAACTTAGGCTTATTAAATAAGCTTATTTCAGCAACTTATGCTTATTAAATAGCCTTATTAAACAGGTTTATTTCAGCAACTTAGGCTTATTAAATAGCATTTTTAAATAGGTTTATTCAGCAACTTAGGCTTATTAAATAGGCTTATTCAGCAACTTAGGCTTATTAAATAAGCTTATTTCAGCAACTTAGGCTTATTAAATAGGCTCATTCAGAAACTTAGGCTTATTAAATAGGCTTATTTCAGCAACTTAGACTTATTAAATAGGCCTATTAAATAGGCTTATTAAATAGGCTTATTTCAGCAACTTAGGCTCATTAAATAGCCTTATTAAATAGGCTTATTAAATACACTTATTAAATAGGCTCATTAAATACTTATTAAATAGGCTTATTAAATAGGCTTTTTAAATAGACTTATTAAATAGGCTCAATAAATAGGCTTATTAAATAGGCTTATTAAATAGGCTCAATAAATAGGCTTATTAAATAGGCTTATTAAATAGGCTTATTAAATAGACTTATTAAATAGGCTTATTAAATAGGCTCAATAAATAGGCTTATTAAATAGGCTCAATAAATAGGCTGATAAAATAGGCTCAATAAATAGGTTTATTAAATAGGCTCAATAAATAGGCTTATTAAATAGGCTCATTAAATACTTATTAAATAGGCTTTTTAAATAGACTTATTAAATAGACTTATTAAATACGCTTATTAAATAGACTTATTAAATAGGCTTATTAAAAGGCTTATTAAATAGACTTATTAAATAGGCTCATTAAATACGTATTAAATATGTTTATTAAATAGGTGTAGTAAATAGGCTTATTAAATAGGCTTATTAAATAGGCTTATTAAATAGGCTTATTAAATAGACTCATTAAATAGGCTAATTTTAGCAACTTAGGCTTATTAAATAGGTTCATTTCAGCAACTTAGACTTATTAAATAGCCTCATTGAATAGGCTTATTTGAGCAACTTAGGCTTATTAAATAGGTTTATTTCAGCAACTTAGACTTATTAAATAGCCTTATTAAATAGGCTTATTTCAGCAACTTAGGCTTATTAAATAAGCTTATTTCAGCAACTTATGCTTATTAAATAGCCTTATTAAACAGGGTTACTTCAGCAACTTAGGCTTATTAAATAGCATTTTTAAATAGGCTTATTTCAGCAACTTAGGCTTATTAAATAGCCTTATTTCAGCAACTTAGACTTATTAAATAGGCTTATTTCAGCAACTTAGGCTTATTAAATAGGCTTATTCAGCAACTTAGGCTTATTAAATAGGCTTATTTCAGCAACTTAGGCTTATTAAATAGGCTCATTCAGAAACTTAGGCTTATTACATAGGCTTATTTCAGCAACTTAGGCTTATTAAATAGGCTCATTCAGAAACTTAGGCTTATTACATAGGCTTATTTCAGCAACTTAGACTTATTAAATAGGCCTGTTAAATAGGCTTATTAAATAGGTTTATTTCAGCAACTTAGACTTATTAAATAGGCCTATTAAATAGGCTTATTAAATAGACTTATTAAATAGGCACATTAAATACGCTTATTAAATAGACTTATTAAATAGGCTTATTAAAAGGCTTATTAAATAGACTTATTAAATAGGCTCATTAAATACGTATTAAATATGTTTATTAAATAGGTGTAGTAAATAGGCTTATTAAATAGGCTTATTAAATAGGCTTATTAAATAGGCTTATTAAATAGACTCATTAAATAGGCTAATTTTAGCAACTTAGGCTTATTAAATAGGTTCATTTCAGCAACTTAGACTTATTAAATAGCCTCATTGAATAGGCTTATTTTAGCAACTTAGGCTTATTAAATAGGTTTATTTCAGCAACTTAGACTTATTAAATAGCCTTATTAAATAGGCTTATTTCAGCAACTTAGGCTTATTAAATAAGCTTATTTCAGCAACTTATGCTTATTAAATAGCCTTATTAAACAGGTTTATTTCAGCAACTTAGGCTTATTAAATAGCATTTTTAAATAGGCTTATTTCAGCAACTTAGGCTTATTAAATAGCCTTATTTCAGCAACTTAGACTTATTAAATAGGCTTATTTCAGCAACTTAGGCTTATTAAATAGGCTCATTCAGAAACTTAGGCTTATTACATAGGCTTATTTCAGCAACTTAGGCTTATTAAATAGGCTCATTCAGAAACTTAGGCTTATTACATAGGCTTATTTCAGCAACTTAGACTTATTAAATAGGCCTGTTAAATAGGCTTATTAAATAGGTTTATTTCAGCAACTTAGACTTATTAAATAGGCCTATTAAATAGGCTTATTAAATAGACTTATTAAATAGGCTTATTAAATAGGCTTATTAAATAGGCTTATTAAATAGGCTTATTAAATAGACTTATTAAATAGCCTCATTGAATAGGCTTATTTAGCAACTTAGGCTTATTAAATAGGTTTATTTCAGCAACTTAGACTTATTAAATAGCCTTATTAAATAGGCTTATTTCAGCAACTTAGGCTTATTAAATAAGCTTATTTCAGGAACTTATGCTTATTAAATAGCCTTATTAAACAGGTTTATTTCAGCAACTTAGGCTTATTAAATAGCATTTTTAAATAGGTTTATTCAGCAACTTAGGCTTATTAAATAGGCTTATTCAGCAACTTAGGCTTATTAAATAAGCTTATTTCAGCAACTTAGGCTTATTAAATAGGCTCATTCAGAAACTTAGGCTTATTAAATAGGCTTATTTCAGCAACTTAGACTTATTAAATAGGCCTATTAAATAGGCTTATTAAATAGGCTTATTTCAGCAACTTAGGCTCATTAAATAGCCTTATTAAATAGGCTTATTAAATACACTTATTAAATAGGCTCATTAAATACTTATTAAATAGGCTTATTAAATAGGCTTATTAAATAGACTTATTAAATAGGCTCAATAAATAGGCTTATTAAATAGGCTTATTAAATAGGCTCAATAAATAGGCTTATTAAATAGGCTTATTAAATAGGCTTATTAAATAGACTTATTAAATAGGCTTATTAAATAGGCTCAATAAATAGGCTTATTAAATAGGCTCAATAAATAGGCTGATAAAATAGGCTCAATAAATAGGTTTATTAAATAGGCTCAATAAATAGGCTTATTAAATAGGCTCATTAAATACTTATTAAATAGGCTTATTAAATAGACTTATTAAATAGACTTATTAAATACGCTTATTAAATAGACTTATTAAATAGGCTTATTAAAAGGCTTATTAAATAGACTTATTAAATAGGCTCATTAAATACGTATTAAATATGTTTATTAAATAGGTGTAGTAAATAGGCTTATTAAATAGGCTTATTAAATAGGCTTATTAAATAGGCTTATTAAATAGACTCATTAAATAGGCTAATTTTAGCAACTTAGGCTTATTAAATAGGTTCATTTCAGCAACTTAGACTTATTAAATAGCCTCATTGAATAGGCTTATTTTAGCAACTTAGGTTTATTAAATAGGTTTATTTCAGCAACTTAGACTTATTAAATAGCCTTATTAAATAGGCTTATTTCAGCAACTTAGGCTTATTAAATAAGCTTATTTCAGCAACTTATGCTTATTAAATAGCCTTATTAAACAGGTTTATTTCAGCAACTTAGGCTTATTAAATAGCATTTTTAAATAGGCTTATTTCAGCAACTTAGGCTTATTAAATAGCCTTATTTCAGCAACTTAGACTTATTAAATAGGCTTATTTCAGCAACTTAGGCTTATTAAATAGGCTTATTCAGCAACTTAGGCTTATTAAATAGGCTTATTTCAGCAACTTAGGCTTATTAAATAGGCTCATTCAGAAACTTAGGCTTATTACATAGGCTTATTTCAGCAACTTAGACTTATTAAATAGGCCTGTTAAATAGGCTTATTAAATAGGTTTATTTCAGCAACTTAGACTTATTAAATAGGCCTATTAAATAGGCTTATTAAATAGATTTATTAAATAGGCTCATTAAATACTTATTAAATAGGCTTATTAAATAGGCTTATTAAATAGACTTATTAAATAGGCTCAATAAATAGGCTTATTAAATAGGCTTATTAAATAGGCTCAATAAATAGGCTTATTAAATAGGCTTATTAAATAGGCTTATTAAATAGACTTATTAAATAGGCTTATTAAATAGGCTCAATAAATAGGCTTATTAAATAGGCTCAATAAATAGGCTGATAAAATAGGCTCAATAAATAGGTTTATTAAATAGGCTCAATAAATAGGCTTATTAAATAGGCTCATTAAATACTTATTAAATAGGCTTATTAAATAGACTTATTAAATAGACTTATTAAATACGCTTATTAAATAGACTTATTAAATAGGCTTATTAAAAGGCTTATTAAATAGACTTATTAAATAGGCTCATTAAATACGTATTAAATATGTTTATTAAATAGGTGTAGTAAATAGGCTTATTAAATAGGCTTATTAAATAGGCTTATTAAATAGGCTTATTAAGTACTCATTAAATAGGCTAATTTTAGCAACTTAGGCTTATTAAATAGGTTCATTTCAGCAACTTAGACTTATTAAATAGCCTCATTGAATAGGCTTATTTTAGCAACTTAGGCTTATTAAATAGGTTTATTTCAGCAACTTAGACTTATTAAATAGCCTCATTAAATAGGCTTATTTCAGCAACTTAGGCTTATTAAATAAGCTTATTTCAGCAACTTATGCTTATTAAATAGCCTTATTAAACAGGTTTATTTCAGCAACTTAGGCTTATTAAATAGCATTTTTAAATAGGCTTATTTCAGCAACTTAGGCTTATTAAATAGCCTTATTTCAGCAACTTAGACTTATTAAATAGGCTTATTTCAGCAACTTAGGCTTATTAAATAGGCTTATTCAGCAACTTAGGCTTATTAAATAGGCTTATTTCAGCAACTTAGGCTTATTAAATAGGCTCATTCAGAAACTTAGGCTTATTACATAGGCTTATTTCAGCAACTTAGACTTATTAAATAGGCCTGTTAAATAGGCTTATTAAATAGGTTTATTTCAGCAACTTAGACTTATTAAATAGGCCTATTAAATAGGCTTATTAAATAGACTTATTAAATAGGCACATTAAATACTTATTAAATAGGCTTATTAAATAGGCTTATTAAATAGGCTTATTAAATAGGCTTATTAAATAGACTTATTAAATAGGCTTATTAAATAGGCTCAATAAATAGGCTTATTAAATAGGCTCAATAAATAGGCTTATTAAATAGGCTCAATAAATAGGCATATTAAATAGGCTCATTAAATAGACTTATTAAATAGACTTATTAAATAGGCTTATTAAATAGGCTTATTAAATAGGCTTATTAAATAGACTTATTAAATAGCCTCATTGAATAGGCTTATTTTAGCAACTTAGGCTTATTAAATAGGTTTATTTCAGCAACTTAGACTTATTAAATAGCCTTATTAAATAGGCTTATTTCAGCAACTTAGGCTTATTAAATAAGCTTATTTCAGCAACTTATGCTTATTAAATAGCCTTATTAAACAGGTTTATTTCAGCAACTTAGGCTTATTAAATATCATTTTTAAATAGGTTTATTCAGCAACTTAGGCTTATTAAATAGGCTTATTCAGCAACTTAGGCTTATTAAATAAGCTTATTTCAGCAACTTAGGCTTATTAAATAGGCTCATTCAGAAACTTAGGCTTATTAAATAGGCTTATTTCAGCAACTTAGACTTATTAAATAGGCCTATTAAATAGGCTTATTAAATAGGCTTATTTCAGCAACTTAGGCTCATTAAATAGCCTTATTAAATAGGCTTATTAAATACACTTATTAAATAGGCTCATTAAATACTTATTAAATAGGCTTATTAAATAGGCTTATTAAATAGGCTTATTAAATAGACTCATTAAATAGGCTAATTTTAGCAACTTAGGCTTATTAAATAGGTTCATTTCAGCAACTTAGACTTATTAAATAGCCTCATTGAATAGGCTTATTTTAGCAACTTAGGCTTATTAAATAGGTTTATTTCAGCAACTTAGACTTATTAAATAGCCTTATTAAATAGGCTTATTTCAGCAACTTAGGCTTATTAAATAAGCTTATTTCAGCAACTTATGCTTATTAAATAGCCTTATTAAACAGGTTTATTTCAGCAACTTAGGCTTATTAAATAGCATTTTTAAATAGGCTTATTTCAGCAACTTAGGCTTATTAAATAGCCTTATTTCAGCAACTTAGACTTATTAAATAGGCTTATTTCAGCAACTTAGGCTTATTAAATAGGCTTATTCAGCAACTTAGGCTTATTAAATAGGCTTATTTCAGCAACTTAGGCTTATTAAATAGGCTCATTCAGAAACTTAGGCTTATTACATAGGCTTATTTCAGCAACTTAGACTTATTAAATAGGCCTGTTAAATAGGCTTATTAAATAGGTTTATTTCAGCAACTTAGACTTATTAAATAGGCCTATTAAATAGGCTTATTAAATAGACTTATTAAATAGGCACATTAAATACTTATTAAATAGGCTTATTAAATAGGCTTATTAAATAGGCTTATTAAATAGGCTTATTAAATAGGCTTATTAAATAGGCTTATTAAATAGGCTCAATAAATAGGCTTATTAAATAGGCTCAATAAATAGGCTTATTAAATAGGCTCAATAAATAGGCATATTAAATAGGCTCATTAAATACTTATTAAATAGACTTATTAAATAGACTTATTAAATAGGCTTATTAAATAGGCTTATTAAATAGGCTTATTAAATAGACTTATTAAATAGCCTCATTGAATAGGCTTATTTTAGCAACTTAGGCTTATTAAATAGGTTTATTTCAGCAACTTAGACTTATTAAATAGCCTTATTAAATAGGCTTATTTCAGCAACTTAGGCTTATTAAATAAGCTTATTTCAGCAACTTATGCTTATTAAATAGCCTTATTAAACAGGTTTATTTCAGCAACTTAGGCTTATTGAATATCATTTTTAAATAGGTTTATTCAGCAACTTAGGCTTATTAAATAGGCTTATTCAGCAACTTAGGCTTATTAAATAAGCTTACTTCAGCAACTTAGGCTTATTAAATAGGCTCATTCAGAAACTTAGGCTTATTAAATAGGCTTATTTCAGCAACTTAGACTTATTAAATAGGCCTATTAAATAGGCTTATTAAATAGGCTTATTTCAGCAACTTAGGCTCATTAAATAGCCTTATTAAATAGGCTTATTAAATACACTTATTAAATAGGCTCATTAAATACTTATTAAATAGGCTTATTAAATAGGCTTATTAAATAGACTTATTAAATAGGCTCAATAAATAGGCTTATTAAATAGGCTTATTAAATAGGCTCAATAAATAGGCTTATTAAATAGGCTTATTAAATAGGCTTATTAAATAGACTTATTAAATAGGCTTATTTCAGCAACTTAGGCTTATTAAATAAGCTTATTTCAGCAACTTATGCTTATTAAATAGCCTTATTAAACAGGTTTATTTCAGCAACTTAGGCTTATTAAATAGCATTTTTAAATAGGTTTATTCAGCAACTTAGGCTTATTAAATAGGCTTATTCAGCAACTTAGGCTTATTAAATAAGCTTATTTCAGCAACTTAGGCTTATTAAATAGGCTCATTCAGAAACTTAGGCTTATTAAATAGGCTTATTTCAGCAACTTAGACTTATTAAATAGGCCTATTAAATAGGCTTATTAAATAGGCTTATTTCAGCAACTTAGGCTCATTAAATAGCCTTATTAAATAGGCTTATTAAATACACTTATTAAATAGGCTCATTAAATACTTATTAAATAGGCTTATTAAATAGGCTTATTAAATAGACTTATTAAATAGGCTCAATAAATAGGCTTATTAAATAGGCTTATTAAATAGGCTCAATAAATAGGCTTATTAAATAGGCTTATTAAATAGGCTTATTAAACAGACTTATTAAATAGTCTTATTAAATAGGCTCAATAAATAGGCTTATTAAATAGGCTCAATAAATAGGCTGATAAAATAGGCTCAATAAATAGGTTTATTAAATAGGCTCAATAAATAGGCTTATTAAATAGGCTCATTAAATACTTATTAAATAGGCTTATTAAATAGACTTATTAAATAGACTTATTAAATACGCTTATTAAATAGACTTATTAAATAGGCTTATTAAAAGGCTTATTAAATAGACTTATTAAATAGGCTCATTAAATACGTATTAAATATGTTTATTAAATAGGCGTAGTAAATAGGCTTATTAAATAGGCTTATTAAATAGGCTTATTAAATAGGCTTATTAAATAGACTCATTAAATAGACTCATTAAATAGGCTAATTTTAGCAACTTAGGCTTATTAAATAGGTTCATTTCAGCAACTTAGACTTATTAAATAGCCTCATTGAATAGGCTTATTTTAGCAACTTAGGCTTATTAAATAGGTTTATTTCAGCAACTTAGACTTATTAAATAGCCTTATTAAATAGGCTTATTTCAGCAACTTAGGCTTATTAAATAAGCTTATTTCAGCAACTTATGCTTATTAAATGGCCTTATTAAACAGGTTTATTTCAGCAACTTAGGCTTATTAAATAGCATTTTTAAATAGGTTTATTTCAGCAACTTAGACTTATTAAATATACCTTTTTAAATAGGCTTAGTTCAGAAACTTAGGCTTATTAAATAGGCTTATTTCAGCAACTTAGGCTCATTAAATAGCCTTATTAAATAGGCTTATTTCAGCAACTAAGGCTTATTAAATAGGCTTATTTCAGCAACTTAAACTTATTAAATAGCCTTATTTCAGCAACTTAGACTTATTAAATAGGCTTATTCAGCAATTTAGGCTTATTAAATAGCCTTATTAAATAGGCTTATTTCAGCAACTTAGACTTATTAAATAGGTTTATTCAGCAACTTAGGCTTATTAAATAGGCTTATTCAGCAATTTAGGCTTATTAAATAGGCTTATTTCAGCAACGTAGGCTTATTAAATAGGCTCATTCAGCAACTTAGGCTTATTAAATAGGCTATTTTCAGCAACTTAGACTTATTAAATAGGCGTAATAAATAGGCTTATTAAATAGGCTTATTAAATAGGCTTATTTCAGCAACTTAGGCTTATTAAATAGGCTTATTAAATGGGCTTATTTCAGCAACTTAGGCTTATTAAATAGGCTTATTTCAGCAACTTAGACTTATTAAATAGCCTTATTTCAGCAACTTACGCTTATTAAATAGGCTTATTTCAGCAACTTAGGCTTATTAAATAGCCTAATTAAGTAGGCTTATTTCAGCAACTTGAGCTTATTAAATAGGCTTATTTCAGCAACTTATGCTGATTAAAAAGGCTTATTTCAGCAACTTAGACTTATTAAATAGCCTTATTTCAGCAACTTAGACTCATTAAATAGGCTTATTTCAGCAACTTATGCTTATTAAAAATACTTATTTCAGCAACTTAGGCTTATTAAATAGGCTTATTTCAGCAACTTAGACTTATTAAATAGCCTTATTTCACCAACTTAGGTTTATTAAATAGGCTTATTTCAGCAACTTAGGCTTATTAAATAGCCTTATTTCAGCAACTTAGACTTATTAAATAGGCTTATTTCAGCAACTTAGGCTTATTAAATAGGCTTATTCAGCAACTTAGGCTTATTAAATAGGCTTATTTCAGCAACTTAGGCTTATTAAATAGGCTCATTCAGAAACTTAGGCTTATTACATAGGCTTATTTCAGCAACTTAGACTTATTAAATAGGCCTGTTAAATAGGCTTATTAAATAGGTTTATTTCAGCAACTTAAACTTATTAAATAGGCCTATTAAATAGGCTTATTAAATAGACTTATTAAATAGGCACATTAAATACTTATTAAATAGGCTTATTAAATACTTATTAAATAGGCTTATTAAATAGACTTATTAAATAGGCTCAATAAATAGGCTTATTAAATAGGCTTATTAAATAGGCTTATTAAATAGACTTATTAAATAGGCTTATTAAATAGGCTCAATAAATAGGCTTATTAAATAGGCTCAATAAATAGGCTTATTAAATAGGCTCAATAAATAGGCATATTAAATAGGCTCATTAAATACTTATTAAATAGACTTATTAAATATACTTATTAAATAGGCTTATTAAATAGGCTTATTAAATAGGCTTATTAAATAGTCTTATTAAATAGACTTATTAAATAGCCTCATTAAATAGGCTTATTTTAGCAACTTAGGCTTATTAAATAGGTTTATTTCAGCAACTTAGACTTATTAAATAGGCTTATTCAGCAACTTAGGCTTATTAAATAGTCTTATTAAATAGGCTTATTTCAGCAACTTAGACTTATTAAATAGGTTTATTCAGCAACTTAGGCTTATTAAATAGGCTTATTCAGCAATTTAGGCTTATTAAATAGGCTTATTTCAGCAACGTAGGCTTATTAAATAGGCTCATTCAGCAACTTAGGCTTATTAAATAGGCTATTTTCAGCAACTTAGACTTATTAAATAGGCCTATTAAATAGGCTTATTAAATAGGCTTATTAAATAGGCTTATTTCAGCAACTTAGGCTTATTAAATAGGCTTATTAAATGGGCTTATTTCAGCAACTTAGGCTTATTAAATAGGCTTATTTCAGCAACTTAGGCTTATTAAATAGCCTAATTAAGTAGGCTTATTTCAGCAACTTGAGCTTATTAAATAGGCTTATTTCAGCAACTTATGCTGATTAAAAAGGCTTATTTCAGCAACTTAGACTTATTAAATAGCCTTATTTCAGCAACTTAGACTCATTAAATAGGCTTATTTCAGCAACTTATGCTTATTAAAAATACTTATTTCAGCAACTTAGGCTTATTAAATAGGCTTATTTCAGCAACTTAGACTTATTAAATAGCCTTATTTCAGCAACTTAGGCTTATTAAATAGGCTTATTTCAGCAACTTAGGCTTATTAAATAGCCTTATTTCAGCAACTTAGACTTATTAAATAGGCTTATTTCAGCAACTTAGGCTTATTAAATAGGCTTATTCAGCAACTTAGGCTTATTAAATAGGCTTATTTCAGCAACTTAGGCTTATTAAATAGGCTCATTCAGAAACTTAGGCTTATTACATAGGCTTATTTCAGCAACTTAGACTTATTAAATAGGCCTGTTAAATAGGCTTATTAAATAGGTTTATTTCAGCAACTTAGACTTATTAAATAGGCCTCTTAAATAGGCTTATTAAATAGACTTATTAAATAGGCACATTAAATACTTATTAAATAGGCTTATTAAATAGGCTTATTAAATAGGCTTATTAAATAGGCTTATTAAATAGACTTATTAAATAGGCTCAATAAATAGGCTTATTAAATTGGCTTATTAAATAGGCTTATTAAATAGACTTATTAAATAGGCTTATTAAATAGGCTCAATAAATAGGCTTATTAAATAGGCTCAATAAATAGGCTTATTAAATAGGCTCAATAAATAGGCATATTAAATAGGCTCATTAAATACTTATTAAATAGACTTATTAAATAGACTTATTAAATAGGCTTATTAAATAGGCTTATTAAATAGGCTTATTAAATAGGCTTATTAAATAGACTTATTAAATAGACTCATTAAATAGGCTTATTTTAGCAACTTAGGCTTATTAAATAGGTTTATTTCAGCAACTTAGACTTATTAAATAGGCTTATTCAGCAACTTAGGCTTATTAAATAGCCTTATTAAATAGGCTTATTTCAGCAACTTAGACTTATTAAATAGGTTTATTCAGCAACTTAGGCTTATTAAATAGGCTTATTCAGCAATTTAGGCTTATTAAATAGGCTTATTTCAGCAACGTAGGCTTATTAAATAGGCTCATTTAGCAACTTAGGCTTATTAAATAGGCTATTTTCAGCAACTTAGACTTATTAAATAGGCCTATTAAATAGGCTTATTAAATAGGCTTATTAAATAGGCTTATTTCAGCAACTTAGGCTTATTAAATAGGCTTATTAAATGGGCTTATTTCAGCAACTTAGGCTTATTAAATAGGCTTATTTCAGCAACTTAGACTTATTAAATAGCCTTATTTCAGCAACTTACGCTTATTAAATAGGCTTATTTCAGCAACTTAGGCTTATTAAATAGCCTAATTAAGTAGGCTTATTTCAGCAACTTGAGCTTATTAAATAGGCTTATTTCAGCAACTTATGCTGATTAAAAAGGCTTATTTCAGCAACTTAGACTTATTAAATAGCCTTATTTCAGCAACTTAGACTCATTAAATAGGCTTATTTCAGCAACTTATGCTTATTAAAAATACTTATTTCAGCAACTTAGGCTTATTAAATAGGCTTATTTCAGCAACTTAGACTTATTAAATAGCCTTATTTCAGCAACTTAGGCTTATTAAATAGGCTTATTTCAGCAACTTAGGCTTATTAAATAGCCTTATTTCAGCAACTTAGACTTATTAAATAGGCTTATTTCAGCAACTTAGGCTTATTAAATAGGCTTATTCAGCAACTTAGGCTTATTAAATAGGCTTATTTCAGCAACTTAGGCTTATTAAATAGGCTTATTCAGAAACTTAGGCTTATTAAATAGGCTTATTTCAGCAACTTAGACTTATTAAATAGGCCTGTTAAATAGGCTTATTAAATAGGTTTATTTCAGCAACTTAGACTTATTAAATAGGCCTATTAAATAGGCTTATTAAATAGACTTATTAAATAGGCACATTAAATACTTATTAAATAGGCTTATTAAATAGGCATATTAAATAGGCTTATTTCAGCAACTTAGGCTTATTAAATAGGCTTATTAAATGGGCTTATTTCAGCAACTTAGGCTTTTTAAATAGGCTTATTTCAGCAACTTAGACTTATTAAATAGCCTTATTTCAGCAACTTACGCTTATTAAATAGGCTTATTTCAGCAACTTAGGCTTATTAAATAGCCTAATTAAGTAGGCTTATTTCAGCAACTTGAGCTTATTAAATAGGCTTATTTCAGCAACTTATGCTGATTAAAAAGGCTTATTTCAGCAACTTAGACTTATTAAATAGCCTTATTTCAGCAACTTAGACTCATTAAATAGGCTTATTTCAGCAACTTATGCTTATTAAAAATACTTATTTCAGCAACTTAGGCTTATTAAATAGGCTTATTTCAGCAACTTAGACTTATTAAATAGCCTTATTTCAGCAACTTAGGCTTATTAAATAGGCTTATTTCAGCAACTTAGGCTTATTAAATAGCCTTATTTCAGCAACTTAGACTTATTAAATAGGCTTATTTCAGCAACTTAGGCTTATTAAATAGGCTTATTCAGCAACTTAGGCTTATTAAATAGGCTTATTTCAGCAACTTAGGCTTATTAAATAGGCTCATTCAGAAACTTAGGCTTATTAAATAGGCTTATTTCAGCAACTTAGACTTATTAAATAGGCCTGTTAAATAGGCTTATTAAATAGGTTTATTTCAGCAACTTAGACTTATTAAATAGGCCTATTAAATAGGCTTATTAAATAGACTTATTAAATAGGCACATTAAATACTTATTAAATAGGCTTATTAAATAGGCTTATTAAATAGGCTTATTTCAGCAACTTAGGCTTATTAAATAGGCCTATTAAATGGGCTTATTTCAGCAACTTAGGCTTTTTAAATAGGCTTATTTCAGCAACTTAGACTTATTAAATAGCCTTATTTCAGCAACTTACGCTTATTAAATAGGCTTATTTCAGCAACTTAGGCTTATTAAATAGCCTAATTAAGTAGGCTTATTTCAGCAACTTGAGCTTATTAAATAGGCTTATTTCAGCAACTTATGCTGATTAAAAAGGCTTATTTCAGCAACTTAGACTTATTAAATAGCCTTATTTCAGCAACTTAGACTCATTAAATAGGCTTATTTCAGCAACTTATGCTTATTAAAAATACTTATTTCAGCAACTTAGGCTTATTAAATAGGCTTATTTCAGCAACTTAGACTTATTAAATAGCCTTATTTCAGCAACTTAGGCTTATTAAATAGGCTTATTTCAGCAACTTAGGCTTATTAAATAGCCTTATTTCAGCAAATTTGTCTTATTAAATAGGCTTATTTCAGCAACTTAGGCTTATTAAATAGGCTTATTCAGCAACTTAGGCTTATTAAATAGGCTTATTTCAGCAACTTAGGCTTATTAAATAGGCTCATTCAGAAACTTAGGCTTATTACATAGGCTTATTTCAGCAACTTAGACTTATTAAATAGGCCTGTTAAATAGGCTTATTAAATAGGTTTATTTCAGCAACTTAGACTTATTAAATAGGCCTATTAAATAGGCTTATTAAATAGGCTTATTAAATAGGCTTATTTCAGCAACTTAGGCTATTTAAATAGGCTTATTAAATGGGCTTATATCAGCAACTTAGGCTTATTAAATAGGCTTATTTCAGCAACTTAGACTTATTAAATAGCCTTATTTCAGCAACTTACGCTTATTAAATAGGCTTATTTCAGCAACTTAGGCTTATTAAATAGCCTAATTAAGTAGGCTTATTTCAGCAACTTGAGCTTATTAAATAGGCTTATTTCAGCAACTTATGCTGATTAAAAAGGCTTATTTCAGCAACTTAGACTTATTAAATAGCCTTATTTCAGCAACTTAGACTCATTAAATAGGCTTATTTCAGCAACTTATGCTTATTAAAAATACTTATTTCAGCAACTTAGGCTTATTAAATAGGCTTATTTCAGCAACTTAGACTTATTAAATAGCCTTATTTCAGCAACTTAGGCTTATTAAATAGGCTTATTTCAGCAACTTAGGCTTATTAAATAGCCTTATTTCAGCAACTTAGACTTATTAAATAGGCTTATTTCAGCAACTTAGGCTTATTAAATAGGCTTATTCAGCAACTTAGGCTTATTAAATAGGCTTATTTCAGCAACTTAGGCTTATTAAATAGGCTCATTCAGAAACTTAGGCTTATTACATAGGCTTATTTCAGCAACTTAGACTTATTAAATAGGCCTGTTAAATAGGCTTATTAAATAGGTTTATTTCAGCAACTTAGACTTATTAAATAGGCCTATTAAATAGGCTTATTAAATAGACTTATTAAATAGGCACATTAAATACTTATTAAATAGGCTTATTAAATAGGCTTATTAAATAGGCTTATTAAATAGACTTATTAAATAGGCTCAATAAATAGGCTTATTAAATTGGCTTATTAAATAGGCTTATTAAATAGACTTATTAAATAGGCTTATTAAATAGGCTCAATAAATAGGCTTATTAAATAGGCTCAATAAATAGGCTTATTAAATAGGCTCAATAAATAGGCATATTAAATAGGCTCATTAAATACTTATTAAATAGACTTATTAAATAGACTTATTAAATAGGCTTATTAAATAGGCTTATTAAATAGGCTTATTAAATAGACTTATTAAATAGCCTCATTAAATAGGCTTATTTTAGCAACTTAGGCTTATTAAATAGGTTTATTTCAGCAACTTAGACTTATTAAAAAGCCTTATTAAATAGGCTTATTTCAGCAACTTAGGCTTATTAAATAAGCTTATTTCAGCAACTTATTCTTATTAAATAGCCTTATTAAACAGGTTTATTTCAGCAACTTAGGCTTATTAAGTAGCATTTTTAAATAGGTTTATTTCAGCAACTTAGACTTATTAAATAGGTTTATTCAGCAACTTAGGCTTATTAAATAGGCTTATTCAGCAACTTAGGCTTACTTAATAGGCTTATTTCAGCAACTTAGGCTTATTTAATAGGCTTATTAAATAGGCTTATTTCAGCAACTTAGGCTTATTAAATAAGCTTATTTCAGCAACTTATGCTTATTAAATAGCCTTATTAAACAGGTTTATTTCAGCAACTTAGGCTTATTAAATAGCATTTTTAAATAGGTTTATTTCAGCAACTTAGACTTATTTAATATACCTTTTTAAATAGGCTTAGTTCAGAAACTTAGGCTTATTAAATAGGCTTATTTCAGCAACTTAGGCTCATTAAATAGCCTTATTAAATAGGCTTATTTCAGCAACTAAGGCTTATTAAATAGGCTTATTTCAGCAACTTAAACTTATTAAATAGCCTTATTTCAGCAACTTAGGCTCATTAAATAGCCTTATTTCAGCAACTTAGACTTATTAAATAGGCTTATTCAGCAACTTAGGCTTATTAAATAGCCTTATTAAATAGGCTTATTTCAGCAACTTAGACTTATTAAATAGGTTTATTCAGCAACTTAGGCTTATTAAATAGGCTTATTCAGCAATTTAGGCTTATTAAATAGGCTTATTTCAGCAACTTAGGCTTATTAAATAGGCTCATTCAGCAACTTAGGCTTATTAAATAGGCTATTTTCAGCAACTTAGACTTATTAAATAGGCCTATTAAATAGGCTTATTAAATAGGCTTATTAAATAGGCTTATTTCAGCAACTTAGGCTTATTAAATAGGCTTATTAAATGGGCTTATTTCAGCAACTTAGGCTTATTAAATAGCCTTATTTCAGTAACTTAGACTTATTAAATAGCCTTATTTCAGCAACTTACGCTTATTAAATAGGCTTATTTCAGCAACTTAGGCTTATTAAATAGCCTAATTAAGTAGACTTATTTCAGCAACTTGAGCTTATTAAATAGGCTTATTTCAGCAACTTATGCTGATTAAAAAGGCTTATTTCAGCAACTTAGACTTATTAAATAGCCTTATTTCAGCAACTTAGACTCATTAAATAGGCTTATTTCAGCAACTTATGCTTATTAAAAATACTTATTTCAGCAACTTAGGCTTATTAAATAGGCTTATTTCAGCAACTTAGACTTATTAAATAGCCTTATTTCAGCAACTTAGGCTTATTAAATAGGCTTATTTCAGCAACTTAGGCTTATTAAATAGCCTTATTTCAGCAACTTAGACTTATTAAATAGGCTTATTTCAGCAACTTAGGCTTATTAAATAGGCTTATTCAGCAACTTAGGCTTATTAAATAGGCTTATTTCAGCAACTTAGGCTTATTAAATAGGCTCATTCAGAAACTTAGGCTTATTAAATAGGCTTATTTCAGCAACTTAGACTTATTAAATAGGCCTGTTAAATAGGTTTATTAAATAGGTTTATTTCAGCAACTTACACTTATTAAATAGGCCTATTAAATAGGCTTATTAAATAGACTTATTAAATAGGCACATTAAATACTTATTAAATAGGCTTATTAAATAGGCTTATTAAATAGGCTTATTAAATAGACTTATTAAATAGGCTCAATAAATAGGCTTATTAAATAGGCATATTAAATAGGCTCAATATATAGGATTATTAAATAGGCTTATTAAATAGACTTATTAAATAGGCTTATTAAATAGGCTCAATAAATAGGCTTATTAAATAGGCTCAATAAATAGGCTTATTAAATAGGCTCAATACATAGGCATATTAAATAGGCTCATTAAATACTTATTAAATAGACTTATTAAATAGACTTATTAAATAGGCTTATTAAATAGGCTTATTAAATAGGCTTATTAAATAGACTTATTAAATAGCCTCATTAAATAGGCTTATTTTAGCAACTTAGGCTTATTAAATAAGTTTATTTCAGCAACTTAGACTTATTAAAAAGCCTTATTAAATAGGCTTATTTCAGCAACTTAGGCTTATTAAATAAGCTTATTTCAGCAACTTATTCTTATTAAATAGCCTTATTAAACAGGTTTATTTCAGCAACTTAGGCTTATTAAGTAGCATTTTAAATAGGTTTATTTCAGCAACTTAGACTTATTAAATATACCTTTTTAAATAGGCTTAGTTCAGAAACTTAGGCTTATTAAATAGTCTTATTTCAGCAACTTAGGCTCATTAAATAGCCTTATTAAATAGGCTTATTTTGCAACTTAGGCTTATTAAATAGCCTTATTAATATGTTTATTTCAGCAACTTAGACTTATTAAATAGGTTTATTCAGCAACTCAGCCTTATTAAATAGGCTTATTCAGCAACTTAGGCTTATGTAATAGGCTTATTTCAGCAACTTAGGCTTATTAAATAGGCTCATTCAGAAACTTAGGCTTATTAAATAGGCTTATTTCAGCAACTTAGACTTATTAAATAGGCCTATTAAATAGGCTTATTAAATAGGCTTATTTCAGCAACTTAGACTTATTAAAAAGGCCTATTAAATAGGCTTATTAAATAGACTTATTAAATAGGCTCATTAAATAATTATTAAATAGGCTTATTAAATAGGCTTATTAAATAGACGTATTAAATAGGCTTATTAAATAGACTTATTAAATTGGCTCAATAAATAGGCTTATTAAATAGGCTTATTAAATAGGCTCAATAAATAGGCTTATTAAATAGGCTTATTAAATAGACTTATTAAATAGACTTATTAAACCGGCTTATTAAATAGGCTCAATAAATAGGCTTATTAAATAGGCTCAATAAATATGCTTATTAAATAGGCTCAATAAGTAGGCTTAATAAATAGGCTCAATAAATAGGCTTATTAAATAGGCTCATTAAATACTTATTAAATAGGCTTATTAAATAGACTTATTAAATAGACTTATTAAATAGGCTTATTAAATAGACTTATTAAATAGTCTTATTAAAAAGGCTTATTAAATAGCCTTATTAAATAGGCTTATTTCAGCAACTTAGACTTATTAAATAGGTTTATTCAGCAACTTAGACTTATTAAATAGCCTTATTAAATAGGCTTATTTCAGCAACTTATGCTTATTAAATAGCCTTATTAAATAGGCTAATTTTAGCAACTTAGGCTTATTAAATAGTCTTATTTCAGCAACTTAGGCTCATTAAATAGCCTTATTAAATAGGCTTATTTCGCAACTTAGGCTTATTAAATAGCCTTATTAATATGCTTATTTCAGCAACTTAGACTTATTAAATAGGTTTATTCAGCAACTCAGCCTTATTAAATAGGCTTATTCAGCAACTTAAGCTTATGTAATAGGCTTATTTCAGCAACTTAGGCTTATTAAATAGGCTCATTCAGAAACTTAGGCTTATTAAATAGGCTTATTTCAGCAACTTAGACTTATTAAATAGGCCTATTAAATAGGCTTATTAAATAGGCTTATTTCAGCAACTTAGACTTATTAAAAAGGCCTATTAAATAGGCTTATTAAATAGACTTATTAAATAGGCTCATTAAATAATTATTAAATAGGCTTATTAAATAGGCTTATTAAATAGACTTATTAAATAGGCTCAATAAATAGGCTTATTAAATAGGCTTATTAAATAGACTTATTAAATAGGCTCAATAAATAGGCTTATTAAATAGGCTTATTAAATAGGCTCATTAAATAGGCTTATTTGAGCAACTTAGGCTTATTAAATAGGTTTATTTCAGCAACTTAGACTTATTAAATAGCCTTATTAAATAGGCTTATTTCAGCAACTTATGCTTATTAAATAGCCTTATTAAATAGGCTTATTTCAGCAACTTAGGCTTATTAAATAAGCTTATTTCAGCAACTTATTCTTATTAAACAGCCTTATTAAACAGGTTTATTTCAGCAACTTAGGCTTATTAAGTAGCATTTTTAAATAGGTTTATTTCAGCAACTTAGACTTATTAAATATACCTTTTTAAATAGGCTTAGTTCAGAAACTTAGGCCTATTAAATAGTCTTATTTCAGCAACTTAGGCTCATTAAATAGCCTTATTAAATAGGCTTATTTCGCAACTTAGGCTTATTAAATAGCCTTATTAATATGCTTATTTCAGCAACTTAGACTTATTAAATAGGCTTATTCAGCAACTTAGGCTTATGTAATATGCTTATTTCAGCAACTTAGGCTTATTAAATAGGCTCATTCAGAAACTTAGGCTTATTAAATAGGCTTATTTCAGCAACTTAGACTTATTAAATAGGCCTATTAAATAGGCTTATTAAATAGGCTTATTTCAGCAACTTAGACTTATTAAAAAGGCCTATTAAATAGGCGTATTAAATAGACTTATTAAATAGGCTCATTAAATAATTATTAAATAGGCTTATTAAATAGGCATATTAAATAGACTTATTAAATAGGCTCAATAAATAGCCTTATTAAATAGGCTTATTAAATAGACTTATTAAATAGGCTCAATAAATAGGCTTATTAAATAGGCTTATTAAATAGGCTCAATAAATAGGCTTATTAAATAGGCTTATTAAATAGACTTATTAAATCGGCTTATTAAATAGGCTCAATAAATAGGCTTATTAAATAGGCTCAATAAATATGCTTATTAAATAGGCTCAATAAGTAGGCTTAATAAATAGGCTCAATAAATAGGCTTATTAAATAGGCTCATTAAATACTTATTAAATAGGCTTATTAAATAGACTTATTAAATAGACTTATTAAATAGGCTTATTAAATAGACTTATTAAATAGTCTTATTAAAAAAGGCTTATTAAATAGCCTTATTAAATAGGCTTATTTCAGCAACTTAGGCTTATTAAATAGTCTTATTTCAGCAACTTAGGCTCATTAAATAGCCTTATTAAATGGGCTTATTTCGCAACTTAGGCTTATTAAATAGCCTTATTAATATGCTTATTTCAGCAACTTAGACTTATTAAATAGGTTTATTCAGCAACTCAGCCTTATTAAATAGGCTTATTCAGCAACTTAGGCTTATGTAATAGGCTTATTTCAGCAACTTAGGCTTATTAAATAGGCTCATTCAGAAACTTAGGCTTATTAAATAGGCTTATTTCAGCAACTTAGACTTATTAAATAGGCCTATTAAATAGGCTTATTAAATAGGCTTATTTCAGCAACTTAGACTTATTAAAAAGGCCTATTAAATAGGCTTATTAAATAGACTTATTAAATAGGCTCATTAAATAATTATTAAATAGGCTTATTAAATAGGCTTATTAAATAGACTTATTAAATAGGCTCAATAAATAGGCTTATTAAATAGGCTTATTAAATAGACTTATTAAATAGGCTCAATAAATAGGCTTATTAAATAGGCTTATTAAATAGGCTCATTAAATAGGCTTATTTTAGCAACTTAGGCTTATTAAATAGGTTTATTTCAGCAACTTAGACTTATTAAATAGCCTTATTAAATAGGCTTATTTCAGCAACTTATGCTTATTAAATAGCCTTATTAAATAGGCTTATTTCAGCAACTTAGGCTTATTAAATAAGCTTATTTCAGCAACTTATTCTTATTAAATAGCCTTATTAAACAGGTTTATTTCAGCAACTTAGGCTTATTAAGTAGCATTTTTAAATAGGTTTATTTCAGCAACTTAGACTTATTAAATATACCTTTTTAAATAGGCTTAGTTCAGAAACTTAGGCCTATTAAATAGTCTTATTTCGCAACTTAGGCTTATTAAATAGCCTTATTAATATGCTTATTTCACCAACTTAGACTTATTAAATAGGCTTATTCAGCAACTTAGGCTTATGTAATATGCTTATTTCAGCAACTTAGGCTTATTAAATAGGCTCATTCAGAAACTTAGGCTTATTAAATAGGCTTATTTCAGCAACTTAGACTTATTAAATAGGCCTATTAAATAGGCTTATTAAATAGGCTTATTTCAGCAACTTAGACTTATTAAAAAGGCCTATTAAATAGGCTTATTAAATAGACTTATTAAATAGGCTCATTAAATAATTATTAAATAGGCTTATTAAATAGGCATATTAAATAGACTTATTAAATAGGCTCAATAAATAGGCTTATTAAATAGGCTTTTTAAATAGACTTATTAAATAGGCTCAATAAATAGGCTTATTAAATAGGCTTATTAAATAGGCTCAATAAATAGGCTTATTAAATAGGCTTATTAAATAGACTTATTAAATAGACTTATTAAATCGGCTTATTAAATAGGCTCAATAAATAGGCTTATTAAATAGGCTCAATAAATATGCTTATTAAATAGGCTCAATAAGTAGGCTTAATAAATAGGCTCAATAAATAGGCTTATTAAATAGGCTCATTAAATAGACTTATTAAATAGTCTTATTAAAAAGGCTTATTAAATAGTCTTATTAAAAAGGCTTATTAAATAGCCTTATTAAATAGGCTTATTTCAGCAACTTAGACTTATTAAATAGGTTTATTCAGCAACTTAGGCTTATTAAATAGGCTTATTCCGCAACTTAGGCTTATTAAATAGGCTTATTTCAGCAACTTAGGCTTATTAAATAGGCTCATTCAGAAACTTAGGCTTATTAAATAGGCTTATTTCAGCAACTTAGACTTATTAAATAGGCCTATTAAATAGGCTTATTAAATAGGCTTATTTCAGCAACTTATACTTATTAAATAGGCCTATTAAATAGGCTTATTAAATAGACTTATTAAATAGGCTCATTAAATACTTCTTAAATAGGCTTATTAAATAGGCTTATTAAATAGACTTATTAAATAGGCTCAATAAATAGGCTTATTAAATAGGCATATTAAATAGACTTATTAAATAGGCTCAATAAATAGGCTTATTAAATAGGCTTATTAAATAGGCTCATTAAATAGGCTTATTTTAGCAACTTAGGCTTATTAAATAGGCTTATTTCAGCAACTTAGACTTATTAAATAGGCCTATTAAATAGGCTTATTAAATAGGCTTATTTCAGCAACTTAGACTTATTAAATAGGCCTATTAAATAGGCTTATTAAATAGACTTATTAAATAGGCTCATTAAATACTTCTTAAATAGGCTTATTAAATAGGCTTATTAAATAGACTTATTAAATAGGCTCAATAAATAGGCTTATTAAATAGGCATATTAAATAGACTTATTAAATAGGCTCAATAAATAGGCTTATTAAATAGGCTTATTAAATAGGCTCATTAAATAGGCTTATTTTAGCAACTTAGGCTTATTAAATAGGTTTATTTCAGCAACTTATGCTTATTAAATAGCCTTATTAAATAGGCTTATTTCAGCAACTTAGGCTTATTAAATAAGCTTATTTCAGCAACTTATTCTTATTAAATAGCCTTATTAAACAGGTTTATTTCAGCAACTTAGGCTTATTAAGTAGCATTTTTAAATAGGTTTATTTCAGCAACTTAGACTTATTAAATATACCTTTTTAAATAGGCTTAGTTCAGAAACTTAGGCCTATTAAATAGTCTTATTTCAGCAACTTAGGCTCATTAAATAGCCTTATTAAATAGGCTTATTTCGCAACTTAGGCTTATTAAATAGCCTTATTAATATGCTTATTTCAGCAACTTAGACTTATTAAATAGGCTTATTCAGCAACTTAGGCTTATGTAATATGCTTATTTCAGCAACTTAGGCTTATTAAATAGGCTCATTCAGAAACTTAGGCTTATTAAATAGGCTTATTTCAGCAACTTAGACTTATTAAATAGGCCTATTAAATAGGCTTAATAAATAGGCTTATTTCAGCAACTTAGACTTATTAAAAAGGCCTATTAAATAGGCTTATTAAATAGACTTATTAAATAGGCTCATTAAATAATTATTAAATAGGCTTATTAAATAGGCATATTAAATAGACTTATTAAATAGGCTCAATAAATAGGCTTATTAAATAGGCTTATTAAATAGACTTATTAAATAGGCTCAATAAATAGGCTTATTAAATAGGCTTATTAAATAGGCTCAATAAATAGGCTTATTAAATAGGCTTATTAAATAGACTTATTAAATAGACTTATTAAATCGGCTTATTAAATAGGCTCAATAAATAGGCTTATTAAATAGGCTCAATAAATATGCCTATTAAATAGGCTCAATAAGTAGGCTTAATAAATAGGCTCAATAAATAGGCTTATTAAATAGGCTCATTAAATACTTATTAAATAGGCTTATTAAATAGACTTATTAAATAGACTTATTAAATAGGCTTATTAAATAGACTTATTAAATAGTCTTATTAAAAAGGCTTATTAAATAGCCTTATTAAATAGGCTTATTTCAGCAACTTAGACTTATTAAATAGGTTTATTCAGCAACTTAGGCTTATTAAATAGGCTTATTCCGCAACTTAGGCTTATTAAATAGGCTTATTTCAGCAACTTAGGCTTATTAAATAGGCTCATTCAGAAACTTAGGCTTATTAAATAGGCTTATTTCAGCAACTTAGACTTATTAAATAGGCCTATTAAATAGGCTTATTAAATAGGCTTATTTCAGCAACTTAGACTTATTAAATAGGCCTATTAAATAGGCTTATTAAATAGACTTATTAAATAGGCTCATTAAATACTTATTAAATAGGCTTATTAAATAGGCTTATTAAATAGACTTATTAAATAGGCTCAATAAATAGGCTTATTAAATAGGCATATTAAATAGGCTCAATAAATAGGCTTATTAAATAGGCTTATTAAATAGGCTTATTAAATAGCCTCATTAAATAGGCTTATTTTAGTAACTTAGGCTTATTAAATAGGTTTATTTCAGCAACTTAGACTTATTAAATAGCCTTAATAAATAGGCTTATTTCAGCAACTTATGCTTATTAAATAGCCTTATTAAACAGGTTTATTTCAGCAACTTAGGCTTATTAAATAGCATTTTAAATAGGTTTATTTCAGCAACTTAGACTTATTAAATATACCTTTTTAAATAGGCTTAGTTCAGAAACTTAGGCTTATTAAATAGGCTTATTTCAGCAACTTAGGCTCATTAAATAGCCTTATTAAATAGGCTTATTTCAGCAACTTAGGCTTATTAAATAGGCTTATTTCAGCAACTTAAACTTATTAAATAGCCTTATTTCAGCAAATTAGGCTTATTAAATAGCCTTATTTCAGCAACTTAGACTTATTAAATAGGCTTATTCAGCAACTTAGGCTTATTAAATAGCCTTATTAAATCGTCTTATTTCAGCAACTTAGACTTATTAAATAGGTTTATTCAGCAACTTAGGCTTATTAAATAGGCTTATTCAGCAACTTAGGCTCATTAAAAAGGCTTATTTCAGCAACTTAGGCTTATTAAATAGGCTCATTCAGCAACTTAGGCTTATTAAATAGGCTTATTTCAGCAACTTAGACTTATTAAATAGGCCTATTAAATAGGCTTATTAAATAGGCTTATTAAATAGGCTTATTTCAGCAACTTAGGCATATTAAATAGGCTTATTAAATAGGCTTATTTCAGCAACTTAGGCTTATTAAATAGGCTTATTAAATAGGCTTATTTCAGCAACTTAGGCTTATTAAATAGGCTTATTTCAGCAACTTAGACTTATTAAATAGCCTTATTTCAGCAACTTACGCTTATTAAATAGGCTTATTTCAGCAACTTAGGCTTATTAAATAGCCTAATTAAGTAGGCTTATTTCAGCAACTTGGGCTTATTAAATAGGCTTATTTCAGCAACTTAGGCATATTAAATAGGCTTATTAAATAGGCTTATTTCAGCAACTTAGGCTTATTAAATAGGCTTATTAAATAGGCTTATTTCAGCAACTTAGGCTTATTAAATAGGCTTATTTCAGCAACTTAGACTTATTAAATAGCCTTATTTCAGCAACTTAGGCTTATTAAATAGGCTTATTTCAGCAACTTAGACTTATTAAATAGCCTTATTTCAGCAACTTAGGCTTATTAAATAGGCTTATTTCAGCAACTTAGGCTTATTAAATAGCCTTATTTCAGCAACTTAGACTTATTAAATAGGCTTATTTCAGCAACTTAGGCTTATTAAATAGGCTTATTCAGCAACTTAGGCTTATTAAATGGGCTTATTAAATAGGCTTATTTCAGCAACTTAGGCTTATTAAATAGGCTCATTCAATACTTATTAAATAGGCTTATTAAACAGGCTTATTAAATAGACTCATTAAATAGGCTCAATAAATAGGCTTATTAAATAGGCTTATTAAATAGGCTTATTAAATAGACTTATTAAATAGGCTTATTAAATAGGCTCAATAAATAGGCTTATTAAATAGGCTTATTAAATAGGCTTATTAAATAGGCTTATTAAATAGGCTCAATAAATAGGCTTATTAAATAGGCTTATTAAATATGCTTATTAAATAGACTTATTAAATAGGCGTATTAAATAGGCTTATTAAATAGACTTATTAAATAGCCTCATTAAATAGGCTTATTTTAGCAACTTAGGCTTATTAAATAGGTTTATTTCAGCAACTTAGACTTATTAAATAGCCTTATTAAATAGGCTTATTAAACAGGCTTATTAAATAGACTCATTAAATAGGCTCAATAAATAGGCTTATTAAATAGGCTTATTAATTAGGCTTATTAAATAGACTTATTAAATAGACTTATTAAATAGGCTTATTAAATTGGCTCAATAAATAGGCTTATTAAATAGGCTTATTAAATATGCTTATTAAATAGGGTCAATAAATAGGCTTATTAAATAGGCTTATTAAATATGCTTATTAAATAGACTTATTAAATAGGCGTATAAAATAGGCTTATTAAATAGACTTATTAAATAGCCTCATTAAATAGGCTTATTTTAGCAACTTAGGCTTATTAAGTAGGTTTATTCAGCAACTTAGGCTTATTAAATAGGCTTATTTCAGCAACTTAGGCTTATTAAATAGGCTTATTTCAGCAACTTAGACTTATTAAATAGCCTTATTTCAGCAACTTAGGCTTATTAAATAGGCTTATTTCAGCAACTTAGGCTTATTAAATAGCCTTATTTCAGCAACTTAGACTTATTAAATAGGCTTATTTCAGCAACTTAGGCTTATTAAATAGGCTTATTCAGCAACTTAGGCTTATTAAATGGGCTTATTAAATAGGCTTATTTCAGCAACTTAGGCTTAATAAATAGGCTTATTCACCAAGTTAGGCTTATTAAATAGGCTCATTCAATACTTATTAAATAGGCTTATTAAACAGGCTTATTAAATAGACTCATTAAATAGGCTCAATAAATAGGCTTATTAAATAGGCTTATTAAATAAGCTTATTAAATAGACTTATTAAATAGGCTTATTAAATAGGCTCAATAAATAGGCTTATTAAATAGGCTTATTAAATAGGCTTATTAAATAGGCTTATTAAATAGGCTCAATAAATAGGCTTATTAAATAGGCTTATTAAATATGCTTATTAAATAGACTTATTAAATAGGCGTATTAAATAGGCTTATTAAATCGACTTATTAAATAGCCTCATTAAATAGGCTTATTTTAGCAACTTAGGCTTATTAAATAGGTTTATTTCAGCAACTTAGACTTATTAAATAGCCTTATTAAATAGGCTTATTAAACAGGCTTATTAAATAGACTCATTAAATAGGCTCAATAAATAGGCTTATTAAATAGGCTTATTAATTAGGCTTATTAAATAGACTTATTAAATAGACTTATTAAATAGGCTTATTAAATTGGCTCAATAAATAGGCTTATTAAATAGGCTTATTAAATATGCTTATTAAATAGGGTCAATAAATAGGCTTATTAAATAGGCTTATTAAATATGCTTATTAAATAGACTTATTAAATAGGCGTATAAAATAGGCTTATTAAATAGACATTAAATAGCCTCATTAAATAGGCTTATTTTAGCAACTTAGGCTTATTAAGTAGGTTTATTCAGCAACTTAGGCTTATTAAATAGGCTTATTTCAGCAACTTAGGCTTATTAAATAGGCTTATTTCAGCAACTTAGACTTATTAAATAGGCCTATTAAATAGGCTTATTAAATAGGCTTATTTCAGCAACTTAGACTTATTAAATAGGCCTATTAAATAGGCTTATTAAATAGGCTTATTAAATAGGCTTATTTCAGCAACTTAGGCTTATTAAACAGGCTTATTAAATAGGCTTATTTCAGCAACTTAGGCTTATTAAATAGGCTTATTTCAGCAACTTAGACTTATTAAATAGCCTTATTTCAGCAACTTACGCTTATTAAATAGGCTTATTTCAGCAACTTAGGCTTATTAAATAGCCTAATTAAGTAGGCTTATTTCAGCAACTTGGGCTTATTAAATAGGCTTATTTCAGCAACTTACGCTGATTAGAAAGGTTTATTTCAGCAACTTAGACTTATTAAATAGCCTTATTTCAGCAACTTAGACTCATTAAATAGGCTTATTTCAGCAACTTATGCTTATTAAATATACTTATTTCAGCAACTTAGGCTTATTAAATAGGCTTATTTCAGTAACTTAGACTTATTAAATAGCCTTATTTCAGCAACTTAGGCTTATTAAATAGGCTTATTTCAGCAACTTAGGCTTATTAAATAGCCTTATTTCAGCAACTTAGACTTATTAAATAGGCTTATTTCAGCAACTTAGGCTTATTAAATAGGCTTATTCAGCAACTTAGGCTTATTAAATAGGCTTATTTCAGCAACTTAGGCTGATTAAATAGGCTCATTCAGAAACTTAGGCTTATTAAATAGGCTTATTTCAGCAACTTAGACTTATTAAATAGGCCTATTAAATAGACTTATTAAATAGGCTTATTTCAGCAACTTAGACTTATTAAATAGGCCTATTAAATAGGCTTATTAAATAGACTTATTAAACAGGCTCATTAAATAATTATTAAATAGGCTTATTAAATATGCTTATTAAATAGACTTATTAAATAGGCTCAATAATAAGCTTATTAAATAGGCTTATTAAATAGGCTAAATAAATAGGCTTATTAAATAGGCTTATTAAATAGGCTTATTAAATAGACTTATTAAATAGGCTTATTAAATATGCTCAATAAATAGGCTTATTAAATAGGCTCAATAAATAGGCTTATTAAATAGGCTCAATAAATAGGCTTATTAAATAGGCTCAATAAATAGGCGTATTAAATAGGCTCATTAAATATTTATTAAATAGACTTATTAAATAGACTTATTAAATAGGCTTATTAAATAGGCTTATTAAATAGGCTTATTAAATAGACTTATTAAATAGCCTCATTAAATAGGGTTATTTTAGCAACTTAGGCTTATTAAATAGGTTTATTTCAGCAACTTAGACTTATTAAAGAGCCTTATTAAATAGGCTTATTTCAGCAACTTAGGCTTATTAAATAAGCTTATTTCAGCAACTTATTCTTATTAAATAGCCTTATTAAACAGGTTTATTTCAGCAACTTAGGCTTATTAAATAGCATTTTTAAATAGGTTTATTTCAGCAACTTAGACTTATTAAATATACCTTTTCAAATAGGCTTAGTTCAGCAACTTAGGCTCATTAAATAGCCTTATTAAATAGGCTTATTCAGCAACTTAGGCTTATTAAATAGCCTTATTAAATATGCTTATTTCAGCAACTTAGTCTTATTAAATAGGTTTATTCAGCAACTTAGGCTTATTAAATAGGCTTATTCAGCAACTTAGGCTTATTTAATAGGCTTATTTCAGCAACTTAGGCTTATTAAATAGGCTCATTCAGAAACTTAGGCTTATTAAATAGGCTTATTTCAGCAACTTAGACTTATTAAATAGGCCTATTAAATAGGCTTATTAAATAGGCTTATTTCAGCAACTTAGATTTATTAAAAAGGCCTATTAAATAGGCTTATTAAATAGACTTATTAAATAGGCGCATTAAATAGGCTTATTAAATTGACTTATTAAATAGGCTTATTAAATTGGCTCAATAAATAGGCTTATTAAATAGGCTTATTAAATATGCTTATTAAATAGGGTCAATAAATAGGCTTATTAAATAGGCTTATTAAATATGCTTATTAAATAGACTTATTAAATAGCCTCATTAAATAGGCTTATTTTAGCAACTTAGGCTTATTAAGTAGGTTTATTCAGCAACTTAGGCTTATTAAATAGGCTTATTTCAGCAACTTAGGCTTATTAAATAGGCTTATTTCAGCAACTTAGACTTATTAAATAGGCTTATTAAATAGGCTTATTAAATAGGCTTATTTCAGCAACTTAGGCTTATTAAACAGGCTTATTAAATAGGCTTATTTCAGCAACTTAGGCTTATTAAATAGGCTTATTTCAGCAACTTAGACTTATTAAATAGCCTTATTTCAGCAACTTACGCTTATTAAATAGGCTTATTTCAGCAACTTAGGCTTATTAAATAGCCTAATTAAGTAGGCTTATTTCAGCAACTTGGGCTTATTAAATAGGCTTATTTCAGCAACTTACGCTTATTAAATAGGCTTATTTCAGCAACTTACGCTGATTAAAAAGGCTTATTTCAGCAACTTAGACTTATTAAATAGCCTTATTTCAGCAACTTAGACTCATTAAATAGGCTTATTTCAGCAACTTATGCTTATTAAATATACTTATTTCAGCAACTTAGGCTTATTAAATAGGCTTATTTCAGTAACTTAGACTTATTAAATAGCCTTATTTCAGCAACTTAGGCTTATTAAATAGGCTTATTTCAGCAACTTAGGCTTATTAAATAGCCTTATTTCAGCAACTTAGGCTTATTAAATAGGCTTATTTCAGCAACTTAGGCTTATTAAATAGCCTTATTTCCGAAACTTAGGCTTATTAAATAGGCTTATTTCAGCAACTTAGACTTATTAAATAGGCCTATTAAATAGGCTTATTAAATAGACTTATTAAACAGGTTCATTAAATAATTATTAAATAGGCTTATTAAATATGCTTATTAAATAGACTTATTAAATAGGCTCAATAAATAAGCTTATTAAATAGGCTTATTAAATAGGCTAAATAAATAGGCTTATTAAATAGGCTTATTAAATAGGCTTATTAAATAGGCTCAATAAATAGGCTTATTAAATAGGCTCAATAAATAGGCTTATTAGATAGGCTCAATAAATAGGCATATTAAATAGGCTCATTAAATATTTATTAAATAGACTTATTAAATAGACTTATTAAATAGGCTTATTAAATAGGCTTATTAAATAGGCTTATTAAATAGGCTTATTAAATAGACTTATTAAATAGCCTCATTAAATAGGCTTATTTTAGCAACTTAGGCTTATTAAATAGGTTTATTTCAGCAACTTAGACTTATTAAAGAGCCTTATTAAATAGGCTTATTTCAGCAACTTAGGCTTATTAAATAAGCTTATTTCAGCAACTTATTCTTATTAAATAGCCTTATTAAACAGGTTTATTTCAGCAACTTTGGCTTATTAAATAGCATTTTTAAATAGGTTTATTTCAGTAACTTAGACTTATTAAATATACCTTTTTAAATAGGCTTAGTTCAGCAACTTAGGCTCATTAAATAGCCTTATTAAATAGGCTTATTCAGCAACTTAGGCTTATTAAATAGCCTTATTAAATATGCTTATTTCAGCAACTTAGTCTTATTAAATAGGTTTATTCAGCAACTTAGGCTTATTAAATAGGCTTATTCAGCAACTTAGGCTTATTTAATAGGCTTATTTCAGCAACTTAGGCTTATTATATAGGCTCATTCAGAAACTTAGGCTTATTAAATAGGCTTATTTCAGCAACTTAGACTTATTAAATAGGCCTATTAAATAGGCTTATTAAATAGGCTTATTTCAGCAACTTAGATTTATTAAAAAGGCCTATTAAATAGGCTTATTAAATAGACTTATTAAATTGGCGCATTAAATACTTATTAAATAGGCTTATTAAATAGGCTTATTAAATAGACTTATTAAATAGGCTCAATAAATAGGCTTATTAAATAGGCTTATTAAATAGACTTATTAAATAGGCTCAATAAATAGGCGTATTAAATAGGCTTATTAAATAGGCTCAATAAATAGGCTTATTAATTAGGCTTATTAAATAGGCTTATTAAATAGACTTATTAAATCGGCTTATTAAATAGGCTCAATAAATAGGCTTATTAAATAGGCTCAATAAATATGCTTATTAAATAGGCTCAATAAATAGGCTTATTAAATAGGCTCAATAAATAGGCTTATTAAATAGGCTCATTAAATACTGATTAAATAGGCTTATTAAATAGACTTATTAAATAGACTTATTAAATAGGCTTATTAAATAGACTTATTAAATAGTCTTATTAAAAAGGCTTATTAAATAGACTTATTAAACAGGCTCATTAAATACTTATTAAATATGTTTATTAAATAGGCGTATTAAATAGGCTTATTAAATAGGCTTATTAAATAGGCTTATTAAATAGGCTTATTAAATAGGCTTATTAAATAGACTTATTAAATAGCCTCATGAAATAGGCTTATTTTAGCAACTTACGCTGATTAAAAAGGTTTATTTCAGCAACTTAGACTTATTAAATAGCCTTATTTCAGCAACTTAGACTCATTAAATAGGCTTATTTCAGCAACTTATGCTTATTAAATATACTTATTTCAGCAACTTAGGCTTATTAAATAGGCTTATTTCAGTAACTTATACTTATTAAATAGCCTTATTTCAGCAACTTAGGCTTATTAAATAGGCTTATTTCAGCAACTTAGGCTTATTAAATAGCCTTATTTCAGCAACTTAGACTTATTAAATAGGCTTATTTCAGCAATTTAGGCTTATTAAATAGGCTTATTCAGCAACTTAGGCGTATTAAATAGGCTTATTTCAGCAACTTAGGCTGATTAAATAGGCTCATTCAGAAACTTAGGCTTATTAAATAGGCTTATTTCAGCAACTTAGACTTATTAAATAGGCCTATTAAATAGACTTATTAAATAGGCTTATTTCAGCAACTTAGACTTATTAAATAGGCCTATTAAATAGGCTTATTAAATAGACTTATTAAACAGGCTCATTAAATAATTATTAAATAGGCTTATTAAATATGCTTATTAAATAGACTTATTAAATAGGCTCAATAATAAGCTTATTAAATAGGCTTATTAAATAGGCTAAATAAATAGGCTTATTAAATAGGCTTATTAAATAGGCTTATTAAATAGACTTATTAAATAGGCTTATTAAATATGCTCAATAAATAGGCTTATTAAATAGGCTCAATAAATAGGCTTATTAAATAGGCTCAATAAATAGGCTTATTAAATAGGCTCAATAAATAGGCGTATTAAATAGGCTCATTAAATATTTATTAAATAGACTTATTAAATAGACTTATTAAATAGGCTTATTAAATAGGCTTATTAAATAGGCTTATTAAATAGGCTTATTAAATAGACTTATTAAATAGCCTCATTAAATAGGGTTATTTTAGCAACTTAGGCTTATTAAATAGGTTTATTTCAGCAACTTAGACTTATTAAAGAGCCTTATTAAATAGGCTTATTTCAGCAACTTAGGCTTATTAAATAAGCTTATTTCAGCAACTTATTCTTATTAAATAGCCTTATTAAACAGGTTTATTTCAGCAACTTAGGCTTATTAAATAGCATTTTTAAATAGGTTTATTTCAGCAACTTAGACTTATTAAATATACCTTTTCAAATAGGCTTAGTTCAGCAACTTAGGCTCATTAAATAGCCTTATTAAATAGGCTTATTCAGCAACTTAGGCTTATTAAATAGCCTTATTAAATATGCTTATTTCAGCAACTTAGTCTTATTAAATAGGTTTATTCAGCAACTTAGGCTTATTAAATAGGCTTATTCAGCAACTTAGGCTTATTTAATAGGCTTATTTCAGCAACTTAGGCTTATTAAATAGGCTCATTCAGAAACTTAGGCTTATTAAATAGGCTTATTTCAGCAACTTAGACTTATTAAATAGGCCTATTAAATAGGCTTATTAAATAGGCTTATTTCAGCAACTTAGATTTATTAAAAAGGCCTATTAAATAGGCTTAATAAATAGACTTATTAAATAGGCGCATTAAATAGGCTTATTAAATTGACTTATTAAATAGGCTTATTAAATTGGCTCAATAAATAGGCTTATTAAATAGGCTTATTAAATATGCTTATTAAATAGGGTCAATAAATAGGCTTATTAAATAGGCTTATTAAATATGCTTATTAAATAGACTTATTAAATAGCCTCATTAAATAGGCTTATTTTAGCAACTTAGGCTTATTAAGTAGGTTTATTCAGCAACTTAGGCTTATTAAATAGGCTTATTTCAGCAACTTAGGCTTATTAAATAGGCTTATTTCAGCAACTTAGACTTATTAAATAGGCTTATTAAATAGGCTTATTAAATAGGCTTATTTCAGCAACTTAGGCTTATTAAACAGGCTTATTAAATAGGCTTATTTCAGCAACTTAGGCTTATTAAATAGGCTTATTTCAGCAACTTAGACTTATTAAATAGCCTTATTTCAGCAACTTACGCTTATTAAATAGGCTTATTTCAGCAACTTAGGCTTATTAAATAGCCTAATTAAGTAGGCTTATTTCAGAAACTTGGGCTTATTAAATAGGCTTATTTCAGCAACTTACGCTGATTAAAAAGGCTTATTTCAGCAACTTAGACTTATTAAATAGCCTTATTTCAGCAACTTAGACTCATTAAATAGGCTTATTTCAGCAACTTATGCTTATTAAATATACTTATTTCAGCAACTTAGGCTTATTAAATAGGCTTATTTCAGTAACTTAGACTTATTAAATAGCCTTATTTCAGCAACTTAGGCTTATTAAATAGGCTTATTTCAGCAACTTAGGCTTATTAAATAGCCTTATTTCAGCAACTTAGGCTTATTAAATAGGCTTATTTCAGCAACTTAGGCTTATTAAATAGCCTTATTTCCGAAACTTAGGCTTATTAAATAGGCTTATTTCAGCAACTTAGACTTATTAAATAGGCCTATTAAATAGGCTTATTAAATAGACTTATTAAACAGGTTCATTAAATAATTATTAAATAGGCTTATTAAATATGCTTATTAAATAGACTTATTAAATAGGCTCAATAAATAAGCTTATTAAATAGGCTTATTAAATAGGCTAAATAAATAGGCTTATTAAATAGGCTTATTAAATAGGCTTATTAAATAGGCTCAATAAATAGGCTTATTAAATAGGCTCAATAAATAGGCTTATTAGATAGGCTCAATAAATAGGCGTATTAAATAGGCTCATTAAATATTTATTAAATAGACTTATTAAATAGACTTATTAAATAGGCTTATTAAATAGGCTTATTAAATAGGCTTATTAAATAGGCTTATTAAATAGACTTATTAAATAGCCTCATTAAATAGGCTTATTTTAGCAACTTAGGCTTATTAAATAGGTTTATTTCAGCAACTTAGACTTATTAAAGAGCCTTATTAAATAGGCTTATTTCAGCAACTTAGGCTTATTAAATAAGCTTATTTCAGCAACTTATTCTTATTAAATAGCCTTATTAAACAGGTTTATTTCAGCAACTTTGGCTTATTAAATAGCATTTTTAAATAGGTTTATTTCAGTAACTTAGACTTATTAAATATACCTTTTTAAATAGGCTTAGTTCAGCAACTTAGGCTCATTAAATAGCCTTATTAAATAGGCTTATTCAGCAACTTAGGCTTATTAAATAGCCTTATTAAATATGCTTATTTCAGCAACTTAGTCTTATTAAATAGGTTTATTCAGCAACTTAGGCTTATTAAATAGGCTTATTCAGCAACTTAGGCTTATTTAATAGGCTTATTTCAGCAACTTAGGCTTATTATATAGGCTCATTCAGAAACTTAGGCTTATTAAATAGGCTTATTTCAGCAACTTAGACTTATTAAATAGGCCTATTAAATAGGCTTATTAAATAGGCTTATTTCAGCAACTTAGATTTATTAAAAAGGCCTATTAAATAGGCTTATTAAATAGACTTATTAAATTGGCACATTAAATACTTATTAAATAGGCTTATTAAATAGGCTTATTAAATAGACTTATTAAATAGGCTCAATAAATAGGCTTATTAAATAGGCTTATTAAATAGACTTATTAAATAGGCTCAATAAATAGGCGTATTAAATAGGCTTATTAAATAGGCTCAATAAATAGGCTTATTAATTAGGCTTATTAAATAGGCTTATTAAATAGACTTATTAAATCGGCTTATTAAATAGGCTCAATAAATAGGCTTATTAAATAGGCTCAATAAATATGCTTATTAAATAGGCTCAATAAATAGGCTTATTAAATAGGCTCAATAAATAGGCTTATTAAATAGGCTCATTAAATACTGATTAAATAGGCTTATTAAATAGACTTATTAAATAGACTTATTAAATAGGCTTATTAAATAGACTTATTAAATAGTCTTATTAAAAAGGCTTATTAAATAGACTTATTAAACAGGCTCATTAAATACTTATTAAATATGTTTATTAAATAGGCGTATTAAATAGGCTTATTAAATAGGCTTATTAAATAGGCTTATTAAATAGGCTTATTAAATAGGCTTATTAAATAGACTTATTAAATAGCCTCATGAAATAGGCTTATTTTAGCAACTTAGGCTTATTAAATAGGTTTATTTCAGCAACTTAGACTTATTAAAGAGCCTTATTAAATAGGCTTATTTCAGCAACTTAGGCTTATTAAATAAGCTTATTTCAGCAACTTATTCTTATTAAATAGCCTTATTAAACAGGTTTATTTCAGCAACTTAGGCTTATTAAATAGCATTTTTAAATAGGTTTATTTCAGCAACTTAGACTTATTAAATATACCTTTTCAAATAGGCTTAGTTCAGCAACTTAGGCTCATTAAATAGCCTTATTAAATAGGCTTATTCAGCAACTTAGGCTTATTAAATAGCCTTATTAAATATGCTTATTTCAGCAACTTAGTCTTATTAAATAGGTTTATTCAGCAACTTAGGCTTATTAAATAGGCTTATTCAGCAACTTAGGCTTATTTAATAGGCTTATTTCAGCAACTTAGGCTTATTAAATAGGCTCATTCAGAAACTTAGGCTTATTAAATAGGCTTATTTCAGCAACTTAGACTTATTAAATAGGCCTATTAAATAGGCTTATTAAATAGGCTTATTTCAGCAACTTAGATTTATTAAAAAGGCCTATTAAATAGGCTTATTAAATAGACTTATTAAATAGGCGCATTAAATAGGCTTATTAAATTGACTTATTAAATAGGCTTATTAAATTGGCTCAATAAATAGGCTTATTAAATAGGCTTATTAAATATGCTTATTAAATAGGGTCAATAAATAGGCTTATTAAATAGGCTTATTAAATATGCTTATTAAATAGACTTATTAAATAGCCTCATTAAATAGGCTTATTTTAGCAACTTAGGCTTATTAAGTAGGTTTATTCAGCAACTTAGGCTTATTAAATAGGCTTATTTCAGCAACTTAGGCTTATTAAATAGGCTTATTTCAGCAACTTAGACTTATTAAATAGGCTTATTAAATAGGCTTATTAAATAGGCTTATTTCAGCAACTTAGGCTTATTAAACAGGCTTATTAAATAGGCTTATTTCAGCAACTTAGGCTTATTAAATAGGCTTATTTCAGCAACTTAGACTTATTAAATAGCCTTATTTCAGCAACTTACGCTTATTAAATAGGCTTATTTCAGCAACTTAGGCTTATTAAATAGCCTAATTAAGTAGGCTTATTTCAGCAACTTGGGCTTATTAAATAGGCTTATTTCAGCAACTTACGCTGATTAAAAAGGCTTATTTCAGCAACTTAGACTTATTAAATAGCCTTATTTCAGCAACTTAGACTCATTAAATAGGCTTATTTCAGCAACTTATGCTTATTAAATATACTTATTTCAGCAACTTAGGCTTATTAAATAGGCTTATTTCAGTAACTTAGACTTATTAAATAGCCTTATTTCAGCAACTTAGGCTTATTAAATAGGCTTATTTCAGCAACTTAGGCTTATTAAATAGCCTTATTTCAGCAACTTAGGCTTATTAAATAGGCTTATTTCAGCAACTTAGGCTTATTAAATAGCCTTATTTCCGAAACTTAGGCTTATTAAATAGGCTTATTTCAGCAACTTAGACTTATTAAATAGGCCTATTAAATAGGCTTATTAAATAGACTTATTAAACAGGTTCATTAAATAATTATTAAATAGGCTTATTAAATATGCTTATTAAATAGACTTATTAAATAGGCTCAATAAATAAGCTTATTAAATAGGCTTATTAAATAGGCTAAATAAATAGGCTTATTAAATAGGCTTATTAAATAGGCTTATTAAATAGGCTCAATAAATAGGCTTATTAAATAGGCTCAATAAATAGGCTTATTAGATAGGCTCAATAAATAGGCGTATTAAATAGGCTCATTAAATATTTATTAAATAGACTTATTAAATAGACTTATTAAATAGGCTTATTAAATATGCTTATTAAATAGGCTTATTAAATAGGCTTATTAAATAGACTTATTAAATAGCCTCATTAAATAGGCTTATTTTAGCAACTTAGGCTTATTAAATAGGTTTATTTCAGCAACTTAGACTTATTAAAGAGCCTTATTAAATAGGCTTATTTCAGCAACTTAGGCTTATTAAATAAGCTTATTTCAGCAACTTATTCTTATTAAATAGCCTTATTAAACAGGTTTATTTCAGCAACTTTGGCTTATTAAATAGCATTTTTAAATAGGTTTATTTCAGTAACTTAGACTTATTAAATATACCTTTTTAAATAGGCTTAGTTCAGCAACTTAGGCTCATTAAATAGCCTTATTAAATAGGCTTATTCAGCAACTTAGGCTTATTAAATAGCCTTATTAAATATGCTTATTTCAGCAACTTAGTCTTATTAAATAGGTTTATTCAGCAACTTAGGCTTATTAAATAGGCTTATTCAGCAACTTAGGCTTATTTAATAGGCTTATTTCAGCAACTTAGGCTTATTATATAGGCTCATTCAGAAACTTAGGCTTATTAAATAGGCTTATTTCAGCAACTTAGACTTATTAAATAGGCCTATTAAATAGGCTTATTAAATAGGCTTATTTCAGCAACTTAGATTTATTAAAAAGGCCTATTAAATAGGCTTATTAAATAGACTTATTAAATTGGCGCATTAAATACTTATTAAATAGGCTTATTAAATAGGCTTATTAAATAGACTTATTAAATAGGCTCAATAAATAGGCTTATTAAATAGGCTTATTAAATAGACTTATTAAATAGGCTCAATAAATAGGCGTATTAAATAGGCTTATTAAATAGGCTCAATAAATAGGCTTATTAATTAGGCTTATTAAATAGGCTTATTAAATAGACTTATTAAATCGGCTTATTAAATAGGCTCAATAAATAGGCTTATTAAATAGGCTCAATAAATATGCTTATTAAATAGGCTCAATAAATAGGCTTATTAAATAGGCTCAATAAATAGGCTTATTAAATAGGCTCATTAAATACTGATTAAATAGGCTTATTAAATAGACTTATTAAATAGACTTATTAAATAGGCTTATTAAATAGACTTATTAAATAGTCTTATTAAAAAGGCTTATTAAATAGACTTATTAAACAGGCTCATTAAATACTTATTAAATATGTTTATTAAATAGGCGTATTAAATAGGCTTATTAAATAGGCTTATTAAATAGGCTTATTAAATAGACTTATTAAATAGCCTCATGAAATAGGCTTATTTTAGCATCTTAGGCTTATTAAATAGTTTTATTTCAGCAACTTAGACTTATTAAAGAGCCTTATTAAATAGGCTTATTTCAGCAACTTAGGCTTATTAAATAAGCTTATTTCAGCAACTTATGCTTATTAAATAGCTCTATTAAACAGGTTTATTTCAGCAACTTAGGCTTATTAAATAGGCTTATTCAGCAACTTAGGCTTATTAAATAGCCTTATTAAATATGCTTATTTCAGCAACTTAGTCTTATTAAATAGGTTTATTCAGCAACTTAGGCTTATTAAATAGGCTTATTCCGCAACTTAGGCTTATTAAATAGGCTTATTTCAGCAACTTAGGCTTATTAAATAGGCTCATTCAGAAACTTAGGCTTATTAAATAGGCTTATTTCAGCAACTTAGACTTATTAAATAGGCCTATTAAATAGGCTTATTAAATAGGCTTATTTCAGCAACTTAGACTTATTAAATAGGCCTATTAAATAGGCTTATTAAATAGACTTATTAAATAGGCTCATTAAATACTTATTAAATAGGCTTATTAAATAGGCTTATTAAATAGACTTATTAAATAGGCTTATTAAATAGGCTTATTAAATAGGCTCAATAAATAGGCTTATTAAATAGGCTTATTAAATAGCCTCATTAAATAGGCTTATTTTAGCAACTTAGGCTTATTAAATAGGTTTATTTCAGCAACTTAGACTTATTAAATAGCCTTATTAAATAGGTTTATTTCAGCAACTTATGCTTATTAAATAGCATTTTAAATAGGTTTATTTCAGCAACTTAGACTTATTAAATATACCTTTTTAAATAGGCTTAGTTCAGAAACTTAGGCTTATTAAATAGGCTTATTTCAGCAACTTAGGCTCATTAAATAGCCTTATTAAATAGGCTTATTTCAGCAACTTAGGCTTATTAAATAGGCTTATTTCAGCAACTTAAACTTATTAAATAGCCTTATTTCAGCAACTTAGGCTTATTAAATAGCCTTATTTCAGCAACTTAGACTTATTAAATAGGCTTATTCAGCAACTTAGGCTTATTAAATAGCCTTATTAAATAGGCTTATTTCAGCAACTTAGACTTGTTAAATAGGTTTATTCAGCAACTTAGGCTTATTAAATAGGCTTATTCAGCAACTTAGGCTCATTAAAAAGGCTTATTTCAGCAACTTAGGCTTATTAAATAGGCTAATTCAGCAACTTAGGCTTATTAAATAGGCTTATTTCAGCAACTTAGACTTATTAAATAGGCCTATTAAATAGGCTTATTAAATAGGCTTATTAAATAGGCTTATTTCAGCAACTTAGGCTTATTAAATAGGCTTATTAAATAGGCTTATTTCAGCAACTTAGGCTTATTAAATAGGCTTATTAAATAGGCTTATTTCAGCAACTTAGGCTTATTAAATAGGCTTATTTCAGCAACTTAGACTTATTAAATAGCCTTATTTCAGCAACTTACGCTTATTAAATAGGCTTATTTCAGCAACTTAGGCTTATTAAATAGCCTAATTAAGTAGGCTTATTTCAGCAACTTGGGCTTATTAAATAGGCTTATTTCAGCAACTTACGCTGATTAAAAAGGCTTATTTCAGCAACATAGACTTATTAAATAGCCTTATTTCAGCAACTTAGACTTATTAAATAGGCTTATTTCAGCAACTTATGCTTATTAAATATACTTATTTCAGCAACTTAGGCTTATTAAATAGGCTTATTTCAGCAACTTAGACTTATTAAATAGCCTTATTTCAGCAAAATAGGCTTATTAAATAGGCTTATTTCAGCAACTTAGACTTATTAAATAGCCTTATTTCAGCAACTTAGGCTTATTAAATAGGCTTATTTCAGCAACTTAGGCTTATTAAATAGCCTTATTTCAGCAACTTAGACTTATTAAATAGGCTTATTTCAGCAACTTAGGCTTATTAAATAGGCTTATTCAGCAACTTAGGCTTATTAAATGGGCTTATTAAATAGGCTTATTTCAGCAACTTAGGCTTATTAAATAGGCTTATTCACCAACTTAGGCTTATTAAATAGGCTCATTCAATACTTATTAAATAGGCTTATTAAACAGGCTTATTAAATAGACTCATTAAATAGGCTCAATAAATAGGCTTATTAAATAGGCTTATTAATTAGGCTTATTAAATAGGCTTATTAAAAAGACTTATTAAATAGGCTTATTAAATAGGCTCAATAAATAGGCTTATTAAATAGGCTTATTAAATAGGCTTATTAAATAGGCTTATTAAATAGGCTCAATAAATAGGCTTATTAAATAGGCTTATTAAATAGGCTTATTAAATAGGCTTATTAAATAGGCTCAATAAATAGGCTTATTAAATAGGCTTATTAAATAGCCTCATTAAATAGGCTTATTTTAGCAACTTAGGCTTATTAAATAGGTTTATTTCAGCAACTTAGACTTATTAAATAGCCTTATTAAATAGGTTTATTTCAGCAACTTATGCTTATTAAATAGCATTTTAAATAGGTTTATTTCAGCAACTTAGACTTATTAAATATACCTTTTTAAATAGGCTTAGTTCAGAAACTTAGGCTTATTAAATAGGCTTATTTCAGCAACTTAGGCTCATTAAATAGCCTTATTAAATAGGCTTATTTCAGCAACTTAGGCTTATTAAATAGGCTTATTTCAGCAACTTAAACTTATTAAATAGCCTTATTTCAGCAACTTAGGCTTATTAAATAGCCTTATTTCAGCAACTTAGACTTATTAAATAGGCTTATTCAGCAACTTAGGCTTATTAAATAGCCTTATTAAATAGGCTTATTTCAGCAACTTAGACTTGTTAAATAGGTTTATTCAGCAACTTAGGCTTATTAAATAGGCTTATTCAGCAACTTAGGCTCATTAAAAAGGCTTATTTCAGCAACTTAGGCTTATTAAATAGGCTAATTCAGCAACTTAGGCTTATTAAATAGGCTTATTTCAGCAACTTAGACTTATTAAATAGGCCTATTAAATAGGCTTATTAAATAGGCTTATTAAATAGGCTTATTTCAGCAACTTAGGCTTATTAAATAGGCTTATTAAATAGGCTTATTTCAGCAACTTAGGCTTATTAAATAGGCTTATTAAATAGGCTTATTTCAGCAACTTAGGCTTATTAAATAGGCTTATTTCAGCAACTTAGACTTATTAAATAGCCTTATTTCAGCAACTTACGCTTATTAAATAGGCTTATTTCAGCAACTTAGGCTTATTAAATAGCCTAATTAAGTAGGCTTATTTCAGCAACTTGGGCTTATTAAATAGGCTTATTTCAGCAACTTACGCTGATTAAAAAGGCTTATTTCAGCAACATAGACTTATTAAATAGCCTTATTTCAGCAACTTAGACTTATTAAATAGGCTTATTTCAGCAACTTATGCTTATTAAATATACTTATTTCAGCAACTTAGGCTTATTAAATAGGCTTATTTCAGCAACTTAGACTTATTAAATAGCCTTATTTCAGCAAAATAGGCTTATTAAATAGGCTTATTTCAGCAACTTAGACTTATTAAATAGCCTTATTTCAGCAACTTAGGCTTATTAAATAGGCTTATTTCAGCAACTTAGGCTTATTAAATAGCCTTATTTCAGCAACTTAGACTTATTAAATAGGCTTATTTCAGCAACTTAGGCTTATTAAATAGGCTTATTCAGCAACTTAGGCTTATTAAATGGGCTTATTAAATAGGCTTATTTCAGCAACTTAGGCTTATTAAATAGGCTTATTCACCAACTTAGGCTTATTAAATAGGCTCATTCAATACTTATTAAATAGGCTTATTAAACAGGCTTATTAAATAGACTCATTAAATAGGCTCAATAAATAGGCTTATTAAATAGTCTTATTAATTAGGCTTATTAAATAGGCTTATTAAAAAGACTTATTAAATAGGCTTATTAAATAGGCTCAATAAATAGGCTTATTAAATAGGCTTATTAAATAGGCTTATTAAATAGGCTTATTAAATAGGCTCAATAAATAGGCTTATTAAATAGGCTTATTAAATATGCTTATTAAATAGACTTATTAAATAGGCGTATTAAATAGGCTTATTAAATAGACTTATTAAATAGCCTCATTAAATAGGCTTATTTTAGCAACTTAGGCTTATTAAATAGGTTTATTTCAGCAACTTAAACTTATTAAATAGCCTTATTAAATAGGCTTATTAAACAGGCTTATTAAATAGACTCATTAAATAGGCTCAATAAATAGGCTTATTAAATAGGCTTATTATTTAGGCTTATTAAATAGGCTTATTAAATAGACTTATTAAATAGGCTTATTAAATTGGCTCAATAAATAGGCTTATTAAATAGGCTTATTAAATATGCTTATTAAATAGGGTCAATAAATAGGCTTATTAAATAGGCTTATTAAATATGCTTATTAAATAGACTTATTAAATAGGCGTATAAAATAGGCTTATTAAATAGACTTATTAAATAGCCTCATTAAATAGGCTTATTTTAGCAACTTAGGCTTATTAAGTAGGTTTATTCAGCAACTTAGGCTTATTAAATAGGCTTATTTCAGCAACTTAGGCTTATTAAATAGGCTTATTTCAGCAACTTAGACTTATTAAATAGGCCTATTAAATAGGCTTATTAAATAGGCTTATTTCAGCAACTTAGACTTATTAAATAGGCTTATTAAATAGGCTTATTTCAGCAACTTAGGCTTATTAAACAGGCTTATTAAATAGGCTTATTTCAGCAACTTAGGCTTATTAAATAGGCTTATTTCAGCAACTTAGACTTATTAAATAGCCTTATTTCAGCAACTTACGCTTATTAAATAGGCTTCTTTCAGCAACTTAGACTTATTAAATAGCCTAATTAAGTAGGCTTATTTCAGCAACTTGGGCTTATTAAATAGGCTTATTTCAGCAACTTACGCTGATTAAAAAGGCTTATTTCAGCAACTTAGACTTATTAAATAGCCTTATTTCAGCAACTTAGACTCATTAAATAGGCTTATTTCAGCAACTTATGCTTATTAAATATACTTATTTCAGCAACTTAGGCTTATTAAATAGGCTTATTTCAGTAACTTAGACTTATTAAATAGCCTTATTTCAGCAACTTAGGCTTATTAAATAGGCTTATTTCAGCAACTTAGGCTTATTAAATAGCCTTATTTCAGCAATTTAGACTTATTAAATAGGCTTATTTCAGCAACTTAGGCTTATTAAATAGGCTTATTCAGCAACTTAGGCTTATTAAATAGCCTTATTTCAGCAACTTAGACTTATTAAATAGGCTTATTCAGCAACTTAGGCTTATTAAATAGCCTTATTAAATAGGCTTATTTCAGCAACTTAGACTTGTTAAATAGGTTTATTCAGCAACTTAGGCTTATTAAATAGGCTTATTCAGCAACTTAGGCTCATTAAAAAGGCTTATTTCAGCAACTTAGGCTTATTAAATAGGCTAATTCAGCAACTTAGGCTTATTAAATAGGCTTATTTCAGCAACTTAGACTTATTAAATAGGCCTATTAAATAGGCTTATTAAATAGGCTTATTAAATAGGCTTATTTCAGCAACTTAGGCTTATTAAATAGGCTTATTAAATAGGCTTATTTCAGCAACTTAGGCTTATTAAATAGGCTTATTAAATAGGCTTATTTCAGCAACTTAGGCTTATTAAATAGGCTTATTTCAGCAACTTAGACTTATTAAATAGCCTTATTTCAGCAACTTACGCTTATTAAATAGGCTTATTTCAGCAACTTAGGCTTATTAAATAGCCTAATTAAGTAGGCTTATTTCAGCAACTTGGGCTTATTAAATAGGCTTATTTCAGCAACTTACGCTGATTAAAAAGGCTTATTTCAGCAACATAGACTTATTAAATAGCCTTATTTCAGCAACTTAGACTTATTAAATAGGCTTATTTCAGCAACTTATGCTTATTAAATATACTTATTTCAGCAACTTAGGCTTATTAAATAGGCTTATTTCAGCAACTTAGACTTATTAAATAGCCTTATTTCAGCAAAATAGGCTTATTAAATAGGCTTATTTCAGCAACTTAGACTTATTAAATAGCCTTATTTCAGCAACTTAGGCTTATTAAATAGGCTTATTTCAGCAACTTAGGCTTATTAAATAGCCTTATTTCAGCAACTTAGACTTATTAAATAGGCTTATTTCAGCAACTTAGGCTTATTAAATAGGCTTATTCAGCAACTTAGGCTTATTAAATGGGCTTATTAAATAGGCTTATTTCAGCAACTTAGGCTTATTAAATAGGCTTATTCACCAACTTAGGCTTATTAAATAGGCTCATTCAATACTTATTAAATAGGCTTATTAAACAGGCTTATTAAATAGACTCATTAAATAGGCTCAATAAATAGGCTTATTAAATAGTCTTATTAATTAGGCTTATTAAATAGGCTTATTAAAAAGACTTATTAAATAGGCTTATTAAATAGGCTCAATAAATAGGCTTATTAAATAGGCTTATTAAATAGGCTTATTAAATAGGCTTATTAAATAGGCTCAATAAATAGGCTTATTAAATAGGCTTATTAAATATGCTTATTAAATAGACTTATTAAATAGGCGTATTAAATAGGCTTATTAAATAGACTTATTAAATAGCCTCATTAAATAGGCTTATTTTAGCAACTTAGGCTTATTAAATAGGTTTATTTCAGCAACTTAAACTTATTAAATAGCCTTATTAAATAGGCTTATTAAACAGGCTTATTAAATAGACTCATTAAATAGGCTCAATAAATAGGCTTATTAAATAGGCTTATTATTTAGGCTTATTAAATAGGCTTATTAAATAGACTTATTAAATAGGCTTATTAAATTGGCTCAATAAATAGGCTTATTAAATAGGCTTATTAAATATGCTTATTAAATAGGGTCAATAAATAGGCTTATTAAATAGGCTTATTAAATATGCTTATTAAATAGACTTATTAAATAGGCGTATAAAATAGGCTTATTAAATAGACTTATTAAATAGCCTCATTAAATAGGCTTATTTTAGCAACTTAGGCTTATTAAGTAGGTTTATTCAGCAACTTAGGCTTATTAAATAGGCTTATTTCAGCAACTTAGGCTTATTAAATAGGCTTATTTCAGCAACTTAGACTTATTAAATAGGCCTATTAAATAGGCTTATTAAATAGGCTTATTTCAGCAACTTAGACTTATTAAATAGGCTTATTAAATAGGCTTATTTCAGCAACTTAGGCTTATTAAACAGGCTTATTAAATAGGCTTATTTCAGCAACTTAGGCTTATTAAATAGGCTTATTTCAGCAACTTAGACTTATTAAATAGCCTTATTTCAGCAACTTACGCTTATTAAATAGGCTTCTTTCAGCAACTTAGACTTATTAAATAGCCTAATTAAGTAGGCTTATTTCAGCAACTTGGGCTTATTAAATAGGCTTATTTCAGCAACTTACGCTGATTAAAAAGGCTTATTTCAGCAACTTAGACTTATTAAATAGCCTTATTTCAGCAACTTAGACTCATTAAATAGGCTTATTTCAGCAACTTATGCTTATTAAATATACTTATTTCAGCAACTTAGGCTTATTAAATAGGCTTATTTCAGTAACTTAGACTTATTAAATAGCCTTATTTCAGCAACTTAGGCTTATTAAATAGGCTTATTTCAGCAACTTAGGCTTATTAAATAGCCTTATTTCAGCAATTTAGACTTATTAAATAGGCTTATTTCAGCAACTTAGGCTTATTAAATAGGCTTATTCAGCAACTTAGGCTTATTAAATAGGCTTATTTCAGCAACTTAGGCTTATTAAATAGGCTCATTCAGAAACTTAGGCTTATTAAATAGGCTTATTTCAGCAACTTAGACTTATTAAATAGGCCTATTAAATAGACCTATTAAATAGGCTTATTTCAGCAACTTAGACTTTTTAAATAGGCCTATTAAATAGGCTTATTAAATAGACTTATTAAACAGGCTCATTAAATAATTATTAAATAGGCTTATTAAATATGCTTATTAAATAGACTTATTAAATAGGCTCAATAAATAAGCTTATTAAATAGGCTTATTAAATAGGCTAAATAAATAGACTTATTAAATAGGCTTATTAAATAGGCTTATTAAATAGACTTATTAAATAGGCTTATTAAATATGCTCAATAAATAGGCTTATTAAATAGGCTCAATAAATAGGCTTATTAAATAGGCTCAATAAATAGACTTATTAAATAGGCTCAATAAATAGGCGTATTAAATAGGCTCATTAAATATTTATTAAATAGACTTATTAAATAGGCTTATTAAATAGGCTTATTAAATAGGCTTATTAAATAGGCTTTTTAAATAGACTTATTAAATAGCCTCATTAAATAGGCTTATTTTAGCAACTTAGGCTTATAAAATAGGTTTATTTCAGCAACTTAGACTTATTAAAGAGCCTTATTAAATAGGCTTATTTCAGCAACTTAGGCGTATTAAATAAGCTTATTTCAGCAACTTATTCTTATTAAATAGCCTTATTAAACAGGTTTATTTCAGCAACTTAGGCTTATTAAATAGCATTTTTAAGTAGGTTTATTTCAGCAACTTAGACTTATTAAATATATCTTTTTAAATAGGCTTAGTTCAGCAACTTAGGCTCATTAAATAGCCTTATTAAATAGGCTTATTCAGCAACTTAGGCTTATTAAATAGCCTTATTAAATATGCTTATTTCAGCAACTTAGTCTTATTAAATAGGTTTATTCAGCAACTTAGGCTTATTAAATAGGCTTATTCAGCAACTTAGGCTTATTTAATAGGCTTATATCAGCAACTTAGGCTTATTAAATAGGCTCATTCAGAAACTTAGGCTTATTAAATAGGCTTATTTCAGCAACTTAGACTTATTAAATAGGCCTATTAAATAGGCTTATTAAATAGACTTATTAAATAGGCGCATTAAATAGGCTTATTAAATAGACTTATTAAATAGGCTTATTAAATTGGCTCAATAAATAGGCTTATTAAATAGGCTTATTAAATATGCTTATTAAATAGGGTCAATAAATAGGCTTATTAAATAGGCTTATTAAATATGCTTATTAAATAGACTTATTAAATAGGCTTATTAAATAGACTTATTAAATAGCCTCATTAAATAGGCTTATTTTAGCAACTTAGGCTTATTAAGTAGGTTTATTCAGCAACTTAGGCTTATTAAATAGGCTTATTTCAGCAACTTAGGCTTATTAAATAGGCTTATTTCAGCAACTTAGACTTATTAAATAGGCCTATTAAATAGGCTTATTAAATAGGCTTATTTCAGCAAATTAGACTTATTAAATAGGCCTATTAAATAGGCTTATTAAATAGGCTTATTAAATAGGCTTATTTCAGCAACTTAGGCTTATTAAACAGGCTTATTAAATAGGCTTATTTCAGCAACTTAGGCTTATTAAATAGGCTTATTTCAGCAACTTAGACTTATTAAATAGCCTTATTTCAGCAACTTACGCTTATTAAATAGGCTTATTTCAGCAACTTAGGCTTATTAAATAGCCTAATTAAGTAGGCTTATTTCAGCAACTTGGGCTTATTAAATAGGCTTATTTCAGCAACTTACGCTGATTAAAAAAGGCTTATTTCAGCAACGTAGACTTATTAAATAGCCTTATTTCAGCAACTTAGACTCATTAAATAGGCTTATTTCAGCAACTTATGCTTATTAAATATACTTATTTCAGCAACTTAGGCTTATTAAATAGGCTTATTTCAGTAACTTAGACTTATTAAATAGCCTTATTTCAGCAACTTAGGCTTATTAAATAGGCTTATTTCAGCAACTTAGGCTTATTAAATAGCCTTATTTCAGCAACTTAGACTTATTAAATAGGCTTATTTCAGCAACTTAGGCTTATTAAATAGGCTTATTCAGCAACTTACGCTTATTAAATAGGCTTATTTCAGCAACTTAGGCTTATTAAATAGGCTCATTCAGAAACTTAGGCTTATTAAATAGGCTTATTTCAGCAACTTAGACTTATTAAATAGGCCTATTAAATAGACTTATTAAATAGGCTTATTTCAGCAACTTAGACTTATTAAATAGGCCTATTAAATAGGCTTATTAAATAGACTTATTAAACAGGCTCATTAAATAATTATTAAATAGGCTTATTAAATATGCTTATTAAATAGACTTATTAAATAGGCTCAATAAATAAGCTTATTAAATAGGCTTATTAAATAGGCTAAATAAATAGGCTTATTAAATAGGCTTATTAAATAGACTCATTAAATAGGCTTATTAAATATGCTCAATTAATAGGCTTATTAAATAGGCTCAATAAATAGGCTTATTAAATAGGCTCAATAAATAGGCTTATTAAATAGGCTCAATAAATAGGCGTATTAAATAGGCTCATTAAATATTTATTAAATAGACTTAATAAATAGACTTATTAAATAGGCTTATTAAATAGGCTTATTAAATAGGCTTATTAAATAGACTTATTAAATAGCCTCATTAAATAGGCTTATTTTAGCAACTTAGGCTTATTAAATAGGTTTATTTCAGCAACTTAGACTTATTAAAGAGCCTTATTAAATAGGCTTATTTCAGCAACTTAGGCTTATTAAATAAGCTTATTTCAGCAACTTATTCTTATTAAATAGCCTTATTAAACAGGTTTATTTCAGCAACTTAGGCTTATTAAATAGCATTTTTAAATAGGTTTATTTCAGCAACTTAGACTTATTAAATATACCTTTTTAAATAGGCTTAGTTCAGCAACTTAGGCTCATCAAATAGCCTTATTAAATAGGCTTATTCAGCAACTTAGGCTTATTAAATAGCCTTATTAAATATGCTTATTTCAGCAACTTAGTCTTATTAAATAGGTTTATTTAGCAACTTAGGCTTATTAAATAGGCTTATTCAGCAACTTAGGCTTATTTAATAGGCTTATTTCAGCAACTTAGGCTTATTATATAGGCTCATTCAGAAACTTAGGCTTATTAAATAGGCTTATTTCAGCAACTTAGACTTATTAAATAGGCCTATTAAATAGGCTTATTAAATAGGCTTATTTCAGCAACTGAGATTTATTTAAAAGGCCTATTAAATAGGCTTATTAAATAGACTTATTAAATAGGCGCATTAAATACTTATTAAATAGGCTTATTAAATAGGCTTATTAAATAGACTTATTAAATAGGCTCAATAAATAGGCTTATTAAATAGGCTTATTAAATAGACTTATTAAATAGGCTCAATAAATAGGCTTATTAAATAGGCTTATTAAATAGGCTCAATAAATAGGCTTATTAAATAGGCTTATTAAATACGCTTATTAAATAGACTTATTAAATCGGCTTATTAAATAGGCTCAATAAATAGGCTTATTAAATAGGCTCAATAAATATGCTTATTAAATAGGCTCAATAAATAGGCTTATTAAATAGGCTCAAAAAATAGGCTTATTAAATAGACTTATTAAATAGCCTCATTAAATAGGCTTATTTTAGCAACTTAGGCTTATTAAATAGGTTTATTTCAGCAACTTAGACTTATTAAAGAGCCTTATTAAATAGGCTTATTTCAGCAACTTAGGCTTATTAAATAAGCTTATTTCAGAAACTTATTCTTATTAAATAGCCTTATTAAACAGGTTTATTTCAGCAACTTAGGCTTATTAAATAGCATTTTTAAATAGGTTTATTTCAGCAACTTAGACTTATTAAATATACCTTTTTAAATAGGCTTAGTTCAGCAACTTAGGCTCATCAAATAGCCTTGTTAAATAGGCTTATTCAGCAACTTAGGCTTATTAAATAGCCTTATTAAATATGCTTATTTCAGCAACTTAGTCTTATTAAATAGGTTTATTCAGCAACTTAGGCTTATTAAATAGGCTTATTCAGCAACTTAGGCTTATTTAATAGGCTTATTTCAGCAACTTAGGCTTATTATATAGGCTCATTCAGAAACTTAGGCTTATTAAATAGGCTTATTTCAGCAACTTAGACTTATTAAATAGGCCTATTAAATAGGCTTATTAAATAGGCTTATTTCAGCAACTTAGATTTATTAAAAAGGCCTATTAAATAGGCTTATTAAATAGACTTATTAAATAGGCTCAATAAATAGGCTTATTAAATAGGCTTATTAAATAGACTTATTAAATAGGCTCAATAAATAGGCTTATTAAATAGGCTCAATAAATCGGCTTATTAAATAGGCTCAATAAATAGGCTTATTAAATAGGCTCAATACATATGCTTATTAAATAGGCTCAATAAATAGGCTTATTAAATAGGCTCAAAAAATAGGCTTATTAAATAGGCTCATTAAATACTTATTAAATAGGCTTATTAAATAGACTTAATAAATAGACTTATTAAATAGGCTTATTAAATAGACTTATTAAATAGTCTTATTAAAAAGGCTTATTAAATAGACTTATTAAACAGGCTCATTAAATACTTATTAAATATGTTTATTAAATAGGCGTATTAAATAGGCTTATTAAATAGGCTTATTAAATAGGCTTATTAAATAGGCTTATTAAATAGACTTATTAAATAGCCTCATGAAATAGGCTTATTTTAGCAACTTAGGCTTATTAAATAGTTTTATTTCAGCAACTTAGACTTATTAAAGAGCCTTATTAAATAGGCTTATTTCAGCAACTTAGGCTTATTAAATAAGCTTATTTCAGCAACTTATGCTTATTAAATAGCCCTATTAAACAGGTTTATTTCAGCAACTTAGGCTTATTAAATAGGCTTATTCAGCAACTTAGGCTTATTAAATAGCCTTATTAAATATGCTTATTTCAGCAACTTAGTCTTATTAAATAGGTTTATTCAGCAACTTAGGCTTATTAAATAGGCTTATTCAGCAACTTAGGCTTATTTAATAGGCTTATTTCAGCAAATTAGGCTTATTAAATAGGCTCATTCAGAAACTTAGACTTATTAAATAGGCTTATTTCAGCAACTTAGACTTATTAAATAGGCCTATTAAATAGGCTTATTAAATAGGCTTATTTCAGCAACTTAGATTTATTATAAAGGCCTATTAAATAGGCTTATTAAATAGACTTATTAAATAGGCACATTAAATACTTATTAAATAGGCTTATTAAATATGCTCATTAAATAGACTTATTAAATAGGCTCAATAAATAGGCTTATTAAATAGGCTTATTAAATAGACTTATTAAATAGGCTCAATAAATAGGCTTATTAAATAGGCTTATTAAATAGGCTCAATAAATAGGCTTATTAAATAGGCTTATTAAATAGGCATATTAAATAGACTTATTAAATCGGCTTATTAAATAGGCTCAATAAATAGGCTCATTAAATAGGCTCAATAAATATGCTTATTAAATAGGCTCAATAAATAGGCTTATTAAATAGGCTCAATAAATAGGCTTATTAAATAGGCTCATTAAATACTGATTAAATAGGCTTATTAAATAGACTTATTAAATAGACTTATTAAATAGTCTTATTAAAAAGGCTTATTAAATAGACTTATTAAACAGGCTCATTAAATACTTATTAAATATGTTTATTAAATAGGCGTATTAAATAGGCTTATTAAATAGGCTTATTAAATAGGCTTATTAAAGAGGCTTATTAAATAGGCTTATTAAATAGACTCATTAAATAGCCTCATGAAATAGGCTTATTTTAGCAACTTAGGCTTATTAAATAGTTTTATTTCAGCAACTTAGACTTATTAAAGAGCCTTATTAAATAGGCTTATTTCAGCAACTTAGGCTTATTAAATAAGCTTATTTCAGCAACTTATGCTTATTAAATAGCCTTATTAAACAGGTTTATTTCAGCAACTTAGGCTTATTAAATAGCATTTTTAAATAGGTTTATTTCAGCAACTTAGACTTATTAAATATACCTTTTTAAATAGGCTTAGTTCAGAAACTTAGGCTTATTAAATAGTCTTATTTCAGCAACTTAGGCTCATTAAATAGCCTTATTAAATAGGCTTATTTCAGCAACTTAGGCTTATTAAATAGCCTTATTAAATAGGCTTATTTCAGCAACTTAGACTTATTAAATAGGCCTATTAAATAGGCTTATTAAATAGACTTATTAAATAGGCTCATTAAATACTTATTAAATAGGCTTATTAAATAGGCTTATTAAATATACTTATTAAATAGGCTCAATAAATAGGCTTATTAAATAGGCTTATTAAATAGGCTAAATAAATAGGCTTATTAAATAGGCTTATTAAATAGGATTATTAAATAGACTTATTAAATAGGCTTATTAAATAGGCTCAATAAATAGGCTTATTAAATAGGCTCAATAAATAGGCTTATTAAATAGGCTCAATAAAAAGGCTTATTAAATAGGCTCAATAAATAGGCTTATTAAATAGGCTCATTAAATACTTATTAAATAGGCTTATTAAATAGACTTAATAAATAGACTTATTAAATAGGCTTATTAAATAGACTTATTAAATAGGCTTATTAAAAAGGCTTATTAAATAGACTTATTAAATAGGCTCATTAAATACTTATTAAATATGTTTATTAAATAGGCGTATTAAATAGGCTTATTAAATAGGCTTATTAAATAGGCTTATTAAATAGGCTTATTAAATAGACTTATTAAATAGCCTCATTAAATAGGTTTATTTCAGCAACTTAGACTTATTAAATAGCCTTATTAAATAGGCTTATTTCAGCAACTTAGGCTTATTAAATAAGCTTATTTCAGCAACTTATGCTTATTAAATATCCTTATTAAACAGGTTTATTTCAGCAACTTAGGCTTATTAAATAGGCTTATTCAGCAACTTAGGCTTATTAAATAGGCTCATTCAATACTTATTAAATAGGCTTATTAAACAGGCTTATTAAATAGACTCATTAAATAGGCTCAATAAATAGGCGTATTAAATAGGCTTATTAATTAGGCTTATTAAATAGGCTTATTAAATAGACTTATTAAATAGGCTTATTAAATAGGCTCAATAAAAAGGCTTATTAAATAGGCTTATTAAATAGGCTTATTAAATAGGCTTATTAAATAGGCTCAATAAATAGGCTTATTAAATAGGCTTATTAAATATGCTTATTAAATAGACTTATTAAATAGGCGTATTAAATACCCTTATTAAATAGACTTATTAAATAGCCTCATTAAATAGGCTTATTTTAGCAACTTAGGCTTATTAAATAGGCTTATTTCAGCAACTTATGCTTATTAAATAGCCTTATTAAACAGGTGTATTTCAGCAACTTAGCCTTAATAAATAGCATTTTTAAATATGTTTATTTCAGCAACTTAGACTTATTAAATATACCTTTTTAAATAGGCTTAGTTGAGAAACTTAGGCTTATTGAATAGGCTTATTTCAGCAACTTAGGCTCATTAAATAGCCTTATTAAATAGGCTTATTCAGCAACTTAGGCGTATTTAATAGGCTTATTTCAGCAACTTAGGCTTATTATATAGGCTCATTCAGAAACTTAGGCTTATTAAATAGGCTTATTTCAGCAACTTAGACTTATTAAATAGGCCTATTAAATAGGCTTATTAAATAGGCTTATTTCAGCAACTTAGATTTATTTAAAAGGCCTATTAAATAGGCTTATTAAATAGACTTATTAAATAGGCGCATTAAATACTTATTAAATAGGCTTATTAAATAGGCTTATTAAATAGACTTATTAAATAGGCTCAATAAATAGGCTTATTAAATAGGCTTATTAAATAGACTTATTAAATAGGCTCAATAAATAGGCTTATTAAATAGGCTTATTAAATAGGCTCAATAAATAGGCTTATTAAATAGGCTTATTAAATACGCTTATTAAATAGACTTATTAAATCGGCTTATTAAATAGGCTCAATAAATAGGCTTATTAAATAGGCTCAATAAATATGCTTATTAAATAGGCTCAATAAATAGGCTTATTAAATAGGCTCAAAAAATAGGCTTATTAAATAGACTTATTAAATAGCCTCATTAAATAGGCTTATTTTAGCAACTTAGGCTTATTAAATAGGTTTATTTCAGCAACTTAGACTTATTAAATATACCTTTTTAAATAGGCTTAGTTCAGCAACTTAGGCTCATCAAATAGCCTTGTTAAATAGGCTTATTCAGCAACTTAGGCTTATTAAATAGCCTTATTAAATATGCTTATTTCAGCAACTTAGTCTTATTAAATAGGTTTATTCAGCAACTTAGGCTTATTAAATAGGCTTATTCAGCAACTTAGGCTTATTTAATAGGCTTATTTCAGCAACTTAGGCTTATTATATAGGCTCATTCAGAAACTTAGGCTTATTAAATAGGCTTATTTCAGCAACTTAGACTTATTAAATAGGCCTATTAAATAGGCTTATTAAATAGGCTTATTTCAGCAACTTAGATTTATTAAAAAGGCCTATTAAATAGGCTTATTAAATAGACTTATTAAATAGGCTCAATAAATAGGCTTATTAAATAGGCTTATTAAATAGACTTATTAAATAGGCTCAATAAATAGGCTTATTAAATAGGCTTATTAAATAGGCTCAATAAATCGGCTTATTAAATAGGCTCAATAAATAGGCTTATTAAATAGGCTCAATAAATATGCTTATTAAATAGGCTCAATAAATAGGCTTATTAAATAGGCTCAAAAAATAGGCTTATTAAATAGGCTCATTAAATACTGATTAAATAGGCTTATTAAATAGACTTATTAAATAGACTTATTAAATAGGCTTATTAAATAGACTTATTAAATAGTCTTATTAAAAAGGCTTATTAAATAGACTTATTAAACAGGCTCATTAAATACTTATTAAATATGTTTATTAAATAGGCATATTAAATAGGCTTATTAAATAGGCTTATTAAATAGGCTTATTAAATAGGCTTATTAAATAGACTTATTAAATAGCCTCATGAAATAGGCTTATTTTAGCAACTTAGGCTTATTAAATAGTTTTATTTCAGCAACTTAGACTTATTAAAGAGCCTTATTAAATAGGCTTATTTCAGCAACTTAGGCTTATTAAATAAGCTTATTTCAGCAACTTATGCTTATTAAATAGCCCTATTAAACAGGTTTATTTCAGCAACTTAGGCTTATTAAATAGGCTTATTCAGCAACTTAGGCTTATTAAATAGCCTTATTAAATATGCTTATTTCAGCAACTTAGTCTTATTAAATAGGTTTATTCAGCAACTTAGGCTTATTAAATAGGCTTATTCAGCAACTTAGGCTTATTTAATAGGCTTATTTCAGCAAATTAGGCTTATTAAATAGGCTCATTCAGAAACTTAGACTTATTAAATAGGCTTATTTCAGCAACTTAGACTTATTAAATAGGCCTATTAAATAGGCTCATTAAATAGGCTTATTTCAGCAACTTAGATTTATTAAAAAGGCCTATTAAATAGGCTTATTAAATATGCTCATTAAATAGACTTATTAAATAGGCTCAATAAATAGGCTTATTAAATAGGCTTATTAAATAGACTTATTAAATAGGCTCAATAAATAGGCTTATTAAATAGGCTTATTAAATAGGCTCAATAAATAGTCTTATTAAATAGGCTTATTAAATAGGCATATTAAATAGACTTATTAAATCGGCTTATTAAATAGGCTCAATAAATAGGCTCATTAAATAGGCTCAATAAATATGCTTATTAAATGGGCTCAATAAATAGGCTCATTAAATAGGCTCAATAAATAGGCTTATTAAATAGGCTCATTAAATACTGATTAAATAGGCTTATTAAATAGGCCTATTAAATAGGCTTATTAAATAGGCTTATTTCAGCAACTTAGATTTATTTAAAAGGCCTATTAAATAGGCTTATTAAATAGACTTATTAAATAGGCGCATTAAATACTTATTAAATAGGCTTATTAAATAGGCTTATTAAATAGACTTATTAAATAGGCTCAATAAATAGGCTTATTAAATAGGCTTATTAAATAGACTTATTAAATAGGCTCAATAAATAGGCTTATTAAATAGGCTTATTAAATAGGCTCAATAAATAGGCTTATTAAATAGGCTTATTAAATACGCTTATGAAATAGACTTATTAAATCGGCTTATTAAATAGGCTCAATAAATAGGCTTATTAAATAGGCTCAATAAATATGCTTATTAAATAGGCTCAATAAATAGGCTTATTAAATAGGCTCAAAAAATAGGCTTATTAAATAGACTTATTAAATAGCCTCATTAAATAGGCTTATTTTAGCAACTTAGGCTTATTAAATAGGTTTATTTCAGCAACTTAGACTTATTAAATATACCTTTTTAAATAGGCTTAGTTCAGCAACTTAGGCTCATCAAATAGCCTTGTTAAATAGGCTTATTCAGCAACTTAGGCTTATTAAATAGCCTTATTAAATATGCTTATTTCAGCAACTTAGTCTTATTAAATAGGTTTATTCAGCAACTTAGGCTTATTAAATAGGCTTATTCAGCAACTTAGGCTTATTTAATAGGCTTATTTCAGCAACTTAGGCTTATTATATAGGCTCATTCAGAAACTTAGGCTTATTAAATAGGCTTATTTCAGCAACTTAGACTTATTAAATAGGCCTATTAAATAGGCTTATTAAATAGGCTTATTTCAGCAACTTAGATTTATTAAAAAGGCCTATTAAATAGGCTTATTAAATAGACTTATTAAATAGGCTCAATAAATAGGCTTATTAAATAGGCTTATTAAATAGACTTATTAAATAGGCTCAATAAATAGGCTTATTAAATAGGCTTATTAAATAGGCTCAATAAATCGGCTTATTAAATAGGCTCAATAAATAGGCTTATTAAATAGGCTCAATAAATATGCTTATTAAATAGGCTCAATAAATAGGCTTATTAAATAGGCTCAAAAAATAGGCTTATTAAATAGGCTCATTAAATACTGATTAAATAGGCTTATTAAATAGACTTATTAAATAGACTTATTAAATAGGCTTATTAAATAGACTTATTAAATAGTCTTATTCAAAAGGCTTATTAAATAGACTTATTAAACAGGCTCATTAAATACTTATTAAATATGTTTATTAAATAGGCGTATTAAATAGGCTTATTAAATAGGCTTATTAAATAGGCTTATTAAATAGGCTTATTAAATAGACTTATTAAATAGCCTCATGAAATAGGCTTATTTTAGCAACTTAGGCTTATTAAATAGTTTTATTTCAGCAACTTAGACTTATTAAAGAGCCTTATTAAATAGGCTTATTTCAGCAACTTAGGCTTATTAAATAAGCTTATTTCAGCAACTTATGCTTATTAAATAGCCCTATTAAACAGGTTTATTTCAGCAACTTAGGCTTATTAAATAGGCTTATTCAGCAACTTAGGCTTATTAAATAGCCTTATTAAATATGCTTATTTCAGCAACTTAGTCTTATTAAATAGGTTTATTCAGCAACTTAGGCTTATTAAATAGGCTTATTCAGCAACTTAGGCTTATTTAATAGGCTTATTTCAGCAAATTAGGCTTATTAAATAGGCTCATTCAGAAACTTAGACTTATTAAATAGGCTTATTTCAGCAACTTAGACTTATTAAATAGGCCTATTAAATAGGCTCATTAAATAGGCTTATTTCAGCAACTTAGATTTATTAAAAAGGCCTATTAAATAGGCTTATTAAATATGCTCATTAAATAGACTTATTAAATAGGCTCAATAAATAGGCTTATTAAATAGGCTTATTAAATAGACTTATTAAATAGGCTCAATAAATAGGCTTATTAAATAGGCTTATTAAATAGGCTCAATAAATAGGCTTATTAAATAGGCTTATTAAATAGGCATATTAAATAGACTTATTAAATCGGCTTATTAAATAGGCTCAATAAATAGGCTCATTAAATAGGCTCAATAAATATGCTTATTAAATAGGCTCAATAAATAGGCTTATTAAATAGGCTCAATAAATAGGCTTATTAAATAGGCTCATTAAATACTGATTAAATAGGCTTATTAAATAGGCCTATTAAATAGGCTTATTAAATAGGCTTATTTCAGCAACTTAGATTTATTTAAAAGGCCTATTAAATAGGCTTATTAAATAGACTTATTAAATAGGCGCATTCAATACTTATTAAATAGGCTTATTAAATAGGCTTATTAAATAGACTTATTAAATAGGCTCAATAAATAGGCTTATTAAATAGGCTTATTAAATAGACTTATTAAATAGGCTCAATAAATAGGCTTATTAAATAGGCTTATTAAATAGGCTCAATAAATAGGCTTATTAAATAGGCTTATTAAATACGCTTATTAAATAGACTTATTAAATCGGCTTATTAAATAGGCTCAATAAATAGGCTTATTAAATAGGCTCAATAAATATGCTTATTAAATAGGCTCAATAAATAGGCTTATTAAATAGGCTCAAAAAATAGGCTTATTAAATAGACTTATTAAATAGCCTCATTAAATAGGCTTATTTTAGCAACTTAGGCTTATTAAATAGGTTTATTTCAGCAACTTAGACTTATTAAATATACCTTTTTAAATAGGCTTAGTTCAGCAACTTAGGCTCATCAAATAGCCTTGTTAAATAGGCTTATTCAGCAACTTAGGTTTATTAAATAGCCTTATTAAATATGCTTATTTCAGCAACTTAGTCTTATTAAATAGGTTTATTCAGCAACTTAGGCTTATTAAATAGGCTTATTCAGCAACTTAGGCTTATTTAATAGGCTTATTTCAGCAACTTAGGCTTATTATATAGGCTCATTCAGAAACTTAGGCTTATTAAATAGGCTTATTTCAGCAACTTAGACTTATTAAATAGGCCTATTAAATAGGCTTATTAAATAGGCTTATTTCAGCAACTTAGATTTATTAAAAAGGCCTATTAAATAGGCTTATTAAATAGACTTATTAAATAGGCTCAATAAATAGGCTTATTAAATAGGCTTATTAAATAGACTTATTAAATAGGCTCAATAAATATGCTTATTAAATAGGCTCAATAAATAGGCTTATTAAATAGGCTCAAAAAATAGGCTTATTAAATAGGCTCATTAAATACTGATTAAATAGGCTTATTAAATAGACTTATTAAATAGACTTATTAAATAGGCTTATTAAATAGACTTATTAAATAGTCTTATTAAAAAGGCTTATTAAATAGACTTATTAAACAGGCTCATTAAATACTTATTAAATATGTTTATTAAATAGGCGTATTAAATAGGCTTATTAAATAGGCTTATTAAATAGGCTTATTAAATAGGCTTATTAAATAGACTTATTAAATAGCCTCATGAAATAGGCTTATTTTAGCAACTTAGGCTTATTAAATAGTTTTATTTCAGCAACTTAGACTTATTAAAGAGCCTTATTAAATAGGCTTATTTCAGCAACTTAGGCTTATTAAATAAGCTTATTTCAGCAACTTATGCTTATTAAATAGCCCTATTAAACAGGTTTATTTCAGCAACTTAGGCTTATTAAATAGGCTTATTCAGCAACTTAGGCTTATTAAATAGCCTTATTAAATATGCTTATTTCAGCAACTTAGTCTTATTAAATAGGTTTATTCAGCAACTTAGGCTTATTAAATAGGCTTATTCAGCAACTTAGGCTTATTTAATAGGCTTATTTCAGCAAATTAGGCTTATTAAATAGGCTCATTCAGAAACTTAGACTTATTAAATAGGCTTATTTCAGCAACTTAGACTTATTAAATAGGCCTATTAAATAGGCTCATTAAATAGGCTTATTTCAGCAACTTAGATTTATTAAAAAGGCCTATTAAATAGGCTTATTAAATATGCTCATTAAATAGACTTATTAAATAGGCTCAATAAATAGGCTTATTAAATAGGCTTATTAAATAGACTTATTAAATAGGCTCAATAAATAGGCTTATTAAATAGGCTTATTAAATAGGCTCAATAAATAGGCTTATTAAATAGGCTTATTAAATAGGCATATTAAATAGACTTATTAAATCGGCTTATTAAATAGGCTCAATAAATAGGCTCATTAAATAGGCTCAATAAATATGCTTATTAAATAGGCTCAATAAATAGGCTTATTAAATAGGCTCAATAAATAGGCTTATTAAATAGGCTCATTAAATACTGATTAAATAGGCTTATTAAATAGACTTATTAAATAGACTTATTAAATAGTCTTATTAAAAAGGCTTATTAAATAGACTTATTAAACAGGCTCATTAAATACTTATTAAATATGTTTATTAAATAGGCGTATTAAATAGGCTTATTAAATAGGCTTATTAAATAGGCTTATTAAAGAGGCTTATTAAATAGGCTTATTTCAGCAACTTAGGCTCATTAAATAGCCTTATTAAATAGGCTTATTTCAGCAACTTAGGCTTATTAAATAGCCTTATTAAATAGGCTTATTTCAGCAACTTAGACTTATTAAATAGGTTTATTCAGCAACTTAGGCTTATTAAATAGGCTTATTCAGCAACTTAGGCTTATTAAATAGGCTTATTTCAGCAACTTAGGCTTATTAAATAGGCTCATTCAGAAACTTAGGCTTATTAAATAGACTTATTTCAGCAACTTAGACTTATTAAATAGGCCTATTAAATAGGCTTATTAAATAGACTTATTAAATAGGCTCATTAAATACTTATTAAATAGGCTTATTAAATAGGCTTATTAAATATACTTATTAAATAGGCTCAATAAATAGGCTTATTAAATAGGCTTATTAAATAGGCTAAATAAATAGGCTTATTAAATAGGCTTATTAAATAGGATTATTAAATAGACTTATTAAATAGGCTTATTAAATAGGCTCAATAAATAGGCTTATTAAATAGGCTCAATAAATAGGCTTATTAAATAGGCTCAATAAAAAGGCTTATTAAATAGGCTCAATAAATAGGCTTATTAAATAGGCTCATTAAATACTTATTAAATAGGCTTATTAAATAGACTTAATAAATAGACTTATTAAATAGGCTTATTAAATAGACTTATTAAATAGGCTTATTAAAAAGGCTTATTAAATAGACTTATTAAATAGGCTCATTAAATACTTATTAAATATGTTTATTAAATAGGCGTATTAAATAGGCTTATTAAATAGGCTTATTAAATAGGCTTATTAAATAGGCTTATTAAATAGACTTATTAAATAGCCTCATTAAATAGGTTTATTTCAGCAACTTAGACTTATTAAATAGCCTTATTAAATAGGCTTATTTCAGCAACTTAGGCTTATTAAATAAGCTTATTTCAGCAACTTATGCTTATTAAATAGCCTTATTAAACAGGTTTATTTCAGCAACTTAGGCTTATTAAATAGGCTTATTTCAGCAACTTAAACTTATTAAATAGCCTTATTTCAGCAACTTAGGCTTATTAAATAGCCTTATTTCAGCTACTTAGACTTATTAAATAGGCTTGTTCAGCAACTTATGCTTATTAAATATCCTTATTAAACAGGTTTATTTCAGCACCTTAGACTTATTAAATAGGCTTATTTCAGCAACTTAAACTTATTAAATAGCCTCATTTCAGCAACTTAGGCTTATTAAATAGCCATATTTCAGCTACTTAGACTTATTAAATAGGCTTATTCAGCAACTTAGTCTTATTAAATAGCTTTTTAAAAAGGTTTATTTCAGCAACTTAGACTTATTAAATATACCTTTTTAAATAGGCTTAGTTCAGCAACTTAGGCTTATTAAATAGGCTTATTTCAGCAACTTGGGCTTATTAAATAGGCTTATTTCAGCAACTTAGACTTATTAAATAGCCTTATTTCAGCAACTTAGACTTATTAAATAGGCTTATTTCAGCAACTTATGCTTATTAAATATACTTATTTCAGCAACTTAGGCTTATTAAATAGGCTTATTTCAGCAACTTAGACTTATTAAATAGCCTTATTTCAGCAACTTATGCTTATTAAATAGGCTTATTTCAGCAACTTAGGCTTATTAAATAGCCTTATTTCAGCAACTTAGACTTATTAAATAGGCTTATTTCAGCAACTTAGACTTATTAAATAGGCCTATTAAATAGGCTTATTAAAAAGACGTATTAAATAGGCTCATTAAATAGGCTTATTTTAGCAACTTAGGCTTATTAAATAGGTTTATTTCAGCAACTTAGACTTATTAAATAGCCTTTTTAAAAAGGCTTATTTCAGCAACTTAGGCTTATTAAATAAGCTTATTTCAGCAACTTATGCTTATTAAATAGCCCTATTAAACAGGTTTATTTCAGCAACTTAGGCTTATTAAATAGCATTTTTAAATAGATTTATTTCAGCAACTTAGACTTATTAGATATACCTTTTTAAATAGGCTTAGTTCAGAAACTTAGGCTTATTAAATAGTCTTATTTCAGCAACTTAGGCTCATTAAATAGCCTTATTAAATAGGCTTATTCAGCAACTTAGGCTTATTAAATAGCCTTATTAAATAGGCTTATTTCAGCAACTTAGACTTATTAAATAGGCTTATTCAGCAACTTAGGCTTATTAAATAGCCTTATTAAATAGGCTTATTTCAGCAACTTAGGCTTATTAAATAGGCTTATTTCAGCAACTTAGGCTTATTAAATAGGCTTATTCAGCAACTTAGGCTTATTAAATAGGCTTATTTCAGCAACTTAGACTTATTAAATAGGCCTATTAAATAGGCTTATTAAATAGACTTATTAAATAAGCTCAATAAATAGGCTTATTAAAGAGGCTTATTAAATAGGCTCAATAAATAGGCTTATTAAACAGGCTCATTAAATACTTATTAAATAGACTTATTAAATCGGCTTATTAAATAGGCTCAATAAATAGGCGTATTAAATAGGCTCAATAAATAGGCTTATTAAATAGGCTCAATAAATAGGCTTATTAAATAGGCTCAATAAATAGTCTTATTAAATAGGCTCATTAAATACTTATTAAATAGGCTTATTAAATAGACTTATTAAATAGACTTATTAAATAGGCTTATTAAATAGACTTATTAAAGAGGCTTATTAAAAAGGCTTATTAAATAGATTATTAAATAGGCTTATTAAATAGGCTCAATAAATAGGCTTATTAAATAGGCTCAATAAATAGGCTTATTAAATAGGCTCAATAAATAGGCTTATTAAATAGGCTCAATAAATAGGCATATTAAATAGGCTCATTAAATACTTATTAAATAGGCTTTTTAAATAGACTTATCAAATAGACTTATTAAATAGGCTTATTAAATAGACTTATTAAATAGGCTTATTACAAAGGCTTATTAAATAGACTTATTAAATAGGCTCATTAAATACTTATTAAATATGTTTATTAAATAGGCGTATTAAATAGGCCTATTAAATAGGCTTGTTAAATAGGCTTATTAAATAGGCTTATTTCAGCAACTTAGGCTTATTAAATAGCCTAATTAAGTAGGCTTATTTCAGCAACTTTGGCTTATTAAATAGGCTTATTTCAGCAACTTACGCTGATTAAAAAGGCTTATTTCAGCAACTTAGACTTATTAAATAGCCTTATTTCAGCAACTTAGACTTATTAAATAGGCTTATTAAATAGGCTCATTAAATAGGCTCAATAAATAGGCTTATTAAATAGGCTTATTAAATAGGCTTATTAAATAGGCTTATTAAATAGGCTCAATAAATAGGCTTATTAAATAGGCTCATTAAATAGGCTCAATAAATAGGCTTATTAAATAGGCTTATTAAATAGGCTTATTAAATAGGCTTATTAAATAGGCTCAATAAATAGGCTCAATAAATAGGCTTATTAAATAGGCTTATTAAATAGACTTATTAAATAGGCTCATTAAATAGGCTCAATAAATAGGCTTATTAAATAGGCTTATTAAATAGGCTTATTAAATAGGCTTATTAAATAGGCTCAATAAATAGGCTTATTAAATAGGCTTATTAAATATGCTTATTAAATAGACTTATTAAATAGGCGTATTAAATAGGCTTATTAAATAGACTTATTAAATAGCCTCATTAAATAGGCTTATTTTAGCAACTTAGGCTTATAAAATAGGCTTATTTCATCAACTTATGCTTATTAAATAGCCTTATTAAACAGGTTTATTTCAGCAACTTAGGCTTATTAAATAGCATTTTTAAATATGTTTATTTCAGCAACTTAGTCGCATTAAATATACCTTTTTAAATAGGCTTATTTCAGCAACTTAGGCTTATTAAATAGCCTTATTAAATAGGCTTATTTTAGAAACTTAGACTTATTAAAACGACTTATTAAATAGACATTTCAGCAACTTAGGCTCATCAAATATGCTTATGAAATATGCTTATTTCTGCAACTTAGACTTATTAGATAGGCCTATTAAATAGGCTTATTTCAGCAACTTAGGCTTATTAAATAGGCTTATTTCAGCAACTTGGGCTTATTAAATAGGCTTATTTCAGCAACTTAGACTTATTAAATAGCCTTATTTCAGCAACTTACGCTTATTAAATAGGCTTATTTCAGCAACTTAGGCTTATTAAATAGCCTTATTAAGTAGGCTTATTTCAACAACTTGGGCTTATTAAATAGGCTTATTTCAGCAACTTACGCTGATTAAAAAGGCTTATTTCAGCAACTTAGGCTTATTAAATAGGCTTATTTCAGCAACTTGGGCTTATTAAATAGGCTTATTTCAGCAACTTAGACTTATTAAATAGCCTTATTTCAGCAACTTAGACTTATTAAATAGGCTTATTTCAGCAACTTATGCTTATTAAATATACTTATTTCAGCAACTTAGGCTTATTAAATAGGCTTATTTCAGCAACTTAGACTTATTAAATAGCCTTATTTCAGCAACTTATGCTTATTAAATAGGCTTATTTCAGCAACTTAGGCTTATTAAATAGCCTTATTTCAGCAACTTAGACTTATTAAATAGGCTTATTTCAGCAACTTAGGCTTATTAAATAGGCTCATTCAATACTTGTTAAATAGGTTTATTAAACAGGCTTATTAAATAGGCTTATTAATTAGGCTTATTAAATAGGCTTATTAAATAGACTTATTAAATAGGCTTATTAAATAGGCTCAATAAATAGGCTTATTAAATAGGCTCAATGAATAGGCTTATTAAATAGGCTCAATAAATAGGCTTATTAAATAGGCTTATTAATTAGGCTTATTAAATAGGCTTATTAAATAGACTTAATAAATAGGCTTATTAAATAGGCTCAATAAATAGGCTTATTAAATAGGCTCAATGAATAGGCTTATTAAATAGGCTCAATAAATAGGCTTATTAAATAGTCTCATTAAATACTTATTAAATAGGCTTAACTAATAGACTTATTAAATAGACTTATTAAATAGGCTTATTAAATAGGTTTATTAAATAGGCTTATTAAAAAGGCTTATTAAATAGACTTATTAAATAGGCTAATTAAATACTTATTAAATAGGTTTATTAAATAGGCGTATTAAATAGGCTTATTAAATAGGCTTATTAAATAGACTTATTAAATAGGCTCAATAAATAGGCTTATTAAATAGGCTTATTAAATAGGCTCAATAAATAGGCTTATTAAATAGGCTTATTAAATAGGCTCAATAAATAGGCTTATTAAATAGGCTCAATGAATAGGCTTATTAAATAGGCTCAATAAATAGGCTTATTAAATAGGCTCATTAAATACTTATTAAATAGGCTTAACAAATAGACTTATTAAATAGACTTATTAAATAGACTTATTAAATAGGCTAATTAAATACTTATTAAATAGGTTTATTAAATAGGTTTATTAAATAGGCGTATTAAATAGGCTTATTAAATAGGCTTATTAATTAGGCTTATTAAATAGGCTTATTAAATAGACTTATTAATTAGGCTTATTAAATAGGCTCAATTAATAGGCTCAATGAATAGGCTTATTAAATAGGCTCAATAAATAGGCTTATTAAATAGGCTCATTAAATAGGCTTATTAAATAGGTTTATTAAATAGGCTTATTAAAAAGGCTTATTAAATAGACTTATTAAATAGGCTCATTAAATACTTATTAAATAGGTTTATTAAATAGGCGTATTAAATAGGCTTATTAAATAGGCTTATTAAATAGGCTTATTAAATAGACTTATTAAATAGCCTCATTAAATAGGCTTATTTTAGCAACTTAGGCATATTAAATAGGCTTATTTCAGCAACTTAGGCTTATTAAATAGCGTTATTTCAGCAACTTAGACTTATTAAATAGGCTTATTCAGCAACTTAGGCTTATTAAATAGCCTTATTAAATAGGCTTATTTCAGCAACTTAGGCTTATTAAATAGGCTTATTTCAGCAACTTAGGCTTATTAAATAGGCTTATTCAGCAACTTAGGCTTATTAAATAGGCTTATTTCAGCAACTTAGACTTATTAAATAGGCCTATTAAATAGGCTTATTAAAAAGACGTATTAAATAGGCTCATTAAATAGGCTTATTTTAGCAACTTAGGCTTATTAAATAGGTTTATTTCAGCAACTTAGACTTATTAAATAGCCTTTTTAAAAAGGCTTATTTCACAAACTTAGGCTTATTAAATAAGCTTATTTCAGCAACTTATGCTTATTAAATAGCCCTATTAAACAGGTTTATTTCAGCAACTTAGGCTTATTAAATAGCATTTTTAAATAGATTTATTTCAGCAACTTAGACTTATTAGATATACCTTTTTAAATAGGCTTAGTTCAGAAACTTAGGCTTATTAAATAGTCTTATTTCAGCAACTTAGGCTCATTAAATAGCCTTATTAAATAGGCTTATTCAGCAACTTAGGCTTATTAAATAGCCTTATTAAATAGGCTTATTTCAGCAACTTAGACTTATTAAATAGGCTTATTCAGCAACTTAGGCTTATTAAATAGCCTTATTAAATAGGCTTATTTCAGCAACTTAGGCTTATTAAATAGGCTTATTTCAGCAACTTAGGCTTATTAAATAGGCTTATTCAGCAACTTAGGCTTATTAAATAGGCTTATTTCAGCAACTTAGACTTATTAAATAGGCCTATTAAATAGGCTTATTAAATAGACTTATTAAATAAGCTCAATAAATAGGCTTATTAAAGAGGCTTATTGAATAGGCTCAATAAATAGGCTTATTAAACAGGCTCATTAAATACTTATTAAATAGGCTTATTAAATAGACTTATTAAATAGACTTATTAAATAGGCTTATTAAATAGACTTATTAAAGAGGCTTATTAAAAAGGCTTATTAAATAGACTTATTAAATAGGCTCATTAAATACTTATTAAATATGTTTATTAAATAGGCGTATTAAATAGGCTTATTAAATAGGCTTATAAATAGGCTTATAAAATAGGCTTATTAAATAGACTAATTAAATAGCCTCATTAAATAGGCTTATGTTAGCAACTTAGGCTTATTAAATAGGTTTATTTCAGCAACTTAGACTTATTAAAGAGCCTTTTTAAATAGGCTTATTTCAGCAACTTAGGCTTATTAAATAAGCTTATTTCAGCAACTTATGCTTATTAAATAGCCCTATTAAACAGGTTTATTTCAGCAACTTAGGCTTATTAAATAGGCTTATTCAGCAACTTAGGCTTATTAAATAGGCTTATTAAATAGGCTTATTTCAGCAACTTAGGCTTATTAAATAGGCTTATTCAGCAACTTAGGCTTATTAAATAGGCTCATTCAATACTTATTAAATAGGCTTATTAAACAGGCTTATTAAATAGACTCATTAAATAGGCTCAATAAATAGGCTTATTAAATAGGCTTATTAATTAGGCTTATTAAATAGGCATATTAAATAGACTTATTAAATAGGCTTATTAAATAGGCTCAATAAATAGGCTTATTAAATAGGCTTATTAAATAGGCTTATTAAATAGGCTCAATAAATAGGCTTATTTCAGCAACTTAGACATATTAAAAAGGCTTATTTCAGCAACTTAGGCTTATGAAATAGGCTTATTCAGCAACTTAGGCTTATTAAATAGGCTTATTTCAGCAACTTATGCTTATTAAATAGCCTTATTAAACAGGTTTATTTCAGCAACTTAGGCTTATTAAATAGCATTTTTAAATAGGTTTATTTCAGCAACTTAGACTTATTAAATATACCTTTTTAAATAGGCTTAGTTCAGAAACTTAGGCTTATTAAATAGGCTTATTTCAGCAACTTAGGCTCATTAAATAGCCTTATTAAATAGGCTTATTTCAGCAACTTAGGCTTATTAAATAGGCTTATTTCAGCAACTTAAACTTATTAAATAGCCTTATTTCAGCAACTTAGGCTTATTAAATACCCTTATTTCAGCAACTTAGACTTATTAAATAGGCTTATTCAGCAACTTAGGCTTATTAAATAGCCTTATTAAATAGGCTTATTTCAGCAACTTAGACTTATTAAATAGGTTTATTCAGCAACTTAGGCTTATTAAATAGGCTTATTCAGCAACTTAGGCTTATTAAATAGGCTTATTTCAGCAACTTAGGCTTATTAAATAGGCTCATTCAGCAACTTAGGCTTATTAAATAGGCTTAATTCAGCAACTTAGACTTATTAAATAGGCCTATTAAATAGGCATATAAAATAGGCTTATTAAATAGGCTTATTTCAGCAACTTAGGCTTATTAAACAGGCTTATTAAATAGGCTTATTTCAGCAACTTATGCTTATTAAATAGCCTTATTTCAGCAACTTAGGCTTATTAAATAGGCTTATTTCAGCAACTTAGGCTTATTAAAAAGGCTTATTTCAGCAACTTAGACTTATTAAATAGGCCTATTAAATAGGCATATAAAATAGGCTTATTAAATAGGCTTATTTCAGCAACTTAGGCTTATTAAACAGGCTTATTAAATAGGCTTATTTCAGCAACTTAGGCTTATTAAATAGGCTTATTTCAGCAACTTAGACTTATTAAATAGCCTTATTTCAGCAAGTTACGCTTATTAAATAGGCTTATTTCAGCAACTTAGGCTCATTAAATAGCCTAATTAAGTAGGCTTATTTCAGCAACTTGGGCTTATTAAATAGGCTTATTTCAGCAACTTAGATGTATTAAATAGGCTTATTTCAGCAACTTATGCTTATTAAATATACTTATTTCAGCAACTTAGGCATATTAAATAGGCTGATTTCAGCAACTTGGACTTATTAAATAGCATTATTTCAGCAACTTAGGCTTATTAAATAGACTAATTAAATAGCCTCATTAAATAGGCTTATGTTAGCAACTTAGGCTTATTAAATAGGTTTATTTCAGCAACTTAGACTTATTAAAGAGCCTTTTTAAATAGGCTTATTTCAGCAACTTAGGCTTATTAAATAAGCTTATTTCAGCAACTTATGCTTATTAAATAGCCCTATTAAACAGGTTTATTTCAGCAACTTAGGCTTATTAAATAGGCTTATTCAGCAACTTAGGCTTATTAAATAGGCTTATTAAATAGGCTTATTTCAGCAACTTAGGCTTATTAAATAGGCTTATTCAGCAACTTAGGCTTATTAAATAGGCTCATTCAATACTTATTAAATAGGCTTATTAAACAGGCTTATTAAATAGACTCATTAAATAGGCTCAATAAATAGGCTTATTAAATAGGCTTATTAATTAGGCTTATTAAATAGGCATATTAAATAGACTTATTAAATAGGCTTATTAAATAGGCTCAATAAATAGGCTTATTAAATAGGCTTATTAAATAGGCTTATTAAATAGGCTCAATAAATAGGCTTATTTCAGCAACTTAGACATATTAAAAAGGCTTATTTCAGCAACTTAGGCTTATGAAATAGGCTTATTCAGCAACTTAGGCTTATTAAATAGGCTTATTTCAGCAACTTATGCTTATTAAATAGCCTTATTAAACAGGTTTATTTCAGCAACTTAGGCTTATTAAATAGCATTTTTAAATAGGTTTATTTCAGCAACTTAGACTTATTAAATATACCTTTTTAAATAGGCTTAGTTCAGAAACTTAGGCTTATTAAATAGGCTTATTTCAGCAACTTAGGCTCATTAAATAGCCTTATTAAATAGGCTTATTTCAGCAACTTAGGCTTATTAAATAGGCTTATTTCAGCAACTTAGACTTATTAAATAGCCTTATTTCAGCAACTTAGGCTTATTAAATACCCTTATTTCAGCAACTTAGACTTATTAAATAGGCTTATTCAGCAACTTAGGCTTATTAAATAGCCTTATTAAATAGGCTTATTTCAGCAACTTAGACTTATTAAATAGGTTTATTCAGCAACTTAGGCTTATTAAATAGGCTTATTCAGCAACTTAGGCTTATTAAATAGGCTTATTTCAGCAACTTAGGCTTATTAAATAGGCTCATTCAGCAACTTAGGCTTATTAAATAGGCTTAATTCAGCAACTTAGACTTATTAAATAGGCCTATTAAATAGGCATATAAAATAGGCTTATTAAATAGGCTTATTTCAGCAACTTAGGCTTATTAAACAGGCTTATTAAATAGGCTTATTTCAGCAACTTATGCGTATTAAATAGCCTTATTTCAGCAACTTAGGCTTATTAAATAGGCTTATTTCAGCAACTTAGGCTTATTAAAAAGGCTTATTTCAGCAACTTAGACTTATTAAATAGGCCTATTAAATAGGCATATAAAATAGGCTTATTAAATAGGCTTATTTCAGCAACTTAGGCTTATTAAACAGGCTTATTAAATAGGCTTATTTCAGCAACTTAGGCTTATTAAATAGGCTTATTTCAGCAACTTAGACTTATTAAATAGCCTTATTTCAGCAAGTTACGCTTATTAAATAGGCTTATTTCAGCAACTTAGGCTCATTAAATAGCCTAATTAAGTAGGCTTATTTCAGCAACTTGGGCTTATTAAATAGGCTTATTTCAGCAACTTAGATGTATTAAATAGGCTTATTTCAGCAACTTATGCTTATTAAATATACTTATTTCAGCAACTTAGGCATATTAAATAGGCTGATTTCAGCAACTTGGACTTATTAAATAGCATTATTTCAGCAACTTAGGCTTATTAAATAGGCTTATTTCAGCAACTTATGCTTATTAAATATACTTATTTCAGCAACTTAGGCTTATTAAATAGGCTGATTTCAGCAACTTGGACTTATTAAATAGCCTTATTTCAGCAACTTAGGCTTATTAAATAGGCTTATTTCAGCAACTTAGGCTTATTAAATAGCCTTATTTCAGCAACTTAGACTTATTAAATAGGCTTATTTCAGCAACTTAGGCTTATTAAATAGGCTTATTCAGCAACGTAGGCTTATTAAATAGGCTTATTAAATAGGCTTATTTCACCAACTTAGGCTTATTAAATAGGCTTATTCAGCAACTTAGGCTTATTAAATAGGCTCATTCAATACTTATTAAATAGGCTTATTAAACAGGCTTATTAAATAGACTCATTAAATAGGCTTATTAAATAGGCTCAATAAATAGGCTTATTAAATAGGCTCATTAAATACTTATTAAATAGGCTTATTAAATAGACTTATTAAATAGATTTATTAAATATCCTCATTAAATAGGCTTATTTTAGCAACTTGGGCTTATTAAATAGGTTTATTTCAGCAACTTACGCTGATTAAAAAGGCTTATTTCAGCAACTTAGACTTATTAAATAGCCTTATTTCAGCAACTTAGACTTATTAAATAGGCTTATTTCAGCAACTTATGCTTATTAAATAGCCTTATTTCAGCAACTTAGGCTTATTAAATAGGCTTATTTCAGCAACTTAGGCTTATTAAAAAGGCTTATTTCAGCAACTTAGACTTATTAAATAGCCTTATTTCAGCAACTTAGACTTATTAAATAGGCTTATTTCAGCAACTTATGCTTATTAAATAGCCTGATTTCAGCAACTTAGGCTTATTAAATAGGCTTATTTCAGCAACTTAGGCTTATTAAATAGCCTTATTTCAGCAACTTAGACTTATTAAATAGGCTTATTTCAGCAACTTAGGCTTATTAAATAGGCTTATTCAGCAACTTAGGCTTATTAAATACGCTTATTAAATAGGCTTATTTCAGCAACTTAGGCTTATTAAGTAGGCTTATTCATCAACTTAGGCTTATTAAATAGGTTCATTCAATACTTATTAAATAGGCTTATTAAACAGGCTTATTAAATAGACTTATTAAATAGGCTCAATAAATAGGCTTATTAAATAGGCTCAATAAATAGGCTTATTAAATAGGCTCAATAAATGGGCTTATTAAATAGGCTCATTAAATTCTTATTAAATAGGCTTATTAAATAGACTTATTAAATAGACTTATTAAATAGGCTTATTAATTAGGCTTATTAAATAGGCTTATTAAATAGACTTATTAAATAGGCTTATTAAATAGGCTCAATAAATAGGCTAATTAAATAGGCTCATTAAATACTTATTAAATAGGCTTATTAAATAGACTTATTAAATAGACTTATTAAATAGGCTTATTAAATAGGCTTATTAAATAGGCTTATTAAAAAGGCTTATTAAATAGACTTATTAAATAGTCTCATTAAATACTTATTAAATAGGTTTATTAAATAGGCGTATTAAATAGGCTTATTAAATAGGCTTATTAAATAGGCTTATTAAATAGACTTATTAAATAGCCTCATTAAATAGGCTTATTTTCGCAACTTAGGCTTATTAAATAGGCTTATTTCAGCAATTTAGTCTTATTAAATAGGCTTATTCAGCAACTTAGGCTTATTAAATAGCCTTATTAAATAGGCTTATTTCAGCAACTTAGGCTTATTAAATAGGCTTATTTCAGCAACTTAGACTTTTTAAAAAGGCTTATTTCAGCAACTTAGGCTTATTAAATAGGCTTATTCAGCAACTTAGGCTTATTAAATAGGCTTATTTCAGCAACTTAGACTTATTAAATAGGCCTATTAAATAGGCTTATTAAATAGACTTATTAAATAGGCTCATTAAATACTTATTAAATAGGCTTATTAAATAGACTTATTAAATGGGCTCAATAAATAGGCTTATTAAATAGGCGTATTAAATAGGCTCAATAAATAGCCTTATTTAATAGGCTCAATAAATAGGCTTATTAAATAAGCTCAATAAATAGGCTCATTAAATAGGCTCATTAAATACTTATTAAATAGGCTTATTAACTAGACTTATTAAATAGACTTATTAAATAGGCTTATTAAATAGACTTATTAAATAGGCTTATTAAAAATGCTCATTAAATACTTATTAAATGTGTTTATTAAATAGGCGTATTAAATAGGCTTATTAAATAGGCTTATTAAATAGGCTTATTAAATATACTTATTAAATATCCTCATTAAATAGGCTTATTTTAGCAACTTGGGCTTATTAAATAGGTTTATTTCAGCAACTTACGCTTATTAAATAAGCTTATTTCAGCAACTTATGCTTATTAAATAGCCTTATTAAACAGGTTTATTTCAGCAACTTAGGCTTATTAAATAGCATTCTTAAATAGGTGTATTTCAACAACTTAGACTTATTAAATATACCTTTTTAAATAGGCTTAGTTCAGAAACTCAGGCTTATTAAATAGGCTTATTTCAGCAACTTAGACATATTAAAAAGGCTTATTTCAGCAACTTAGGCTTATGAAATAGGCTTATTCAGCAACTTAGGCTTATTAAATAGGCTTATTTCAGCAACTTATGCTTATTAAATAGCCTTATTAAACAGGTTTATTTCAGCAACTTAGGCTTATTAAATAGCATTTTTAAATAGGTTTATTTCAGCAACTTAGACTTATTAAAGATACCTTTTTAAATAGGCTTAGTTCAGAAACTTAGGCTTATTAAATAGGCTTATTTCAGCAACTTAGGCTCATTAAATAGCCTTATTAAATAGGCTTATTTCAGCAGCTTAGGCTTATTAAATAGGCTTATTTCAGCAACTTAAACTTATTAAATAGCCTTATTTCAGCAACTTAGGCTTATTAAATACCCTTATTTCAGCAACTTAGACTTATTAAATAGGCTTATTTCAGCAACTTAGGCTTATTAAATAGGCTCATTCAATACTTGTTAAATAGGTTTATTAAACAGGCTTATTAAATAGGCTTATTAATTAGGCTTATTAAATAGGCTTATTAAATAGACTTATTAAATAGGCTTATTAAATAGGCTCAATAAATAGGCTTATTAAATAGGCTCAATGAATAGGCTTATTAAATAGGCTCAATAAATAGGCTTATTAAATAGGCTTATTAATTAGGCTTATTAAATAGGCTTATTAAATAGACTTAATAAATAGGCTTATTAAATAGGCTCAATAAATAGGCTTATTAAATAGGCTCAATGAATAGGCTTATTAAATAGGCTCAATAAATAGGCTTATTAAATAGTCTCATTAAATACTTATTAAATAGGCTTAACTAATAGACTTATTAAATAGACTTATTAAATAGGCTTATTAAATAGGTTTATTAAATAGGCTTATTAAAAAGGCTTATTAAATAGACTTATTAAATAGGCTAATTAAATACTTATTAAATAGGTTTATTAAATAGGCGTATTAAATAGGCTTATTAAATAGGCTTATTAAATAGACTTATTAAATAGGCTCAATAAATAGGCTTATTAAATAGGCTTATTAAATAGGCTCAATAAATAGGCTTATTAAATAGGCTTATTAAATAGGCTCAATAAATAGGCTTATTAAATAGGCTCAATGAATAGGCTTATTAAATAGGCTCAATAAATAGGCTTATTAAATAGGCTCATTAAATACTTATTAAATAGGCTTAACAAATAGACTTATTAAATAGACTTATTAAATAGACTTATTAAATAGGCTAATTAAATACTTATTAAATAGGTTTATTAAATAGGTTTATTAAATAGGCGTATTAAATAGGCTTATTAAATAGGCTTATTAATTAGGCTTATTAAATAGGCTTATTAAATAGACTTATTAATTAGGCTTATTAAATAGGCTCAATTAATAGGCTCAATGAATAGGCTTATTAAATAGGCTCAATAAATAGGCTTATTAAATAGGCTCATTAAATAGGCTTATTAAATAGGTTTATTAAATAGGCTTATTAAAAAGGCTTATTAAATAGACTTATTAAATAGGCTCATTAAATACTTATTAAATAGGTTTATTAAATAGGCGTATTAAATAGGCTTATTAAATAGGCTTATTAAATAGGCTTATTAAATAGACTTATTAAATAGCCTCATTAAATAGGCTTATTTTAGCAACTTAGGCATATTAAATAGGCTTATTTCAGCAACTTAGGCTTATTAAATAGCGTTATTTCAGCAACTTAGACTTATTAAATAGGCTTATTCAGCAACTTAGGCTTATTAAATAGCCTTATTAAATAGGCTTATTTCAGCAACTTAGGCTTATTAAATAGGCTTATTTCAGCAACTTAGGCTTATTAAATAGGCTTATTCAGCAACTTAGGCTTATTAAATAGGCTTATTTCAGCAACTTAGACTTATTAAATAGGCCTATTAAATAGGCTTATTAAAAAGACGTATTAAATAGGCTCATTAAATAGGCTTATTTTAGCAACTTAGGCTTATTAAATAGGTTTATTTCAGCAACTTAGACTTATTAAATAGCCTTTTTAAAAAGGCTTATTTCACAAACTTAGGCTTATTAAATAAGCTTATTTCAGCAACTTATGCTTATTAAATAGCCCTATTAAACAGGTTTATTTCAGCAACTTAGGCTTATTAAATAGCATTTTTAAATAGATTTATTTCAGCAACTTAGACTTATTAGATATACCTTTTTAAATAGGCTTAGTTCAGAAACTTAGGCTTATTAAATAGTCTTATTTCAGCAACTTAGGCTCATTAAATAGCCTTATTAAATAGGCTTATTCAGCAACTTAGGCTTATTAAATAGCCTTATTAAATAGGCTTATTTCAGCAACTTAGACTTATTAAATAGGCTTATTCAGCAACTTAGGCTTATTAAATAGCCTTATTAAATAGGCTTATTTCAGCAACTTAGGCTTATTAAATAGGCTTATTTCAGCAACTTAGGCTTATTAAATAGGCTTATTCAGCAACTTAGGCTTATTAAATAGGCTTATTTCAGCAACTTAGACTTATTAAATAGGCCTATTAAATAGGCTTATTAAATAGACTTATTAAATAAGCTCAATAAATAGGCTTATTAAAGAGGCTTATTGAATAGGCTCAATAAATAGGCTTATTAAACAGGCTCATTAAATACTTATTAAATAGGCTTATTAAATAGACTTATTAAATAGACTTATTAAATAGGCTTATTAAATAGACTTATTAAAGAGGCTTATTAAAAAGGCTTATTAAATAGACTTATTAAATAGGCTCATTAAATACTTATTAAATATGTTTATTAAATAGGCGTATTAAATAGGCTTATTAAATAGGCTTATAAATAGGCTTATAAAATAGGCTTATTAAATAGACTAATTAAATAGCCTCATTAAATAGGCTTATGTTAGCAACTTAGGCTTATTAAATAGGTTTATTTCAGCAACTTAGACTTATTAAAGAGCCTTTTTAAATAGGCTTATTTCAGCAACTTAGGCTTATTAAATAAGCTTATTTCAGCAACTTATGCTTATTAAATAGCCCTATTAAACAGGTTTATTTCAGCAACTTAGGCTTATTAAATAGGCTTATTCAGCAACTTAGGCTTATTAAATAGGCTTATTAAATAGGCTTATTTCAGCAACTTAGGCTTATTAAATAGGCTTATTCAGCAACTTAGGCTTATTAAATAGGCTCATTCAATACTTATTAAATAGGCTTATTAAACAGGCTTATTAAATAGACTCATTAAATAGGCTCAATAAATAGGCTTATTAAATAGGCTTATTAAATAGGCTTATTAAATAGGCTCAATAAATAGGCTTATTTCAGCAACTTAGACATATTAAAAAGGCTTATTTCAGCAACTTAGGCTTATGAAATAGGCTTATTCAGCAACTTAGGCTTATTAAATAGGCTTATTTCAGCAACTTATGCTTATTAAATAGCCTTATTAAACAGGTTTATTTCAGCAACTTAGGCTTATTAAATAGCATTTTTAAATAGGTTTATTTCAGCAACTTAGACTTATTAAATATACCTTTTTAAATAGGCTTAGTTCAGAAACTTAGGCTTATTAAATAGGCTTATTTCAGCAACTTAGGCTCATTAAATAGCCTTATTAAATAGGCTTATTTCAGCAACTTAGGCTTATTAAATAGGCTTATTTCAGCAACTTAAACTTATTAAATAGCCTTATTTCAGCAACTTAGGCTTATTAAATACCCTTATTTCAGCAACTTAGACTTATTAAATAGGCTTATTCAGCAACTTAGGCTTATTAAATAGCCTTATTAAATAGGCTTATTTCAGCAACTTAGACTTATTAAATAGGTTTATTCAGCAACTTAGGCTTATTAAATAGGCTTATTCAGCAACTTAGGCTTATAAAATAGGCTTATTTCAGCAACTTAGGCTTATTAAATAGGCTCATTCAGCAACTTAGGCTTATTAAATAGGCTTAATTCAGCAACTTAGACTTATTAAATAGGCCTATTAAATAGGCATATAAAATAGGCTTATTAAATAGGCTTATTTCAGCAACTTAGGCTTATTAAACAGGCTTATTAAATAGGCTTATTTCAGCAACTTATGCTTATTAAATAGCCTTATTTCAGCAACTTAGGCTTATTAAATAGGCTTATTTCAGCAACTTAGGCTTATTAAAAAGGCTTATTTCAGCAACTTAGACTTATTAAATAGGCCTATTAAATAGGCATATAAAATAGGCTTATTAAATAGGCTTATTTCAGCAACTTAGGCTTATTAAACAGGCTTATTAAATAGGCTTATTTCAGCAACTTAGGCTTATTAAATAGGCTTATTTCAGCAACTTAGACTTATTAAATAGCCTTATTTCAGCAAGTTACGCTTATTAAATAGGCTTATTTCAGCAACTTAGGCTCATTAAATAGCCTAATTAAGTAGGCTTATTTCAGCAACTTGGGCTTATTAAATAGGCTTATTTCAGCAACTTAGATGTATTAAATAGGCTTATTTCAGCAACTTATGCTTATTAAATATACTTATTTCAGCAACTTAGGCATATTAAATAGGCTGATTTCAGCAACTTGGACTTATTAAATAGCATTATTTCAGCAACTTAGGCTTATTAAATAGGCTTATTTCAGCAACTTATGCTTATTAAATATACTTATTTCAGCAACTTAGGCTTATTAAATAGGCTGATTTCAGCAACTTGGACTTATTAAATAGCCTTATTTCAGCAACTTAGGCTTATTAAATAGGCTTATTTCAGCAACTTAGGCTTATTAAATAGCCTTATTTCAGCAACTTAGACTTATTAAATAGGCTTATTTCAGCAACTTAGGCTTATTAAATAGGCTTATTCAGCAACGTAGGCTTATTAAATAGGCTTATTAAATAGGCTTATTTCACCAACTTAGGCTTATTAAATAGGCTTATTCAGCAACTTAGGCTTATTAAATAGGCTCATTCAATACTTATTAAATAGGCTTATTAAACAGGCTTATTAAATAGACTCATTAAATAGGCTTATTAAATAGGCTCAATAAATAGGCTTATTAAATAGGCTCATTAAATACTTATTAAATAGGCTTATTAAATAGACTTATTAAATAGACTTATTAAATATCCTCATTAAATAGGCTTATTTTAGCAACTTGGGCTTATTAAATAGGTTTATTTCAGCAACTTACGCTGATTAAAAAGGCTTATTTCAGCAACTTAGACTTATTAAATAGCCTTATTTCAGCAACTTAGACTTATTAAATAGGCTTATTTCAGCAACTTATGCTTATTAAATAGCCTTATTTCAGCAACTTAGGCTTATTAAATAGGCTTATTTCAGCAACTTAGGCTTATTAAAAAGGCTTATTTCAGCAACTTAGACTTATTAAATAGCCTTATTTCAGCAACTTAGACTTATTAAATAGGCTTATTTCAGCAACTTATGCTTATTAAATAGCCTGATTTCAGCAACTTAGGCTTATTAAATAGGCTTATTTCAGCAACTTAGGCTTATTAAATAGCCTTATTTCAGCAACTTAGACTTATTAAATAGGCTTATTTCAGCAACTTAGGCTTATTAAATAGGCTTATTCAGCAACTTAGGCTTATTAAATACGCTTATTAAATAGGCTTATTTCAGCAACTTAGGCTTATTAAGTAGGCTTATTCAGCAACTTAGGCTTATTAAATAGGTTCATTCAATACTTATTAAATAGGCTTATTAAACAGGCTTATTAAATAGACTTATTAAATAGGCTCAATAAATAGGCTTATTAAATAGGCTCAATAAATAGGCTTATTAAATAGGCTCAATAAATGGGCTTATTAAATAGGCTCATTAAATTCTTATTAAATAGGCTTATTAAATAGACTTATTAAATAGACTTATTAAATAGGCTTATTAATTAGGCTTATTAAATAGGCTTATTAAATAGACTTATTAAATAGGCTTATTAAATAGGCTCAATAAATAGGCTAATTAAATAGGCTCATTAAATACTTATTAAATAGGCTTATTAAATAGACTTATTAAATAGACTTATTAAATAGGCTTATTAAATAGGCTTATTAAATAGGCTTATTAAAAAGGCTTATTAAATAGACTTATTAAATAGTCTCATTAAATACTTATTAAATAGGTTTATTAAATAGGCGTATTAAATAGGCTTATTAAATAGGCTTATTAAATATGCTTATTAAATAGACTTATTAAATAGCCTCATTAAATAGGCTTATTTTCGCAACTTAGGCTTATTAAATAGGCTTATTTCAGCAATTTAGTCTTATTAAATAGGCTTATTCAGCAACTTAGGCTTATTAAATAGCCTTATTAAATAGGCTTATTTCAGCAACTTAGGCTTATTAAATAGGCTTATTTCAGCAACTTAGACTTTTTAAAAAGGCTTATTTCAGCAACTTAGGCTTATTAAATAGGCTTATTCAGCAACTTAGGCTTATTAAATAGGCTTATTTCAGCAACTTAGACTTATTAAATAGGCCTATTAAATAGGCTTATTAAATAGACTTATTAAATAGGCTCATTAAATACTTATTAAATAGGCTTATTAAATAGACTTATTAAATGGGCTCAATAAATAGGCTTATTAAATAGGCGTATTAAATAGGCTCAATAAATAGCCTTATTTAATAGGCTCAATAAATAGGCTTATTAAATAAGCTCAATAAATAGGCTCATTAAATAGGCTCATTAAATACTTATTAAATAGGCTTATTAACTAGACTTATTAAATAGACTTATTAAATAGGCTTATTAAATAGACTTATTAAATAGGCTTATTAAAAATGCTCATTAAATACTTATTAAATGTGTTTATTAAATAGGCGTATTAAATAGGCTTATTAAATAGGCTTATTAAATAGGCTTATTAAATATACTTATTAAATATCCTCATTAAATAGGCTTATTTTAGCAACTTGGGCTTATTAAATAGGTTTATTTCAGCAACTTACGCTTATTAAATAAGCTTATTTCAGCAACTTATGCTTATTAAATAGCCTTATTAAACAGGTTTATTTCAGCAACTTAGGCTTATTAAATAGCATTCTTAAATAGGTGTATTTCAACAACTTAGACTTATTAAATATACCTTTTTAAATAGGCTTAGTTCAGAAACTCAGGCTTATTAAATAGGCTTATTTCAGCAACTTAGACATATTAAAAAGGCTTATTTCAGCAACTTAGGCTTATGAAATAGGCTTATTCAGCAACTTAGGCTTATTAAATAGGCTTATTTCAGCAACTTATGCTTATTAAATAGCCTTATTAAACAGGTTTATTTCAGCAACTTAGGCTTATTAAATAGCATTTTTAAATAGGTTTATTTCAGCAACTTAGACTTATTAAAGATACCTTTTTAAATAGGCTTAGTTCAGAAACTTAGGCTTATTAAATAGGCTTATTTCAGCAACTTAGGCTCATTAAATAGCCTTATTAAATAGGCTTATTTCAGCAGCTTAGGCTTATTAAATAGGCTTATTTCAGCAACTTAAACTTATTAAATAGCCTTATTTCAGCAACTTAGGCTTATTAAATACCCTTATTTCAGCAACTTAGACTTATTAAATAGGCTCATTCAGCAACTTAGGCTTATTAAATAGGCTTAATTCAGCAACTTAGACTTATTAAATAGGCCTATTAAATAGGCATATAAAATAGGCTTATTAAATAGGCTTATTTCAGCAACTTAGGCTTATTAAACAGGCTTATTAAATAGGCTTATTTCAGCAACTTATGCTTATTAAATAGCCTTATTTCAGCAACTTAGGCTTATTAAATAGGCTTATTTCAGCAACTTAGGCTTATTAAAAAGGCTTATTTCAGCAACTTAGACTTATTAAATAGCCTTATTTCAGCAACTTAGACTTATTAAATAGGCTTATTTCAGCAACTTATGCTTATTAAATAGCCTGATTTCAGCAACTTAGGCTTATTAAATAGGCTTATTTCAGCAACTTAGGCTTATTAAATAGCCTTATTTCAGCAACTTAGACTTATTAAATAGGCTTATTTCAGCAACTTAGGCTTATTAAATAGGCTTATTCAGCAACTTAGGCTTATTAAATAGGCTTATTAAATAGGCTTATTTCAGCAACTTAGGCTTATTAAATAGGCTTATTCAGCAACTTAGGCTTATTAAATAGGTTCATTCAATACTTATTAAATAGGCTTATTAAACAGGCTTATTAAATAGACTTATTAAATAGGCTCAATAAATAGGCTTATTAAATAGGCTCAATAAATAGGCTTATTAAATAGGCTCAATAAATGGGCTTATTAAATAGGCTCATTAAATTCTTATTAAATAGGCTTATTAAATAGACTTATTAAATAGACTTATTAAATAGGCTTATTAATTAGGCTTATTAAATAGGCTTATTAAATAGACTTATTAAACAGGCTTATTAAATAGGCTCAATAAATAGGCTTATTAAATAGGCTCAATAAATAGGCTTATTAAATAGGCTCAATAAATAGGCTAATTAAATAGGCTCATTAAATACTTATTAAATAGGCTTATTAAATAGACTTATTAAATAGACTTATTAAATAGGCTTATTAAATAGGCTTATTAAATAGGCTTATTAAAAAGGCTTATTAAATAGACTTATTAAATAGGCTCATTAAATACTTATTAAATAGGTTTATTAAATAGGCGTATTAAATAGGCTTATTAAATAGGCTTATTAAATAGGCTTATTAAATAGACTTATTAAATAGCCTCATTAAATAGGCTTATTTTCGCAACTTAGGCTTATTAAATAGGCTTATTTCAGCAATTTAGACTTATTAAATAGGCTTATTCAGCAACTTAGGCTTATTAAATAGCCTTATTAAATAGGCTTATTTCAGCAACTTAGGCTTATTAAATAGGCTTATTTCAGCAACTTAGACTTTTTAAGAAGGCTTATTTCAGCAACTTAGGCTTATTAAATAGGCTTATTCAGCAACTTAGGCTTATTAAATAGGCTTATTTCAGCAACTTAGACTTATTAAATAGGCCTATTAAATAGGCTTATTAAATAGACTTATTAAATAGGCTCATTAAATACTTATTAAATAGGCTTATTAAATAGACTTATTAAATGGGCTCAATAAATAGGCTTTTTAAATAAGCTCAATAAATAGGCTCATTAAATAGGCTCATTAAATACTTATTAAATAGGCTTATTAACTAGACTTATTAAATAGACTTATTAAATAGGCTTATTAAATAGACTTATTAAATAGGCTTATTAAAAATGCTCATTAAATACTTATTAAATGTGTTTATTAAATAGGCGTATTAAATAGGCTTATTAAATAGGCTTATTAAATAGGCTTATTAAATATACTTATTAAATATCCTCATTAAATAGGCTTATTTTAGCAACTTGGGCTTATTAAATAGGTTTATTTCAGCAACTTACGCTTATTAAATAAGCTTATTTCAGCAACTTATGCTTATTAAATAGCCTTATTAAACAGGTTTATTTCAGCAACTTAGGCTTATTAAATAGCATTCTTAAATAGGTGTATTTCAACAACTTAGACTTATTAAATATACCTTTTTAAATAGGCTTAGTTCAGAAACTCAGGCTTATTAAATAGGCTTATTTCAGCAACTTAGACATATTAAAAAGGCTTATTTCAGCAACTTGGGCTTATGAAATAGGCTTATTCAGCAACTTAGGCTTATTAAATAGGCTTATTTCAGCAACTTATGCTTATTAAATAGCCTTATTAAACAGGTTTATTTCAGCAACTTAGGCTTATTAAATAGCATTTTTAAATAGGTTTATTTCAGCAACTTAGACTTATTAAAGATACCTTTTTAAATAGGCTTAGTTCAGAAACTTAGGCTTATTAAATAGGCTTATTTCAGCAACTTAGGCTCATTAAATAGCCTTATTAAATAGGCTTATTTCAGCAACTTAGGCTTATTAAATAGGCTTATTTCAGCAACTTAAACGTATTAAATAGCCTTATTTCAGCAACTTAGGCTTATTAAATACCCTTATTTCAGCAACTTAGACTTATTAAATAGGCTTATTCAGCAACTTAGGCTTATTAAATAGCCTTATTAAATAGGCTTATTTCAGCAACTTAGACTTATTAAATAGGTTTATTCAGCAACTTAGGCTTATTAAATAGGCTTATTCAGCAACTTAGGCTTATTTCAGCAACTTAGGCTTATTAAATAGGCTCATTCAGCAACTTAGGCTTATTAAATAGGCTTAATTCAGCAACTTAGACTTATTAAATAGGCCTATTAAATAGGCATATAAAATAGGCTTATTAAATAGGCTTATTTCAGCAACTTAGGCTTATTAAACAGGCTTATTAAATAGGCTTATTTCAGCAACTTAGGCTTATTAAATAGGCTTATTTCAGCAACTTAGACTTATTAAATAGCCTTATTTCAGCAAGTTACGCTTATTAAATAGGCTTATTTCAGCAACTTAGGCTCATTAAATAGCCTAATTAAGTAGGCTTATTTCAGCAACTTGGGCTTATTAAATAGGCTTATTTCAGCAACTTAGACGTATTAAATAGGCTTATTTCAGCAACTTATGCTTATTAAATATACTTATTTCAGCAACTTAGGCATATTAAATAGGCTGATTTCAGCAACTTGGACTTATTAAATAGCATTATTTCAGCAACTTAGGCTTATTAAATAGGCTTATTTCAGCAACTTATGCTTATTAAATATACTTATTTCAGCAACTTAGGCTTATTAAATAGGCTGATTTCAGCAACTTGGACTTATTAAATAGCCTTATTTCAGCAACTTAGGCTTATTAAATAGGCTTATTTCAGCAACTTAGGCTTATTAAATAGCCTTATTTCAGCAACTTAGACTTATTAAATAGGCTTATTTCAGCAACTTAGGCTTATTAAATAGGCTTATTCAGCAACGTAGGCTTATTAAATAGGCTTATTAAATAGGCTTATTTCAGCAACTTAGGCTTATTAAATAGGCTTATTCAGCAACTTGGGCTTATTAAATAGGCTCATTCAATACTTATTAAATAGGCTTATTAAACAGGCTTATTAAATAGACTCATTAAATAGGCTTATTAAATAGGCTCAATAAATAGGCTTATTAAATAGGCTCATTAAATACTTATTAAATAGGCTTATTAAATAGACTTATTAAATAGACTTATTAAATATCCTCATTAAATAGGCTTATTTTAGCAACTTGGGCTTATTAAATAGGTTTATTTCAGCAACTTAGACTTATTAAAGAACCTTATTAAATAGGCTTATTTCAGCAACTTAGGCTTATTAAATAGCCTAATTAAGTAGGCTTATTTCAGCAACTTGGGCTTATTAAATAGGCTTATTTCAGCAACTTACGCTGATTAAAAAGGCTTATTTCAGCAACTTAGACTTATTAAATAGCCTTATTTCAGCAACTTAGACTTATTAAATAGGCTTATTTCAGCAACTTATGCTTATTAAATAGCCTTATTTCAGCAACTTAGGCTTATTAAATAGGCTTATTTCAGCAACTTAGGCTTATTAAAAAGGCTTATTTCAGCAACTTAGACTTATTAAATAGCCTTATTTCAGCAACTTAGACTTATTAAATAGGCTTATTTCAGCAACTTATGCTTATTAAATAGCCTGATTTCAGCAACTTAGGCTTATTAAATAGGCTTATTTCAGCAACTTAGGCTTATTAAATAGCCTTATTTCAGCAACTTAGACTTATTAAATAGGCTTATATCAGCAACTTAGGCTTATTAAATAGGCTTATTCAGCAACTTAGGCTTATTAAATAGGCTTATTAAATAGGCTTATTTCAGCAACTTAGGCTTATTAAATAGGCTTATTCAGCAACTTAGGCTTATTAAATAGGTTCATTCAATACTTATTAAATAGGCTTATTAAACAGGCTTATTAAATAGACTTATTAAATAGGCTCAATAAATAGGCTTATTAAATAGGCTCAATAAATAGGCTTATTAAATAGGCTCAATAAATAGGCTTATTAAATAGGCTCATTAAATTCTTATTAAATAGGCTTATTAAATAGACTTATTAAATAGACTTATTAAATAGGCTTATTAATTAGGCTTATTAAATAGGCTTATTAAATAGACTTATTAAATAGGCTTATTAAATAGGCTCAATAAATAGGCTTATTAAATAGGCTCAATAAATAGGCTTATTAAATAGGCTCAATAAATAGGCTAATTAAATAGGCTCATTAAATACTTATTAAATAGGCTTATTAAATAGACTTATTAAATAGACTTATTAAATAGGCTTATTAAATAGGCTTATTAAATAGGCTTATTAAAAAGGCTTATTAAATAGACTTATTAAATAGGCTCATTAAATACTTATTAAATAGGTTTATTAAATAGGCGTATTAAATAGGCTTATTAAATAGGCTTATTAAATAGGCTTATTAAATAGACTTATTAAATAGCCTCATTAAATAGGCTTATTTTCGCAACTTAGGCTTATTAAATAGGCTTATTTCAGCAATTTAGACTTATTAAATAGGCTTATTCAGCAACTTAGGCTTATTAAATAGCCTTATTAAATAGGCTTATTTCAGCAACTTAGGCTTATTAAATAGGCTTATTTCAGCAACTTACACTTTTTAAAAAGGCTTATTTCAGCAACTTAGGCTTATTAAATAGGCTTATTCAGCAACTTAGGCTTATTAAATAGGCTTATTTCAGCAACTTAGACTTATTAAATAGGCCTATTAAATAGGCTTATTAAATAGACTTATTAAATAGGCTCATTAAATACTTATTAAATAGGCTTATTAAATAGACTTATTAAATGGGCTCAATAAATAGGCTTATTAAATAGGCGTATTAAATAGGCTCAATAAATAGGCTTATTAAATAGGCTCAATAAATAGGCTTATTAAATAAGCTCAATAAATAGGCTCATTAAATAGGCTCATTAAATACTTATTAAATAGGCTTATTAACTAGACTTATTAAATAGACTTATTAAATAGGCTTATTAAATAGACTTATTAAATAGGCTTATTAAAAATGCTCATTAAATACTTATTAAATGTGTTTATTAAATAGGCGTATTAAATAGGCTTATTAAATAGGCTTATTAAATAGGCTTATTAAATATACTTATTAAATATCCTCATTAAATAGGCTTATTTTAGCAACTTGGGCTTATTAAATAGGTTTATTTCAGCAACTTACGCTTATTAAATAAGCTTATTTCAGCAACTTATGCTTATTAAATAGCCTTATTAAACAGGTTTATTTCAGCAACTTAGGCTTATTAAATAGCATTTTTAAATAGGTTTATTTCAACAACTTAGACTTATTAAATATACCTTTTTAAATAGGCTTAGTTCAGAAACTCAGGCTTATTAAATAGTCTTATTTCAGCAACTTAGGCTCATTAAATAGCCTTATTAAATAGGCTTATTTCAGCAGCTTAGGCTTATTAAATAGGCTTATTTCAGCAACTTAGGCTTTTTAAATAGCCTTATTTCAGCAACTTAGGCTTATTAAATAGGCTTATTTCAGCAACTTAGGCTTATTAAAAAGGCTTATTTCAGCAACTTAGACTTATTAAAAAGGCTTATTTCAGCAACTTAGGCTTTTTAAATAGCCTTATTTCAGCAACTTAGGCTTATTAAATAGCCTTATTTCAGCAACTTAGGCTTATTAAATAGGCTTATTTCAGCAACTTAGGCTTATTAAAAAGGCTTATTTCAGCAACTTAGACTTATTAAATAGCCTTATTTCAGCAACTTAGACTTATTAAATAGGCTTATTTCAGCAACTTATGCTTATTAAATAGCCTGATTTCAGCAACTTAGGCTTATTAAATAGGCTTATTTCAGCAACTTAGGCTTATTAAATAGCCTTATTTCAGCAACTTAGACTTATTAAATAGGCTTATTTCAGCAACTTAGGCTTATTAAATAGGCTTATTCAGCAACTTAGGCTTATTAAATAGGCTTATTAAATAGGCTCAATAAATAGGCTTATTAAATAGGCTCAATAAATAGGCTAATTAAATAGGCTCATTAAATACTTATTAAATAGGCTTATTAAATAGACTTATTAAATAGACTTATTAAATAGGCTTATTAAATAGGCTTATTAAATAGGCTTATTAAAAAGGCTTATTAAATAGACTTATTAAATAGGCTCATTAAATACTTATTAAATAGGTTTATTAAATAGGCGTATTAAATAGGCTTATTAAATAGGCTTATTAAATAGGCTTATTAAATAGACTTATTAAATAGCCTCATTAAATAGGCTTATTTTCGCAACTTAGGCTTATTAAATAGGCTTATTTCAGCAATTTAGACTTATTAAATAGGCTTATTCAGCAACTTAGGCTTATTAAATAGCCTTATTAAATAGGCTTATTTCAGCAACTTAGGCTTATTAAATAGGCTTATTTCAGCAACTTAGACTTTTTAAAAAGGCTTATTTCAGCAACTTAGGCTTATTAAATAGGCTTATTCAGCAACTTAGGCTTATTAAATAGGCTTATTTCAGCAACTTAGACTTATTAAATAGGCCTATTAAATAGGCTTATTAAATAGACTTATTAAATAGGCTCATTAAATACTTATTAAATAGGCTTATTAAATAGACTTATTAAATGGGCTCAATAAATAGGCTTATTAAATAGGCGTATTAAATAGGCTCAATAAATAGGCTTATTAAATAGGCTCAATAAATAGGCTTATTAAATAGGCTCAATAAATAGGCTTATTAAATAAGCTCAATAAATAGGCTTATTAAATAGGCTCATTAAATACTTATTAAATAGGCTTATTAACTAGACTTATTAAATAGACTTATTAAATAGGCTTATTAAATAGACTTATTAAATAGGCTTATTAAAAATGCTCATTAAATACTTATTAAATGTGTTTATTAAATAGGCGTATTAAATAGGCTTATTAAATAGGCTTATTAAATAGGCTTATTAAATATACTTATTAAATATCCTCATTAAATAGGCTTATTTTAGCAACTTGGGCTTATTAAATAGGTTTATTTCAGCAACTTACGCTTATTAAATAAGCTTATTTCAGCAACTTATGCTTATTAAATAGCCTTATTAAACAGGTTTATTTCAGCAACTTAGGCTTATTAAATAGCATTTTTAAATAGGTTTATTTCAGCAACTTAGACTTATTAAATATACCTTTTTAAATAGGCTTAGTTCAGAAACTCAGGCTTATTAAATAGTCTTATTTCAGCAACTTAGGCTCATTAAATAGCCTTATTAAATAGGCTTATTAATTAGGCTTATTAAATAGGCTTATTAAATAGACTTATTAAATAGGCTTATTAAATAGGCTCAATAAATAGGCTTATTAAATAGGCTCAATAAATAGGCTTATTAAATAGGCTCAATAAATAGGCTAATTAAATAGGCTCATTAAATACTTATTAAATAGGCTTATTAAATAGACTTATTAAATAGACTTATTAAATAGGCTTATTAAATAGGCTTATTAAATAGGCTTATTAAAAAGGCTTATTAAATAGACTTATTAAATAGGCTCATTAAATACTTATTAAATAGGTTTATTAAATAGGCGTATTAAATAGGCTTATTAAATAGGCTTATTAAATAGGCTTATTAAATAGACTTATTAAATAGCCTCATTAAATAGGCTTATTTTCGCAACTTAGGCTTATTAAATAGGCTTATTTCAGCAATTTAGACTTATTAAATAGGCTTATTCAGCAACTTAGGCTTATTAAATAGCCTTATTAAATAGGCTTATTTCAGCAACTTAGGCTTATTAAATAGGCTTATTTCAGCAACTTACACTTTTTAAAAAGGCTTATTTCAGCAACTTAGGCTTATTAAATAGGCTTATTCAGCAACTTAGGCTTATTAAATAGGCTTATTTCAGCAACTTAGACTTATTAAATAGGCCTATTAAATAGGCTTATTAAATAGACTTATTAAATAGGCTCATTAAATACTTATTAAATAGGCTTATTAAATAGACTTATTAAATGGGCTCAATAAATAGGCTTATTAAATAGGCGTATTAAATAGGCTCAATAAATAGGCTTATTAAATAGGCTCAATAAATAGGCTTATTAAATAAGCTCAATAAATAGGCTCATTAAATAGGCTCATTAAATACTTATTAAATAGGCTTATTAACTAGACTTATTAAATAGACTTATTAAATAGGCTTATTAAATAGACTTATTAAATAGGCTTATTAAAAATGCTCATTAAATACTTATTAAATGTGTTTATTAAATAGGCGTATTAAATAGGCGTATTAAATAGGCTTATTAAATAGGCTTATTAAATATACTTATTAAATATCCTCATTAAATAGGCTTATTTTAGCAACTTGGGCTTATTAAATAGGTTTATTTCAGCAACTTACGCTTATTAAATAAGCTTATTTCAGCAACTTATGCTTATTAAATAGCCTTATTAAACAGGTTTATTTCAGCAACTTAGGCTTATTAAATAGCATTTTTAAATAGGTTTATTTCAACAACTTAGACTTATTAAATATACCTTTTTAAATAGGCTTAGTTCAGAAACTCAGGCTTATTAAATAGTCTTATTTCAGCAACTTAGGCTCATTAAATAGCCTTATTAAATAGGCTTATTTCAGCAACTTAGGCTTATTAAATAGGCTTATTTCAGCAACTTAGGCTTTTTAAATAGCCTTATTTCAGCAACTTAGGCTTATTAAATAGGCTTATTTCAGCAACTTAGGCTTATTAAAAAGGCTTATTTCAGCAACTTAGACTTATTAAAAAGGCTTATTTCAGCAACTTAGGCTTTTTAAATAGCCTTATTTCAGCAACTTAGGCTTATTAAATAGCCTTATTTCAGCAACTTAGGCTTATTAAATAGGCTTATTTCAGCAACTTAGGCTTATTAAAAAGGCTTATTTCAGCAACTTAGACTTATTAAATAGCCTTATTTCAGCAACTTAGACTTATTAAATAGGCTTATTTCAGCAACTTATGCTTATTAAATAGCCTGATTTCAGCAACTTAGGCTTATTAAATAGGCTTGTTTCAGCAACTTAGGCTTATTAAATAGCCTTATTTCAGCAACTTAGACTTATTAAATAGGCTTATTTCAGCAACTTAGGCTTATTAAATAGGCTTATTCAGCAACTTAGGCTTATTAAATAGGCTTATTAAATAGGCTCAATAAATAGGCTTATTAAATAGGCTCAATAAATAGGCTAATTAAATAGGCTCATTAAATACTTATTAAATAGGCTTATTAAATAGACTTATTAAATAGACTTATTAAATAGGCTTATTAAATAGGCTTATTAAATAGGCTTATTAAAAAGGCTTATTAAATAGACTTATTAAATAGGCTCATTAAATACTTATTAAATAGGTTTATTAAATAGGCGTATTAAATAGGCTTATTAAATAGGCTTATTAAATAGGCTTATTAAATAGACTTATTAAATAGCCTCATTAAATAGGCTTATTTTCGCAACTTAGGCTTATTAAATAGGCTTATTTCAGCAATTTAGACTTATTAAATAGGCTTATTCAGCAACTTAGGCTTATTAAATAGCCTTATTAAATAGGCTTATTTCAGCAACTTAGGCTTATTAAATAGGCTTATTTCAGCAACTTAGACTTTTTAAAAAGGCTTATTTCAGCAACTTAGGCTTATTAAATAGGCTTATTCAGCAACTTAGGCTTATTAAATAGGCTTATTTCAGCAACTTAGACTTATTAAATAGGCCTATTAAATAGGCTTATTAAATAGACTTATTAAATAGGCTCATTAAATACTTATTAAATAGGCTTATTAAATAGACTTATTAAATGGGCTCAATAAATAGGCTTATTAAATAGGCGTATTAAATAGGCTCAATAAATAGGCTTATTAAATAGGCTCAATAAATAGGCTTATTAAATAGGCTCAATAAATAGGCTTATTAAATAAGCTCAATAAATAGGCTTATTAAATAGGCTCATTAAATACTTATTAAATAGGCTTATTAACTAGACTTATTAAATAGACTTATTAAATAGGCTTATTAAATAGACTTATTAAATAGGCTTATTAAAAATGCTCATTAAATACTTATTAAATGTGTTTATTAAATAGGCGTATTAAATAGGCTTATTAAATAGGCTTATTAAATAGGCTTATTAAATATACTTATTAAATATCCTCATTAAATAGGCTTATTTTAGCAACTTGGGCTTATTAAATAGGTTTATTTCAGCAACTTACGCTTATTAAATAAGCTTATTTCAGCAACTTATGCTTATTAAATAGCCTTATTAAACAGGTTTATTTCAGCAACTTAGGCTTATTAAATAGCATTTTTAAATAGGTTTATTTCAGCAACTTAGACTTATTAAATATACATTTTTAAATAGGCTTAGTTCAGAAACTCAGGCTTATTAAATAGTCTTATTTCAGCAACTTAGGCTCATTAAATAGCCTTATTAAATAGGCTTATTTCAGCAACTTAGGCTTATTAAATAGGCTTATTTCAGCAACTTAGGCTTTTTAAATAGGCTTATTTCAGCAACTTAGACTTATTAAATAGCCTTATTTCAGCAACTTAGGCTTATTAAATAGCCTTATTTCAGCAACTTAGACTTATTAAATAGGCTTATTCAGCAACTTAGGCTTATTAAATAGCCTTATTAAATAGGCTTATTTCAGCAACTTAGACTTATTAAATAGGTTTATTCAGCAACTTAGGCTTATTAAATAGGCTTATTCAGCAACTTAGGCTTATTAAATAGGCTTATTTCAGCAACTTAGGCTTATTAAATAGGCTCATTCAGAAACTTAGGCTTATTAAATAGGCTTATTTCAGCAACTTAGGCTTATTAAAAAGGCTTATTTCAGCAACTTAGACTTATTAAAAAGGCTTATTTCAGCAACTTAGGCTTTTTAAATAGCCTTATTTCAGCAACTTAGGCTTATTAAATAGCCTTATTTCAGCAACTTAGGCTTATTAAATAGGCTTATTTCAGCAACTTAGGCTTATTAAAAAGGCTTATTTCAGCAACTTAGACTTATTAAATAGCCTTATTTCAGCAACTTAGACTTATTAAATAGGCTTATTTCAGCAACTTATGCTTATTAAATAGCCTGATTTCAGCAACTTAGGCTGATTAAATAGGCTTATTTCAGCAACTTAGGCTTATTAAATAGCCTTATTTCAGCAACTTAGACTTATTAAATAGGCTTATTTCAGCAACTTAGGCTTATTAAATAGGCTTATTCAGCAACTTAGGCTTATTAAATAGGCTTATTAAATAGGCTTATTTCAGCAACTTAGGCTTATTAAATAGGCTTATTCAGCAACTTAGGCTTATTAAATAGGTTCATTCAATACTTATTAAATAGGCTTATTAAACAGGCTTATTAAATAGACTTATTAAATAGGCTCAATAAATAGGCTTATTAAATAGGCTCAATAAATAGGCTTATTAAATAGGCTCAATAAATAGGCTTATTAAATAGGCTCATTAAATTCTTATTAAATAGGCTTATTAAATAGACTTATTAAATAGACTTATTAAATAGGCTTATTAATTAGGCTTATTAAATAGGCTTATTAAATAGACTTATTAAATAGGCTTATTAAATAGGCTCAATAAATAGGCTTATTAAATAGGCTCAATAAATAGGCTTATTAAATAGGCTCAATAAATAGGCTTATTAAATAGACTTATTAAATAGGCTCATTAAATACTTATTAAATAGGTTTATTAAATAGGCGTATTAAATAGGCTTATTAAATAGGCTTATTAAATAGGCTTATTAAATAGACTTATTAAATAGCCTCATTAAATAGGCTTATTTTCGCAACTTAGGCTTATTAAATAGGCTTATTTCAGCAACTTAGGCTTATTAAATAGCGTTATTTCAGCAATTTAGACTTATTAAATAGGCTTATTCAGCAACTTAGGCTTATTAAATAGCCTTATTAAATAGGCTTATTTCAGCAACTTAGGCTTATTAAATAGGCTTATTTCAGCAACTTAGACTTTTTAAAAAGGCTTATTTCAGCAACTTAGGCTTATTAAATAGGCTTATTCAGCAACTTAGGCTTATTAAATAGGCTTATTTCAGCAACTTAGACTTATTAAATAGGCCTATTAAATAGGCTTATTAAATAGACTTATTAAATAGGCTCATTAAATACTTATTAAATAGGCTTATTAAATAGGCTTATTAAATAGACTTATTAAATGGGCTCAATAAATAGGCTTATTAAATAGGCGTATTAAATAGGCTCAATAAATAGGCTTATTAAATAGGCTCAATAAATAGGCTTATTAAATAAGCTCAATAAATAGGCTTATTAAATAGGCTCATTAAATACTTATTAAATAGGCTTATTAACTAGACTTATTAAATAGACTTATTAAATAGGCTTATTAAATAGACTTATTAAATAGGCTTATTAAAAATGCTCAATAAATACTTATTAAATGTGTTTATTAAATAGGCGTATTAAATAGGCTCAATAAATAGGCTTATTAAATAGGCGTATTAAATAGGCTCAATAAATAGGCTTATTAAATAGGCTCAATAAATAGGCTTATTAAATAAGCTCAATAAATAGGCTTATTAAATAGGCTCATTAAATACTTATTAAATAGGCTTATTAACTAGACTTATTAAATAGACTTATTAAATAGGCTTATTAAATAGACTTATTAAATAGGCTTATTAAAAATGCTCATTAAATACTTATTAAATGTGTTTATTAAATGTGTTTATTAAATAGGCGTATTAAATAGGCTTATTAAATAGGCTTATTAAATATACTTATTAAATATCCTCATTAAATAGGCTTATTTTAGCAACTTGGGCTTATTAAATAGGTTTATTTCAGCAACTTACGCTTATTAAATAAGCTTATTTCAGCAACTTATGCTTATTAAATAGCCTTATTAAACAGGTTTATTTCAGCAACTTAGGCTTATTAAATAGCATTTTTAAATAGGTTTATTTCAGCAACTTAGACTTATTAAATATACCTTTTTAAATAGGCTTAGTTCAGAAACTCAGGCTTATTAAATAGTCTTATTTCAGCAACTTAGGCTCATTAAATAGCCTTATTAAATAGGCTTATTTCAGCAACTTAGGCTTATTAAATAGGCTTATTTCAGCAACTTAGGCTTTTTAAATAGGCTTATTTCAGCAACTTAGACTTATTAAATAGCCTTATTTCAGCAACTTAGGCTTATTAAATAGCCTTATTTCAGCAACTTAGACTTATTAAATAGGCTTATTCAGCAACTTAGGCTTATTAAATAGCCTTATTAAATAGGCTTATTTCAGCAACTTAGACTTATTAAATAGGTTTATTCAGCAACTTAGGCTTATTAAATAGGCTTATTCAGCAACTTAGGCTTATTAAATAGGCTTATTTCAGCAACTTAGGCTTATTAAATAGGCTCATTCAGAAACTTAGGCTTATTAAATAGGCTTATTTCAGCAACTTAGGCTTATTAAAAAGGCTTATTTCAGCAACTTAGACTTATTAAAAAGGCTTATTTCAGCAACTTAGGCTTTTTAAATAGCCTTATTTCAGCAACTTAGGCTTTTTAAATAGCCTTATTTCAGCAACTTAGACTTATTAAATAGGCTTATTCAGCAACTTAGGCTTTTTAAATAGCCTTATTTCAGCAACTTAGACTTATTAAATAGGCTTATTTCAGCAACTTATGCTTATTAAATAGCCTGATTTCAGCAACTTAGGCTTATTAAATAGGCTTATTTCAGCAACTTAGGCTTATTAAATAGCCTTATTTCAGCAACTTAGACTTATTAAATAGGCTTATTTCAGCAACTTAGGCTTATTAAATAGGCTTATTCAGCAACTTAGGCTTATTAAATAGGCTTATTAAATAGGCTTATTTCAGCAACTTAGGCTTATTAAATAGGCTTATTCAGCAACTTAGGCTTATTAAATAGGTTCATTCAATACTTATTAAATAGGCTTATTAAACAGGCTTATTAAATAGACTTATTAAATAGGCTCAATAAATAGGCTTATTAAATAGGCTCAATAAATAGGCTTATTAAATAGGCTCAATAAATAGGCTTATTAAATAGGCTCATTAAATTCTTATTAAATAGGCTTATTAAATAGACTTATTAAATAGACTTATTAAATAGGCTTATTAATTAGGCTTATTAAATAGGCTTATTAAATAGACTTATTAAATAGGCTTATTAAATAGGCTCAATAAATAGGCTTATTAAATAGGCTCAATAAATAGGCTTATTAAATAGGCTCAATAAATAGGCTTATTAAATAGGCTCATTAAATACTTATTAAATAGGCTTATTAAATAGACTTATTAAATAGACTTATTAAATAGGCTTATTAAATAGGCTTATTAAATAGGCTTATTAAAAAGGCTTATTAAATAGACTTATTAAATAGGCTCATTAAATATTTATTAAATAGGTTTATTAAATAGGCGTATTAAATAGGCTTATTAAATAGGCTTATTAAATAGGCTTATTAAATAGACTTATTAAATAGCCTCATTAAATAGGCTTATTTTCGCAACTTAGGCTTATTAAATAGGCTTATTTCAGCAACTTAGGCTTATTAAATAGCGTTATTTCAGCAATTTAGACTTATTAAATAGGCTTATTCAGCAACTTAGGCTTATTAAATAGCCTTATTAAATAGGCTTATTTCAGCAACTTAGGCTTATTAAATAGGCTTATTTCAGCAACTTAGACTTTTTAAAAAGGCTTATTTCAGCAACTTAGGCTTATTAAATAGGCTTATTCAGCAACTTAGGCTTATTAAATAGGCTTATTTCAGCAACTTAGACTTATTAAATAGGCCTATTAAATAGGCTTATTAAATAGACTTATTAAATAGGCTCATTAAATACTTATTAAATAGGCTTATTAAATAGGCTTATTAAATAGACTTATTAAATGGGCTCAATAAATAGGCTTATTAAATAGGCGTATTAAATAGGCTCAATAAATAGGCTTATTAAATAGGCTCAATAAATAGGCTTATTAAATAAGCTCAATAAATAGGCTTATTAAATAGGCTCATTAAATACTTATTAAATAGGCTTATTAACTAGACTTATTAAATAAACTTATTAAATAGGCTTATTAAATAGACTTATTAAATAGGCTTATTAAAAATGCTCATTAAATACTTATTAAATGTGTTTATTAAATAGGCGTATTAAATAGGCTTATTAAATAGGCTTATTAAATAGGCTTATTAAATATACTTATTAAATATCCTCATTAAATAGGCTTATTTTAGCAACTTGGGCTTATTAAATAGGTTTATTTCAGCAACTTACGCTTATTAAATAAGCTTCTTTCAGCAACTTATGCTTATTAAATAGCCTTATTAAACAGGTTTATTTCAGCAACTTAGGCTTATTAAATAGCATTTTTAAATAGGTTTATTTCAGCAACTTAGACTTATTAAATATACCTTTTTAAATAGGCTTAGTTCAGAAACTCAGGCTTATTAAACAGTCTTATTTCAGCAACTTAGGCTCATTAAATAGCCTTATTAAATAGGCTTATTTCAGCAACTTAGGCTTATTAAATAGGCTTATTTCAGCAACTTAGGCTTTTTAAATAGGCTTATTTCAGCAACTTAGACTTATTAAATAGCCTTATTTCAGCAACTTAGGCTTATTAAATAGCCTTATTTCAGCAACTTAGACTTATTAAATAGGCTTATTCAGCAACTTAGGCTTATTAAATAGCCTTATTAAATATGCTTATTTCAGCAACTTAGACTTATTAAATAGGTTTATTCAGCAACTTAGGCTTATTAAATAGGCTTATTCAGCAACTTAGGCTTATTAAATAGTCTTATTTCAGCAACTTAGGCTTATTAAATAGGCTCATTCAGAAACTTAGGCTTATAAAATAGGCTTATTTCAGCAACTTAGACTTATTAAATAGGCCTATTAAATAGACTGATTAAATAGGCTCATTAAATACTTATTAAATAGGCTTATTAAATAGGCTTATTAAATAGACTTATTTAATAGGCTCAATAAAGAGGCTTATTAAATAGGCTTATTAAATAGGCTTATTAAATAGGCTCAATAAATAGGCTTATTAAATAGGCCTATTAAATAGACTGATTAAATAGGCTCATTAAATACTTATTAAATAGGCTTATTAAATAGGTTTATTAAATAGGCTCAATAAAGAGGCTTATTAAATAGGCTTATCAAATAGGCTTATTAAATAGGCTTATTAAATAGGCTCAATAAATAGGCTTATTAAATAGGCTCATTAAATTCTTATTAAATAGGCTTATTAAATAGACTTATTAAATAGACTTATTAAATAGGCTTATTAATTAGGCTTATTAAATAGGCTTATTAAATAGACTTATTAAATAGGCTTATTAAATAGGCTCAAAAAATAGGCTTATTAAATAGGCTCAATAAATAGGCTTATTAAATAGGCTCAATAAATAGGCTTATTAAATAGGCTCATTAAATACTTATTAAATAGGCTTATTAAATAGACTTATTAAATAGACTTATTAAATAGGCTTATTAAATAGGCTTATTAAATAGGCTTATTAAAAAGGCTTATTAAATAGACTTATTAAATAGGCTCATTAAATACTTATTAAATAGGTTTATTAAATAGGCGTATTAAATAGGCTTATTAAATAGGCTTATTAAATAGGCTTATTAAATAGACTTATTAAATAGCCTCATTAAATAGGCTTATTTTCGCAACTTAGGCTTATTAAATAGGCTTATTTCAGCAACTTAGGCTTATTAAATAGCGTTATTTCAGCAATTTAGACTTATTAAATAGGCTTATTCAGCAACTTAGGCTTATTAAATAGCCTTATTAAATAGGCTTATTTCAGCAACTTAGGCTTATTAAATAGGCTTATTTCAGCAACTTAGACTTTTTAAAAAGGCTTATTTCAGCAACTTAGGCTTATTAAATAGGCTTTTTCAGCAACTTAGGCTTATTAAATAGGCTTATTTCAGCAACTTAGACTTATTAAATAGGCCTATTAAATAGGCTTATTAAATAGACTTATTAAATAGGCTCATTAAATACTTATTAAATAGGCTTATTAAATAGGCTTATTAAATAGACATATTAAATGGGCTCAATAAATAGGCTTATTAAATAGGCGTATTAAATAGGCTCAATAAATAGGCTTATTAAATAGGCTCAATAAATAGGCTTATTAAATAAGCTCAATAAATAGGCTTATTAAATAGGCTCATTAAATACTTATTAAATAGGCTTATTAACTAGATTTATTAAATAGACTTATTAAATAGGCTTATTAAATAGACTTATTAAATAGGCTTATTAAAAATGCTCATTAAATAGACTTATTAAATATCCTCATTAAATAGGCTTATTTTAGCAACTTGGGCTTATTAAATAGGTTTATTTCAGCAACTTAGACTTATTAAAGAGCCTTATTAAATAGGCTTATTTCAGCAACTTACGCTTATTAAATAAGCTTATTTCAGCAACTTATGCTTATTAAATAGCCTTATTAAACAGGTTTATTTCAGCAACTTAGGCTTATTAAATAGCATTTTTAAATAGGTTTATTTCAGCAACTTAGACTTATTAAATATACCTTTTTAAATAGGCTTAGTTCAGAAACTCAGGCTTATTAAATAGTCTTATTTCAGCAACTTAGGCTCATTAAATAGCCTTATTAAATAGGCTTATTTCAGCAACTTAGGCTTATTAAATAGGCTTATTTCAGCAACTTAGGCTTTTTAAATAGGCTTATTTCAGCAACTTAGGCTTATTAAATAGCCTTATTTCAGCAACTTAGTCTTATTAAATAGCCTTATTTCAGCAACTTAGACTTATTAAATAGGCTTATTCAGCAACTTAGGCTTATTAAATAGCCTTATTAAATAGGCTTATTTCAGCAACTTAGACTTATTAAATAGGTTTATTCAGCAACTTAGGCTTATTAAATAGGCTTATTCAGCAACTTAGGCTTATTAAATAGGCTTATTTCAGCAAATTAGGCTTATTAAATAGGCTCATTCAGAAACTTAGGCTTATAAAATAGGCTTATTTCAGCAACTTAGACTTATTAAATAGGCCTATTAAATAGACTGATTAAATAGGCTCATTAAATACTTATTAAATAGGCTTATTAAATAGGCTTATTAAATAGACTTATTTAATAGGCTCAATAAAGAGGCTTATTAAATAGGCTTATTAAATAGGCTTATTAAATAGGCTCAATAAATAGGCTTATTAAATAGGCCTATTAAATAGACTGATTAAATAGGCTCATTAAATACTTATTAAATAGGCTTATTAAATAGCCTTATTAAATAGGCTCAATAAAGAGGCTTATTAAATAGGCTTATTAAATAGGCTTATTAAATAGGCTCAATAAATAGGCTTATTAAATAGGCTTATTAAATAGGCTTATTAAATAAGCTCAATAAATAGGCTTATTAACTAGATTTATTAAATAGACTTATTAAATAGGCTTATTAAATAGACTTATTAAATAGGCTTATTAAAAATGCTCATTAAATACTTATTAAATGTGTTTATTAAATAGGTGTATTAAATAGGCTTATTAAATAGGCTTATTAAATAGGCTTATTAAATAGACTTATTAAATATCCTCATTAAATAGGCTTATTTTAGCAACTTGGGCTTATTAAATAGGTTTATTTCAGCAACTTAGACTTATTAAAGAGTCTTATTAAATAGGCTTATTTCAGCAACTTACGCTTATTAAATAAGCTTATTTCAGCAACTTATGCTTATTAAATAGCCTTATTAAACAGGTTTATTTCAGCAACTTAGGCTTATTAAATAGCATTTTTAAATAGGTTTATTTCAGCAACTTAGACTTATTAAATATACCTTTTTAAATAGGCTTAGTTCAGAAACTCAGGCTTATTAAATAGTCTTATTTCAGCAACTTAGGCTCATTAAATAGCCTTATTAAATAGGCTTATTTCAGCAACTTAGGCTTATTAAATAGGCTTATTTCAGCAACTTAGGCTTTTTAAATAGGCTTATTTCAGCAACTTAGACTTAATAAATAGCCTTATTTCAGCAACTTAGGCTTATTAAATAGCCTTATTTCAGCAACTTAGACTTATTAAATAGGCTTATTCAGCAACTTAGGCTTATTAAATAGCCTTATTAAATAGGCTTATTTCAGCAACTTAGACTTATTAAATAGGTTTATTCAGCAACTTAGGCTTATTAAATAGGCTTATTCAGCAACTTAGGCTTATTAAATAGGCTTATTTCAGCAAATTAGGCTTATTAAATAGGCTCATTCAGAAACTTAGGCTTATAAAATAGGCTTATTTCAGCAACTTAGACTTATTAAATAGGCCTATTAAATAGACTGATTAAATAGGCTCATTAAATACTTATTAAATAGGCTTATTAAATAGGCTTATTAAATAGACTTATTTAATAGGCTCAATAAAGAGGCTTATTAAATAGGCTTATTAAATAGGCTTATTAAATAGGCTCAATAAATAGGCTTATTAAATAGGCCTATTAAATAGACTGATTAAATAGGCTCATTAAATACTTATTAAATAGGCTTATTAAATAGCCTTATTAAATAGGCTCAATAAAGAGGCTTATTAAATAGGCTTATTAAATAGGCTTATTAAATAGGCTCAATAAATAGGCTTATTAAATAGGCTTATTAAATAGGCTTATTAAATAGGCTTATTAAATAGACTTATTAAATAGGCTCAATAAATAGGCTTATTAAATTGGCTTATTAAATAGGCTTATTAAATATGCTCAATAAATAGGCATATTAAATAGGCTCAATAAATAGGCTTATTAAATAGGCTCATTAAATACTTATTAAATAGGCTTATTAAATAGACTAATTAAATAGACTTATTAAATAGGCTTATTAAATAGGCTTATTAAATAGGCTTATTAAAAAGGTTTATTAAATAGACTTATTAAATAGGCTCATTAAATACTTATTAAATAGGCTTATTAAATAGGCGTATTAAATAGGCTTATTAAATAGGCTTATTAAATAGGCTTATTAACTAGACTTATTAAATAGACTTATTAAATAGGCTTATTAAATAGACTTATTCAATAGGCTTATTAAAAATTCTCATTAAATACTTATTAAATGTGTTTATTAAATAGGCATATTAAATAGGCTTAATAAATAGGCTTATTAAATAGGCTTATTAAATAGACTTATTAAATATCCTCATTAAATAGGCTTATTTTAGCAACTTGGTCTTATTAAATAGGTTTATTTCAGCAACTTAGACTTATTAAAGAGCCTTATTAAATAGGCTTATTTCAGCAACTTAGGCTTATTAAATAGCCTAATTAAGTAGGCTTATTTCAGCAACTTGGGCTTATTAAATAGGCTTATTTCAGCAACTTACGCTGATTAAAAAGGCTTATTTCAGCAACTTAGACTTATTAAATAGCCTTATTTCAGCAACTTAGACTTATTAAATAGGCTTATTTCAGCAACTTATGCCTATTAAATATACTTATTTCAGCAACTTAGGCTTATTAAATAGGCTTATTTCAGCAAATTGGACTTATTAAATAGCCTTATTTCAGCAACTTAGGCTTATCAAATAGGCTTATTTCAGCAACTTAGGCTCATTAAATAGCCTTATTTCAGCAACTTAGACTTATTAAATAGGCTTATTTCAGCAACTTAGGCTTATTAAATAGGCTTATTCAGCAACTTAGGCTTATTAAATAGGCTTATTAAATAGGCTTATTTCAGCAACTTAGGCTTATTAAATAGGCTTATTCAGCAACTTAGGCTTATTAAATAGGCTCATTCAATACTTATTAAATAGGCTTATTAAACAGGCTTATTAAATAGACTCATTAAATAGGCTCAATGAATAGGCTTATTAAATAGGCTTATTAATTAGGCTTATTAAATAGGCTTATTAAATAGACTTATTAAATAGTGCTTATTAAATAGGCTCAATAAATAGGCTTATTAAATAGGCTCAATAAAGAGGCTTATTAAATAGGCTTATTAAATAGGCTTATTAAATAGGCTCAATAAATATGCTTATTAAATAGGCCTTTTAAATAGACTGATTAAATAGGCTCATTAAATACTTATTAAATAGGCTTATTAAATAGGCTTATTAAATAGACTTATTAAATAGGCTCAATAAAGAGGCTTATTAAATAGGCTTATTAAATAGGCTTATTAAATAGGCTCAATAAATAGGCTTATTAAATAGGCTTATTAAATAGGCTTATTAAATAGGCTTATTAAATAGACTTATTAAATAGGCTCAATAAATAGGCTTATTAAATTGGCTTATTAAATAGGCTTATTAAATATGCTCAATAAATAGGCATATTAAATAGGCTCAATAAATAGGCTTATTAAATAGGCTCATTAAATAGGCTTATTAAAAAGGCTTATTAAATAGACTTATTAAATAGGCTCATTAAATACTTATTAAATAGGTTTATTAAATAGGCGTATTAAATAGGCTTATTAAATAGGCTTATTAACTAGACTTATTAAATAGACTTATTAAATAGGCTTATTAAATAGACTCATTCAATAGGCTTTATAAAAATGCTCATTAAATACTTATTAAATGTGTTTATTAAATAGGCATATTAAATAGGCTTATTAAATAGGCTTATTAAATAGGCTTATTAAATAGACTTATTAAATATCCTCATTAAATAGGCTTATTTTAGCAACTTGGGCTTATTAAATAGGTTTATTTCAGCAACTTAGACTTATTAAAGAGCCTTATTAAATAGGCTTATTTCAGCAACTTAGGCTTAATAAATAGCCTAATTAAGTAGGCTTATTTCAGCAACTTGGGCTTATTAAATAGGCTTATTTCAGCAACTTACGTTGATTGAAAAGGCTTATTTCAGCAACTTAGACTTATTAAATAGCCTTATTTCAGCAACTTAGACTTATTAAATAGGCTTATTTCAGCAACTTATGCCTATTAAATATACTTATTTCAGCAACTTAGGCTTATTAAATAGGCTTATTCAGCAACTTAGGCTTATTAAATAGGCTCATTCAATACTTATTAAATAGGCTTATTAAACAGGCTTATTAAATAGACTCATTAAATAAGCTCAATAAATAGGCTTATTAAATAGGCTTATTAATTAGGCTTATTAAATAGGCTTATTAAATAGGCTTATTAAATAGACTTATTTAATAGGCTCAATAAAGAGGCTTATTAAATAGGCTTATTAAATAGGCTTATTAAATAGGCTCAATAAATAGGCTTATTAAATAGGCCTATTAAATAGACTGATTAAATAGGCTCATTAAATACTTATTAAATAGGCTCAATAAAGAGGCTTATTAAATAGGCTTATTAAATAGGCTTATTAAATAGGCTCAATAAATAGGCTTATTAAATAGGCTTATTAAATAGGCTTATTAAATAGGCTTATTAAATAGACTTATTAAATAGGCTCAATAAATAGGCTTATTAAATTGGCTTATTAAATAGACTTATTCAATAGGCTTATTAAAAATGCTCATTAAATACTTATTAAATGTGTTTATTAAATAGGCGTATTAAATAGGCTTATTAAATAGGCTTATTAAATAGGCTTATTAAATAGATTTATTACATATCCTCATTAAATAGGCTTATTTTAGCAACTTGGGCTTATTATATAGGTTTATTTCAGCAACTTAGACTTATTAAAGAGCCTTATTAAATAGGCTTATTTCAGCAACTTAGGCTTATTAAATAGCCTAATTAAGTAGGCTTATTTCAGCAACTTGGGCTTATTAAATAGGCTTATTTCAGCAACTTACGCTGATTAAAAATGCTTATTTCAGCAACTTAGACTTATTAAATAGCCTTATTTCAGCAACTTAGACTTATTAAATAGGCTTATTTCAGCAACTTATGCCTATTAAATATACTTATTTCAGCAACTTAGGCTTATTAAATAGCTTATTTCAGCAAATTGGACTTATTAAATAGCCTTATTTCAGCAACTTAGGCTTATTAAATAGGCTTATTTCAGCAACTTAGGCTTATTAAATAGCCTTATTTCAGCAACTTAGACTTATTAAATAGGCTTATTTCATCAACTTAGGCTTATTAAATAGGCTTATTCAGCAACTTAGGCTTATTAAATAGGCTTATTAAATAGGCTTATTTCAGCAACTTAGGCTTATTAAATAGGCTTATTCAGCAACTTCGGCTTATTAAATAGGCTCATTCAATACTTATTAAATAGGCTTATTAAACAGGCTTATTAAATAGACTCATTAAATAGGCTCAATATATAGGCTTATTAAATAGGCTTATTAATTAGGCTTATTAAATAGGCTTATTAAATAGACTTATTAAATAGGCTCATTAAATAGGCTCAATAAATAGCCTTATTAAATAGGCTCAATAAATAGGCTTATTAAATAGGCTCATTAAATACTTAATAAATAGGCTTATTAAATAGACTTATTAAATAGGCTCATTAAATACTTATTAAATAGGCTTATTAAATAGGCTTATTAAATAGACTTATTAAATAGGCTCAATAAAGAGGCTTATTAAATAGGCTTATTAAATAGGCTTATTAAATAGGCTCAATAAATAGGCTTATTAAATAGGCTTATTAAATAGGCTTATTAAATAGGCTTATTAAATAGACTTATTAAATAGGCTCAATAAATAGGCTTATTAAATTGGCTTATTAAATAGGCTTATTAAATATGCTCAATAAATAGGCATATTAAATAGGCTCAATAAATAGGCTTATTAAATAGGCTCATTAAATACTTATTAAATAGGCTTATTAAATATACTAATTAAATAGACTTATTAAATAGGCTTATTAAATAGGCTTATTAAATAGGCTTATTAAAAAGGCTTATTAAATAGACTTATTAAATAGGCTCATTAAATACTTATTAAATAGGTTTATTAAATAGGCGTATTAAATAGGCTTATTAAATAGGCTTATTAAATAGGCTTATTAACTAGACTTATTAAATAGACTTATTAAATAGGCTTATTAAATAGACTTATTCAATAGGCTTATTAAAAATGCTCATTAAATACTTATTAAATGTGTTTATTAAATCGGCATATTAAATAGGCTTATTAAATAGGCTTATTAAATAGGCTTATTAAATAGACTTATTAAATATCCTCATTAAATAGGCTTATTTTAGCAACTTGGGCTTATTAAATAGGTTTATTTCAGCAACTTAGACTTATTATATAGCCTAATTAAGTAGGCTTATTTCAGCAACTTGGGCTTATTAAATAGGCTTATTTCAGCAACTTACGCTGATTAAAAAGGCTTATTTCAGCAACTTAGACTTATTAAATAGCCTTATTTCAGCAACTTAGACTTATTAAATAGGCTTATTTCAGCAACTTATGCCTATGAAATATACTTATTTCAGCAACTTAGGCTTATTAAATAGGCTTATTTCAAGCAAATTGGACTTATTAAATAGCCTTATTTCAGCAAACTTAGGCTTATTAAATAGGCTTATTTCAGCAACTTAGGCTTATTAAATAGGCTTATTCAGCAACTTAGGCTTATTAAATAGGCTTATTAAATAGGCTTATTCAGCAACTTAGGCTTATTAAATAGGCTTATTAAATAGGCTTATTTCAGCAACTTAGGCTTATTAAATAGGCTTATTCAGCAACTTAGGCTTATTAAATAGGCTCATTCAATACTTATTAAATAGGCTTATTAAACAGGCTTATTAAATAGACTCATTAAATAGGCTAAATAAATAGGCTTATTAAATAGGCTTATTAATTAGGCTTATTAAATAGGCTTATTAAATAGACTTATTAAATAGGCTTATTAAATAGGCTCAATAAATAGGCTTATTAAATAGGCTCAATAAATAGTCTTATTAAATAGGCTCAATAAATAGGCTTATTAAATAGGCTCATTAAATACTTATTAAATAGGCTTATTAAATAGACTTATTAAATAGACTTATTAAATAGGCTTATTAAATAGGCTTATTAAATAGCCTTACTAAAAAGGCTTATTAAATAGACTTATTAAATAGGCTCATTAAATACTTATTAAATAGGTTTATTAAATAGGCATATTAAATAGGCTTATTAAATAGGCTTATTAAATAGGCTTATTAAATAGACCTATTAAATAACCTCATTAAATAGGCTTATTTTAGCAACTTAGGCTTATTAAATAGGCTTATTTCAGCAACTTAGGCTTATTAAATAGCGTTATTTCAGCAATTTAGACTTATTAAATAGGCTTCTTCAGCAACTTAGGCTTATTAAATAGCCTTATTAAAAAGGCTTATTTCAGCAACTTAGGCTTATTAAATAGGCTTATTCAGCAACTTAGGCTTATTAAATAGGCTTATTTCAGCAACTTAGACTTATTAAATAGGCCTATTAAATAGGCTTATTAAATAGACTTATTAAATAGGCTCATTAAATACTTATTAAATATGCTTATTAAATAGGCTTATTAAATAGACTTATTAAATGGGCTCAATAAATAGGCTTATTAAATAGGCGTATTAAATAGGCTCAATAAATAGGCTTATTAAATAGGCTCAATAAATAGGCTTATTAAATAGGCTCAATAAATAGGCTTATTAAATAGGCTCATTAAATACTTATTAATAAGGCTTATTAACTAGACTTATTAAATAGACTTATTAAATAGGCTTATTAAATAGACTTATTAAATAGGCTTATTAAAAATGCTCATTAAATACTTATTAAATGTGTTTATTAAATAGGCGTATTAAATAGGCTTATTAAATAGGCTTATTAAATAGACTTATTAAATAGACTTATTAAATAGGCTTATTAAATAGGCTTATTAAATAGGCTTACTAAAAAGGCTTATTAAATAGACTTATTAAATAGGCTCATTAAATACTTATTAAATAGGTTTATTAAATAGGCGTATTAAATAGGCTTATTAAATTGGCTTATTAAATAGGCTTATTAAATAGACCTATTAAATAACCTCATTAAATAGGCTTATTTTAGCAACTTAGGCTTATTAAATAGGCTTATTTCAGCAACTTAGGCTTATTAAATAGCGTTATTTCAGCAATTTAGACTTATTAAATAGGCTTATTCAGCAACTTAGGCTTATTAAATAGCCTTATTAAATAGGCTTATTTCAGCAACTTAGGCTTATTAAATAGGCTTATTTCAGCAACTTAGACTTATTAAAAAGGCTTATTTCAGCAACTTAGGCTTATTAAATAGGCTTATTCAGCAACTTAGGCTTATTAAATAGGCTTATTTCAGCAACTTAGACTTATTAAATAGGCCTATTAAATAGGCTTATTAAATAGACTTATTAAATAGGCTCATTAAATAATTATTAAATATGCTTATTAAATAGGCTTATTAAATAGACTTATTAAATGGGCTCAATAAATAGGCTTATTAAATAGGCGTATTAAATAGGCTCAATAAATAGGCTTATTAAATAGGCTCAATAAATAGGCTTATTAAATAGGCTCAATAAATAGGCTTATTAAATAGGCTCATTAAATACTTATTAATAAGGCTTATTAACTAGACTTATTAAATAGACTTATTAAATAGGCTTATTAAATAGACTTATTAAATAGGCTTATTAAAAATGCTCATTAAATACTTATTAAATGTGTTTATTAAATAGGCGTATTAAATAGGCTTATTAAATAGGCTTATTAAATAGGCTTATTAAATAGACTTATTAAATATCCTCATTAAATAGGCTTATTTTAGCAACTTGGGCTTATTAAATAGGTTTATTTCAGCAACTTAGACTTATTAAAGAGCCTTATTAAATAGACTTATTTCAGCAACTTAGGCTTATTAAATAAGCTTATTTCAGCAACTTATGCTTATTAAATAGCCTTATTAAACAGGTTTATTTCAGCAACTTAGACTTATTAAATATACCTTTTTAAATAGGCTTAGTTCAGAAACTCAGGCTTATTAAATAGTCTTATTTCAGCAACTTAGGCGTATTAAATAGGCTTATTTCAGCAACTTAGACTTATTAAATAGCCTTATTTCAGCAACTTAGGCGTATTAAATAGCCTTATTAAATAGGCTTATTTCAGCAACTTAGACTTATTAAATAGGTTTAATCAGCAACTTAGGCTTATTAAATAGGCTTATTCAGCAACTTAGGCTTATTAAATAGGCTTGTTTCAGCAACTTAGGCTTATTAAATAGGCTCATTCAGAAACTTAGTCTTATTAAATAGGCTTATTTCAGCAACTTAGACTTATTAAATAGGCCTATTAAATAGACTGATTAATAGGCTCATTAAATACTTATTAAATAGGCTTATTAAATAGGCTTATTAAATAGACTTATTAAATAGGCTCAATAAAGAGGCTTATTAAATAGGCTTATAAAATAGGCTTATTAAATAGGCTCAATAAATAGGCTTATTAAATAGGCTTATTAAATAGGCTTATTAAATAGGCTTATTAAATAGACTTATTAAATAGGCTCAATAAATAGGCTTATTAAATAGGCTTATTAAATAGGCTTATTAAATAGACTTATTAAATAGGCTCAATAAAGAGGCTTATTAAATAGGCTTATAAAATAGGCTTATTAAATAGGCTCAATAAATAGGCTTATTAAATAGGCGCATTAAATACTTATTAAATAGGCTTATTAAATAGACTTATTAAATAGACTTATTAAATAGGCTTATTAAATAGACTTATTAAATAGGCTTATTAAAAAGGCTTATTAAATAGACTTAATACATAGGCTCATTAAATACTTATTAAATAGGTGTATTAAATAGGCGTATTAAATAGGCTTATTAATAGGCTTATTAAATAGGCTTATTAAATAGGCTTATTAAATAGACTTATTAAATAGCCTCATTAAATAGGCTTATTTTTAGCAACTTAGGCTTATTAAATAGGTTTATTTCAGCAACTTAGACTTATTAAATAACCTTATTAAATAGGCTTATTTCAGCAACTCAGGCTTATTAAATAGGCTTATTTCAGCAACTTATGCTTATTAAATAGCCTTATTAAACAGGTTTATTTCAGCAACTTAGGCTTATTAAATAGTATTTTTAAATAGGCTTAGTTCAGAAACTTAGGCTTATTAAATATGCTTATTTAAGCAAATTAGGCGTATTAAATAGCCTTATTAAACAGGTTTATTTCTAGCAATTTAGGCTTATTAAATAGCATTTTTAAATAGGTTTTTTTCAGCAACTTAGACTTATTAAATAGACCTTTTTATATAGGCTTAGTTCACCAACGTAGGCTTATTAAATAGGCTTATTTCAGCAACTTAGGCTTATTAAATAGCCTTATTTCAGCAACTTAGACTTATTAAATAGGCTCATTCAGCAACTTAGGCTTATTAAGTAGCCTATTTAAATAGGCTTATTTCAGCAACTTAGGCTTATGAAATAGGCTTATTCAGCAACTTAGGCTTATTAAATAGGCTTATTTCATCAACTTATGCTTATTAAATAGCCTTATTAAACAGGTTTATTTCAGCAACTTAGGCTTATTAAATAGCATTTTAAATAGGTTTATTTCAGCAACTTAGACTTATTAAATATACGTTTTTAAATAGGCTTAGTTCAGAAACTTAGGCTTATTAAATAGGCTTATTTCAGCAACTTAGGCTCATTAAATAGCCTTATTAAATAGGCTTATTTCAGCAACTTAGGCTTATTAAATAGCCTTATTAAATAGGCTTATTTCAGCAACTTGGGCTAATTAAATAGGCTTATTTCAGCAACTTACGCTGATTAAAAATGCTTATTTCAGCAACTTAGACTTATTAAATAGCCTTATTTCAGCAACTTAGACTTATTAAATAGGCTTATTTCAGCAACTTATGCCTATTAAATATACTTATTTCAGCAACTTAGGCTTATTAAATAGCTTATTTCAGCAAATTGGACTTATTAAATAGCCTTATTTCAGCAACTTAGGCTTATTAAATAGGCTTATTTCAGCAACTTAGGCTTATTAAATAGCCTTATTTCAGCAACTTAGACTTATTAAATAGGCTTATTTCATCAACTTAGGCTTATTAAATAGGCTTATTCAGCAACTTAGGCTTATTAAATAGGCTTATTAAATAGGCTTATTTCAGCAACTTAGGCTTATTAAATAGGCTTATTCAGCAACTTCGGCTTATTAAATAGGCTCATTCAATACTTATTAAATAGGCTTATTAAACAGGCTTATTAAATAGACTCATTAAATAGGCTCAATATATAGGCTTATTAAATAGGCTTATTAATTAGGCTTATTAAATAGGCTTATTAAATAGACTTATTAAATAGGCTCATTAAATAGGCTCAATAAATAGCCTTATTAAATAGGCTCAATAAATAGGCTTATTAAATAGGCTCATTAAATACTTAATAAATAGGCTTATTAAATAGACTTATTAAATAGGCTCATTAAATACTTATTAAATAGGCTTATTAAATAGGCTTATTAAATAGACTTATTAAATAGGCTCAATAAAGAGGCTTATTAAATAGGCTTATTAAATAGGCTTATTAAATAGGCTCAATAAATAGGCTTTTAAATAGGCTTATTAAATAGGCTTATTAAATAGGCTTATTAAATAGACTTATTAAATAGGCTCAATAAATAGGCTTATTAAATTGGCTTATTAAATAGGCTTATTAAATATGCTCAATAAATAGGCATATTAAATAGGCTCAATAAATAGGCTTATTAAATAGGCTCATTAAATACTTATTAAATAGGCTTATTAAATATACTAATTAAATAGACTTATTAAATAGGCTTATTAAATAGGCTTATTAAATAGGCTTATTAAAAAGGCTTATTAAATAGACTTATTAAATAGGCTCATTAAATACTTATTAAATAGGTTTATTAAATAGGCGTATTAAATAGGCTTATTAAATAGGCTTATTAAATAGGCTTATTAACTAGACTTATTAAATAGACTTATTAAATAGGCTTATTAAATAGACTTATTCAATAGGCTTATTAAAAATGCTCATTAAATACTTATTAAATGTGTTTATTAAATCGGCATATTAAATAGGCTTATTAAATAGGCTTATTAAATAGGCTTATTAAATAGACTTATTAAATATCCTCATTAAATAGGCTTATTTTAGCAACTTGGGCTTATTAAATAGGTTTATTTCAGCAACTTAGACTTATTATATAGCCTAATTAAGTAGGCTTATTTCAGCAACTTGGGCTTATTAAATAGGCTTATTTCAGCAACTTACGCTGATTAAAAAGGCTTATTTCAGCAACTTAGACTTATTAAATAGCCTTATTTCAGCAACTTAGACTTATTAAATAGGCTTATTTCAGCAACTTATGCCTATGAAATATACTTATTTCAGCAACTTAGGCTTATTAAATAGGCTTATTTCAAGCAAATTGGACTTATTAAATAGCCTTATTTCAGCAAACTTAGGCTTATTAAATAGGCTTATTTCAGCAACTTAGGCTTATTAAATAGCCTTATTTCAGCAACTTAGACTTATTAAATAGGCTTATTTCAGCAACTTAGGCTTATTAAATAGGCTTATTCAGCAACTTAGGCTTATTAAATAGGCTTATTAAATAGGCTTATTCAGCAACTTAGGCTTATTAAATAGGCTTATTAAATAGGCTTATTTCAGCAACTTAGGCTTATTAAATAGGCTTATTCAGCAACTTAGGCTTATTAAATAGGCTCATTCAATACTTATTAAATAGGCTTATTAAACAGGCTTATTAAATAGACTCATTAAATAGGCTAAATAAATAGGCTTATTAAATAGGCTTATTAATTAGGCTTATTAAATAGGCTTATTAAATAGACTTATTAAATAGGCTTATTAAATAGGCTCAATAAATAGGCTTATTAAATAGGCTCAATAAATAGTCTTATTAAATAGGCTCAATAAATAGGCTTATTAAATAGGCTCATTAAATACTTATTAAATAGGCTTATTAAATAGACTTATTAAATAGACTTATTAAATAGGCTTATTAAATAGGCTTATTAAATAGCCTTACTAAAAAGGCTTATTAAATAGACTTATTAAATAGGCTCATTAAATACTTATTAAATAGGTTTATTAAATAGGCATATTAAATAGGCTTATTAAATAGGCTTATTAAATAGGCTTATTAAATAGACCTATTAAATAACCTCATTAAATAGGCTTATTTTAGCAACTTAGGCTTATTAAATAGGCTTATTTCAGCAACTTAGGCTTATTAAATAGCGTTATTTCAGCAATTTAGACTTATTAAATAGGCTTATTCAGCAACTTAGGCTTATTAAATAGCCTTATTAAAAAGGCTTATTTCAGCAACTTAGGCTTATTAAATAGGCTTATTCAGCAACTTAGGCTTATTAAATAGGCTTATTTCAGCAACTTAGACTTATTAAATAGGCATATTAAATAGGCTTATTAAATAGACTTATTAAATAGGCTCATTAAATACTTATTAAATATGCTTATTAAATAGGCTTATTAAATAGACTTATTAAATGGGCTCAATAAATAGGCTTATTAAATAGGCTTATTAAATAGACTTATTAAATAGCCTCATTAAATAGGCTTATTTTTAGCAACTTAGGCTTATTAAATAGGTTTATTTCAGCAACTTAGACTTATTAAATAACCTTATTAAATAGGCTTATTTCAGCAACTCAGGCTTATTAAATAGGCTTATTTCAGCAACTTATGCTTATTAAATAGCCTTATTAAACAGGTTTATTTCAGCAACTTAGGCTTATTAAATAGTATTTTTAAATAGGCTTAGTTCAGAAACTTAGGCTTATTAAATATGCTTATTTAAGCAAATTAGGCGTATTAAATAGCCTTATTAAACAGGTTTATTTCTAGCAATTTAGGCTTATTAAATAGCATTTTTAAATAGGTTTTTTTCAGCAACTTAGACTTATTAAATAGACCTTTTTATATAGGCTTAGTTCACCAACGTAGGCTTATTAAATAGGCTTATTTCAGCAACTTAGGCTTATTAAATAGCCTTATTTCAGCAACTTAGACTTATTAAATAGGCTCATTCAGCAACTTAGGCTTATTAAATAGCCTATTTAAATAGGCTTATTTCAGCAACTTAGGCTTATGAAATAGGCTTATTCAGCAACTTAGGCTTATTAAATAGGCTTATTTCATCAACTTATGCTTATTAAATAGCCTTATTAAACAGGTTTATTTCAGCAACTTAGGCTTATTAAATAGCATTTTAAATAGGTTTATTTCAGCAACTTAGACTTATTAAATATACGTTTTTAAATAGGCTTAGTTCAGAAACTTAGGCTTATTAAATAGGCTTATTTCAGCAACTTAGGCTCATTAAATAGCCTTATTAAATAGGCTTATTTCAGCAACTTAGGCTTATTAAATAGCCTTATTAAATAGGCTTATTTCAGCAACTTGGGCTAATTAAATAGGCTTATTTCAGCAACTTACGCTGATTAAAAATGCTTATTTCAGCAACTTAGACTTATTAAATAGCCTTATTTCAGCAACTTAGACTTATTAAATAGGCTTATTTCAGCAACTTATGCCTATTAAATATACTTATTTCAGCAACTTAGGCTTATTAAATAGCTTATTTCAGCAAATTGGACTTATTAAATAGCCTTATTTCAGCAACTTAGGCTTATTAAATAGGCTTATTTCAGCAACTTAGGCTTATTAAATAGCCTTATTTCAGCAACTTAGACTTATTAAATAGGCTTATTTCATCAACTTAGGCTTATTAAATAGGCTTATTCAGCAACTTAGGCTTATTAAATAGGCTTATTAAATAGGCTTATTTCAGCAACTTAGGCTTATTAAATAGGCTTATTCAGCAACTTCGGCTTATTAAATAGGCTCATTCAATACTTATTAAATAGGCTTATTAAACAGGCTTATTAAATAGACTCATTAAATAGGCTCAATATATAGGCTTATTAAATAGGCTTATTAATTAGGCTTATTAAATAGGCTTATTAAATAGACTTATTAAATAGGCTCATTAAATAGGCTCAATAAATAGCCTTATTAAATAGGCTCAATAAATAGGCTTATTAAATAGGCTCATTAAATACTTAATAAATAGGCTTATTAAATAGACTTATTAAATAGGCTCATTAAATACTTATTAAATAGGCTTATTAAATAGGCTTATTAAATAGACTTATTAAATAGGCTCAATAAATAGGATTATTAAATAGGCTTATTAAATAGGCTCATTAAATAGGCTTAAAAAATAGGCTTATTAAATAGGCTTATTAAATAGGCTTATTAAATAGGCGTATTAAATAGACTTATTAAATAGGCTTATTAAATAGGCTTATTAAATAGACTTATTAAATAGGCGTATTAAATAGGCTTATTAAATAGACTTATTAAATAGTCTCATTAAATAGGCTTATTTTAGCAACTTAGGCTTATTAAATAGGCTTATTCAGCAACTTAGGCTTATTAAATTGCCTTATTAAATAGGCTTATTTCAGCAACTTAGGCTTATTAAAAAGGCTTATTTCAGCAACTTAGGCTTATGAAATAGGCTCATTCAGCAACTTAGGCTTATTAAATAGGCTTATTTCAGCAACTTAGACTTATTAAATAGGCCTATTAAATAGGCTTATTAAATAGGCTTATTTCAGCAACTTAGACTTATTAAAAAGGCCTATTAAATAGGCTTATTAAATAGACTTATTAAATAAGCTCATTAAATACTTATTAAATAGGCTATTAAATAGTCTTATTAAATAGACTTATTAAATAGGCTCAATAAATAGGCTTATTAAATAGGCTTATTAAATAGGCTTATTAAATAAGCTTATTAAATAGACTTATTAAATAGGCTCATTAAATAGGCTCAATAAATAGGCTTATTAAATAGGCTTATTAAATAGACTTATTAAATAGGCTCAATAAATAGGCTTATTAAATAGGTTTATTAAATAGACTTATTAAATAGGATCATTAAATAGTTATTAAATAGGTTTATTAATTAGGCGTATTAAATAAGCTTATTAAATAGGCTTATTAAATAGGTTTATTAAATAGGCCTATTAAATAGACTTATTAAATACCCTCATTAAATAGGCTTATTTTAGCAACTTAGGCTTATTAAATAGGTTTATTTCAGCAACTTAGACTTATTAAATAGCATTATTAAATAGGCTTATTTCAGCAACTTAGGCTTATTAAATAGGCTTATTTCAGCAACTTATGCTCATTAAATAGCCTTATTAAGTAGGCTTATTTCAGCAACTTAGGCTTATTAAATAGGCTTATTTCAGCAACTTAGACTTATTAAATAGGCCTATTAAATAGACTTATTAAATAGACTTATTAAATAGGCTCAATAAATAGGCTTATTAGATAGGCTTATTAAATAGTCTTATTAAATAGGCTTATTATAAAAGGCTTATTAAATAGGCTTATTAAATACTTATTTAATAGGTTTGTTAAATAGGCGTATTAAATAGGCTTATTTTAGCAACTTAGGCTTATTAAATAGGCTTATTTCAGCAACGTAGACATATTAAAAAGGCTTATTTCAGCAACTTAAGCTTATGAAATAGGCTTATTCAGCAACTTAGGCTTATTATATAGGCTTATTTCAGCAACTTAGACTTATTAAATAGGCCTATTAAGTAGGCTTATTAAATAGACTTATTAAATAGGCTCAATAAATAGGTTTATTAAATAGGCGTATTAAATAGGCTTATTAAATAGGCTTATTAAATAGGCTTATTAAATAGACGTATTAAATAGGCTCATTAAATGGGCTCAATAAATAGGCTTATTAAATAGGCTTATTAAATAGGCTTATTAAATAGACTAATTAAATAGGCGTATGAAATAGGCTCAATAAATAGGCTTATTAAATAGGCTCAATAAATAAGCTTATTAAATAGGCTCAATAAATAGGCTTATTAAATAGGCTCATTTAATACTTATTTAATAGGTTTATTAAATAGGCGTATTAAATTGGCTTATTAAATAGGCTCATTAAATAGGTTTATTAAATAGACTTATTAAATAGCCTCATTAAATAGGCTTATTTTAACAACTTAGGCTTATTAAATAGGTTTATTTCAGCAACTTAGACTTATTAAATAGGCCTATTAAATAGGCTTATTAAATAGGCTTATTTCAGCAACTTAGACTTATTAAAAAGGCCTATTAAATAGGCTTATTAAATAGACTTATTAAATAAGCTCATTAAATACTTATTAAATAGGCTATTAAATAGTCTTATTAAATAGACTTATTAAATAGGCTCAATAAATAGGCTTATTAAATAGGCTTATTAAATAGGCTTATTAAATAAGCTTATTAAATAGACTTATTAAATAGGCTCATTAAATAGGCTCAATAAATAGGCTTATTAAATAGGCTTATTAAATAGACTTATTAAATAGGCTCAATAAATAGGCTTATTAAATAGGTTTATTAAATAGACTTATTAAATAGGATCATTAAATAGTTATTAAATAGGTTTATTAATTAGGCGTATTAAATAAGCTTATTAAATAGGCTTATTAAATAGGTTTATTAAATAGGCCTATTAAATAGACTTATTAAATACCCTCATTAAATAGGCTTATTTTAGCAACTTAGGCTTATTAAATAGGTTTATTTCAGCAACTTAGACTTATTAAATAGCATTATTAAATAGGCTTATTTCAGCAACTTAGGCTTATTAAATAGGCTTATTTCAGCAACTTATGCTCATTAAATAGCCTTATTAAGTAGGCTTATTTCAGCAACTTAGGCTTATTAAATAGGCTTATTTCAGCAACTTAGACTTATTAAATAGGCCTATTAAATAGACTTATTAAATAGACTTATTAAATAGGCTCAATAAATAGGCTTATTAGATAGGCTTATTAAATAGTCTTATTAAATAGGCTTATTATAAAAGGCTTATTAAATAGGCTTATTAAATACTTATTTAATAGGTTTGTTAAATAGGCGTATTAAATAGGCTTATTTTAGCAACTTAGGCTTATTAAATAGGCTTATTTCAGCAACGTAGACATATTAAAAAGGCTTATTTCAGCAACTTAAGCTTATGAAATAGGCTTATTCAGCAACTTAGGCTTATTATATAGGCTTATTTCAGCAACTTAGACTTATTAAATAGGCCTATTAAGTAGGCTTATTAAATAGACTTATTAAATAGGCTCAATAAATAGGTTTATTAAATAGGCGTATTAAATAGGCTTATTAAATAGGCTTATTAAATAGGCTAATTAAATAGACGTATTAAATAGGCTCATTAAATGGGCTCAATAAATAGGCTTATTAAATAGGCTTATTAAATAGGCTTATTAAATAGACTAATTAAATAGGCGTATGAAATAGGCTCAATAAATAGGCTTATTAAATAGGCTCAATAAATAAGCTTATTAAATAGGCTCAATAAATAGGCTTATTAAATAGGCTCATTTAATACTTATTTAATAGGTTTATTAAATAGGCGTATTAAATTGGCTTATTAAATAGGCTCATTAAATAGGTTTATTAAATAGACTTATTAAATAGCCTCATTAAATAGGCTTATTTTAACAACTTAGGCTTATTAAATAGGTTTATTTCAGCAACTTAGACTTATTAAATAGCCTTACTAAATAGGCTTATTTCAGCAACTTAGGCTTATTAAATAGGCTTATTTCAGTAACTTATGCTTATTAAATTATTAAATAGGCTTATTTCAGCAACTTAGGCTTATTAAATAGGCTTATTTCAGCAACTTCGACTTATTAAATAAGCCTATTAAATAGGCTTATTAAATAGACTTATTAAATAGGCTCATTAAATACTTATTAAATAGGCTTATTAAATAGGCTTATTAAATAGACTTATTAAATAGGCTCAATAAATAGGCTTATTAAATAGGCTTATTAAATAGGCTTATTAAATAGGCTTATTAAATAGGTTTATTAAATAGACTTATTAAATAGCCTCATTAAATAGGCTTATTTTAACAACTTAGGCTTATTAAATAGGTTTATTTCAGCAACTTAGACTTATTAAATAGCCTTACTAAATAGGCTTATTTCAGCAACTTAGGCTTATTAAATAGGCTTATTTCAGTAACTTATGCTTATTAAATTATTAAATAGGCTTATTTCAGCAACTTAGGCTTATTAAATAGGCTTATTTCAGCAACTTCGACTTATTAAATAAGCCTATTAAATAGGCTTATTAAATAGACTTATTAAATAGGCTCATTAAATACTTATTAAATAGGCTTATTAAATAGGCTCAATAAATAGGCTTATTAAATAGGCTCAATAAATAGGCATATTAAATAGGCTCAATAAATAGTCTTATTAAATAGGCTCAATAAATAGGCGTATTAAATAGGCTCAATAAATAGGCTTATTAAATAGGCTCAATAAATAGACTTATTAAATAGACTTATTAAATAGGCTTATTAAATGGACTTATTAAATAGGCTTATTAAAAAGGCTTATTAAATAGACTTAATACATAGGCTCATTAAATATTTATTAAATAGGTTTATTAAAGAGGCGTTTTAAATAGGCTTATTAAATAGGCTTATTAAATAGACTAATTAAATAGGCGTATGAAATAGGCTCAATAAATAGGCTTATTAAATAGGCTCAATAAATATGCTTATTGAATAGGCTCAATAAATAGGCTTATTAAATAGGCTCAATAAATAGGCTTATTAAATAGGCTCATTAAATACTTATTAAATAGGCTTATTAAATAGACGTATTAAATAGACTCATTAAATAGGCTTATTAAATAGACTTATTAAATAGGCTTATTAAAAAGGCTTATTAAATAGACTTATTAAATAGGATCATTAAATATTTATTAAATAGGTTTATTAATTAGGCGTATTAAATAGGCTTATTAAATAGGCTTATTAAATAGGTTTATTAAATAGGCTTATTAAATAGACTTATTAAATACCCTAATTAAATAGGCTTATTTTAGCAACTTAGGCTTATTAAATAGGTTTATTTCAGCAACTTAGACTTATTAAATAGCATTATTAAATAGGCTTATTTCAGCAACTTAGGCTTATTAAATAGGCTTATTTCAGCAACTTATGCTCATTAAATAGCCTTATTAAATAGGCTTATTTCAGCAACTTAGGCTTCTTAAATAGGCTTATTTCAGCAACTTAGACTTATTAAATAGGCCTATTAAATAGACTTATTAAATAGACTTATTAAATAGGCTCATTAAATATTTATTAAATAGGCGTATTAAATAGGCTTATTAAATAGACTTATTAAATAGGCTCAATAAATAGGCTTATCAGATAGGCTTATTAAATAGGCTTATTAAATAGGCTTATTAAATAGGCTTATTAAATAGGCTTATTAAATAGACGTATTAAATAGGCTCATTAAATGGGCTCAATAAATAGGCTTATTAAATAGGCTTATTAAATAGGCTTATTAAATAGACTAATTAAATAGGCATATGAAATAGGCTCAATAAATAGGCTCATTAAATAGGCTCAATAAATAAGCTTATTAAATAGGCTCAATAAATAGGCTTATTAAATAGGCTCATTAAATACTTATTTAATAGGTTTATTAAATAGCCGTATTAAATAGGCTTATTAAATAGGCTCATTAAATAGGTTTATTAAATAGACTTATTAAATAGCCTCATTAAATAGGCTTATTTTAACAACTTAGGCTTATTAAATAGGTTTATTTCAGCAACTTAGACTTATTAAATAGCCTTACTAAATAGGCTTATTTCAGCAACTTAGGCTTATTAAATAGGCTTATTTCAGCAACTTATGCTGATTAAATTATTAAATAGGCTTATTTCAGCAACTTAGGCTTATTAAATAGGCTTATTTCAGCAACTTAGACTTATTAAATAGGCCTATAAAATAGGCTTATTAAATAGACTTATTAAATAGGCTCATTAAATACTTATTAAATAGGATTATTAAATAGGCTTATTAAATAGACTTATTAAATAGGCTCAATAAATAGGCTTATTAGATAGGCTTATTAAATAGGCTTATTAAATAGGCTTATTAAATAGGCTTATTAAATAGGCTTATTAAATAGACTTATTGAATAGCCTCAATAAATAGGCTTATTAAATAGGCTCAATAAATAGGCTTATTAAATAGACTCATTAAATAGGCTTATTAAATAGACTTATTAAATAGGCTTATTAAAAAGGCTTATTAAATAGACTTATTAAATAGGATCATTAAATACTTATTAAATAGGTTTATTAATTAGGCGTATTAAATAGGCTTATTAAATAGGCTTATTAAATAGGTTTATTAAATAGGCTTATTAAATAGACTTATTAAATACCCTCATTAAATAGGCTTATTTTAGCAACTTAGGCTTATTAAATAGGTTTATTTCAGCAACTTAGACTTATTAAATAGCCTTACTAAATAGGCTTATTTCAGCAACTTAGGCTTATTAAATAGGCTTATTTCAGCAACTTATGCTGATTAAATTATTAAATAGGCTTATTTCAGCAACTTAGGCTTATTAAATAGGCTTATTTCAGCAACTTAGACTTATTAAATAGGCCTATTAAATAGGCTTATTAAATAGACTTATTAAATAGGCTCATTAAATACTTATTAAATAGGATTATTAAATAGGCTTATTAAATAGACTTATTAAATAGGCTCAATAAATAGGCTTATTAGATAGGCTTATTAAATAGGCTTATTAAATAGGCTTATTAAATAGGCTTATTAAATAGGCTTATTAAATAGACTTATTGAATAGCCTCAATAAATAGGCTTATTAAATAGGCTCAATAAATAGGCTTATTAAATAGGCTCAATAAATAGGCTTATTAAATAGGCTCAATAAATAGGCTTATTAAATATGCTCAATAAATAGGCTTATTAAATAGGCTCAATAAATAGGCTTATTAAATAGGCTCAATAAATAGGCTTATTAAATAGGCTCATTAAATACTTATTAAATAGGCTTATTAAATAGACTTATTAAATAGACTTATTAAATAGGCTTATTAAATAGGCTTATTAAATAGGCTTATTAAAAAGGCTTATTAAATAGACTTAATACGTAGGCTCATTAAATTCTTATTAAATAGGTTTATTAAATAGGCGTATTAAATAGGCTTATTAAATAGGCTCATTAAATAGGCTTATTAAATAGGCTTATTAAATAGACTATTTGAATAGGCGTATGAAATAGGCTCAATAAATAGGCTTGTTAAATAGGCTCAATAAATAGGCTCATTAAATAGGCTCAATAAATAGGCTTATTAATTAGGCTCAATAAATAGGCTTAGTAAATAGGCTCATTAAATACTTATTAAATAGGCTTATTAAATAGACTTATTAAATAGGCTCAATAAATAGGCTTATTAAATAGGCTCAATAAATAGGCTTATTAAATAGGCTCAAGAAATAGGCGTATTAAATAGGCTCAATAAATAGGCTTATTAAATAGGCTCAATAAATAGGCTTATTAAATTGGCTCAATAAATAGGCTTATTAAATAGGCTCATTAAATACTTATTAAGTAGGCTTATTAAATAGGCGTATTAAATAGGCTTATTAAATAGACTTATTAAATAGGCTCAATAAATAGGCTTATTAGATAGGCTTATTAAATAGGCTTATTAAATAGGCTTATTAAATAGGCTTATTAAATAGACTTATTGAATAGGCTCAATAAATAGGCTTATTAAATAGGCTCAATAAATAGACTTATTGAATAGGCTCAATAAATAGGCTTATTAAATAGGCTCAATAAATAGGCTTATTAAATAGGCTCAATAAATAGGCTCATTAAATAGGCTCAATAAATAGGCTTATTAAATAGGCTCATTAAATACTTATTAAGTAGGCTTATTAAATAGACTTATTAAATAGACTTATTAAATAGGCTTATTAAATAGACTTATTAAATTGGCTTATTAAAAAGGCTTATTAAATAGACTTAATACGTAGGCTCATTAAATTCTTATTAAATAGGTTTATTAAATAGGCGTATTAAATAGGCTTATTAAATAGGCTTATTAAATAGGCTTATTAAATAGGCTTATTAAATAGACTATTTGAATAGGCGTATGAAATAGGCTCAATAAATAGGCTTGTTAAATAGGCTCAATAAATAGGCTTATTAAATAGGCTCAATAAATAGGCTTATTAATTAGGCTCAATAAATAGGCTTAGTAAATAGGCTCATTAAATACTTATTAAATAGGCTTATTAAATAGACTTATTAAATAGGCTCAATAAATAGGCTTATTAAATAGGCTCAATAAATAGGCTTATTAAATAGGCTCAAGAAATAGGCGTATTAAATAGGCTCAATAAATAGGCTTATTAAATAGGCTCAATAAATAGGCTTATTAAATTGGCTCAATAAATAGGCTTATTAAATAGGCTCATTAAATACTTATTAAGTAGGCTTATTAAATAGACTTATTAAATAGACTTATTAAATAGGCTTATTAAATAGACTTATTAAATAGGCTTATTAAAAAGGCTTATTAAATAGACTTATTACATGGGCTCATTAAATACTTATTAAATAGGTTTATTAAATAGGCCTATTAAATAGGCTTATTAAATAGACGTATTAAATAGGCTCATTAAATGGGCTCAATAAATAGGCTTATTAAATAGGCTTATTAAATAGGCTTATTAAATAGACTAATTAAATAGGCGTATGAAATAGGCTCAATAAATAGGCTTATTAAATAGGCTCAATAAATAAGCTTATTAAATAGGCTCAATAAATAGGCTTATTAAATAGGCTCATTAAATACTTATTTAATAGGTTTATTAAATAGCCGTATTAAATAGGCTTATTAAATAGGCTCATTGAATAGGTTTATTAAATAGACTTATTAAATAGCCTCATTAAATAGACTTATTAAATAGACTTATTAAATAGGCTCATTAAATACTTATTAAATAGGCGTATTAAATAGGCTTATTAAATAGACTTATTAAATAGGCTCAATAAATAGGCTTATTAGATAGGCTTATTAAATAGGCTTATTAAATAGGCTTATTAAATAGGCTTATTAAATAGGCTTATTAAATAGACTTATTGAATAGGCTCAATAAATAGGCTTATTAAATAGTCTCAATAATTAGGCTTATTAAATAGGCTCAATAAATAGGCTTATTAAATATGCTCACTAAATAGGCTTATTAAATAGGCTCAATAAATAGGCTTATTAAATAGGCTCAATAAATAGGCTTATTAAATAGGCTCATTAAATACTTATTAAGTAGGCTTATTAATTAGGCGTATTAAATAGGCTTATTAAATAGACTTATTAAATAGGCTTATTAAAAAGGCTTATTAAATAGACTTATTAAATAGGATCATTAAATACTTATTAAATAGGTTTATTAATTAGGCGTATTAAATAGGCTTATTAAATAGGCTTATTAAATAGGTTTATTAAATAGGCTTATTAAATAGACTTATTAAATACCCTAATTAAATAGGCTTATTTTAGCAACTTAGGCTTATTAAATAGGTTTATTTCAGCAACTTAGACTTATTAAATAGCATTATTAAATAGGCTTATTTCAGCAACTTAGGCTTATTAAATAGGCTTATTTCAGCAACTTATGCTCATTAAATAGCCTTATTAAATAGGCTTATTTCAGCAACTTAGGCTTCTTAAATAGGCTTATTTCAGCAACTTAGACTTATTAAATAGGCCTATTAAATAGACTTATTAAATAGACTTATTAAATAGGCTCATTAAATACTTATTAAATAGGCGTATTAAATAGGCTTATTAAATAGACTTATTAAATAGGCTCAATAAATAGGCTTATCAGATAGGCTTATTAAATAGGCTCAATAAATAGGCTTATTAAATAGGCTCAATAAATAGGCTTATTAAATAGGCTCAATAAATAGGCTTATTAAATAGGCTCAATAAATAGGCTTATTAAATAGGCTCAATAAATAGGCTTATTAAATATGCTCAATAAATAGGCTTATTAAATAGGCTCAATAAATAGGCTTATTAAATAGGCTCAATAAATAGGCTTATTAAATAGGCTCATTAAATACTTATTAAATAGGCTTATTAAATAGACTTATTAAATAGACTTATTAAATAGGCTTATTAAATAGGCTTATTAAATAGGCTTATTAAAAAGGCTTATTAAATAGACTTAATACGTAGGCTCATTAAATTCTTATTAAATAGGTTTATTAAATAGGCGTATTAAATAGGCTTATTAAATAGGCTCATTAAATAGGCTTATTAAATAGGCTTATTAAATAGACTATTTGAATAGGCGTATGAAATAGGCTCAATAAATAGGCTTGTTAAATAGGCTCAATAAATAGGCTCATTAAATAGGCTCAATAAATAGGCTTATTAATTAGGCTCAATAAATAGGCTTAGTAAATAGGCTCATTAAATACTTATTAAATAGGCTTATTAAATAGACTTATTAAATAGGCTCAATAAATAGGCTTATTAAATAGGCTCAATAAATAGGCTTATTAAATAGGCTCAAGAAATAGGCGTATTAAATAGGCTCAATAAATAGGCTTATTAAATAGGCTCAATAAATAGGCTTATTAAATTGGCTCAATAAATAGGCTTATTAAATAGGCTCATTAAATACTTATTAAGTAGGCTTATTAAATAGGCGTATTAAATAGGCTTATTAAATAGACTTATTAAATAGGCTCAATAAATAGGCTTATTAGATAGGCTTATTAAATAGGCTTATTAAATAGGCTTATTAAATAGGCTTATTAAATAGGCTTATTAAATAGACTTATTGAATAGGCTCAATAAATAGGCTTATTAAATAGGCTCAATAAATAGACTTATTGAATAGGCTCAATAAATAGGCTTATTAAATAGGCTCAATAAATAGGCTTATTAAATAGGCTCAATAAATAGGCTCATTAAATAGGCTCAATAAATAGGCTTATTAAATAGGCTCATTAAATACTTATTAAGTAGGCTTATTAAATAGACTTATTAAATAGACTTATTAAATAGGCTTATTAAATAGACTTATTAAATAGGCTTATTAAAAAGGCTTATTAAATAGACTTAATACGTAGGCTCATTAAATTCTTATTAAATAGGTTTATTAAATAGGCGTATTAAATAGGCTTATTAAATAGGCTTATTAAATAGGCTTATTAAATAGGCTTATTAAATAGACTATTTGAATAGGCGTATGAAATAGGCTCAATAAATAGGCTTGTTAAATAGGCTCAATAAATAGGCTTATTAAATAGGCTCAATAAATAGGCTTATTAATTAGGCTCAATAAATAGGCTTAGTAAATAGGCTCATTAAATACTTATTAAATAGGCTTATTAAATAGACTTATTAAATAGGCTCAATAAATAGGCTTATTAAATAGGCTCAATAAATAGGCTTATTAAATAGGCTCAAGAAATAGGCGTATTAAATAGGCTCAATAAATAGGCTTATTAAATAGGCTCAATAAATAGGCTTATTAAATTGGCTCAATAAATAGGCTTATTAAATAGGCTCATTAAATACTTATTAAGTAGGCTTATTAAATAGACTTATTAAATAGGCTTATTAAATAGACTTATTAAATAGGCTTATTAAAAAGGCTTATTAAATAGACTTATTACATGGGCTCATTAAATACTTATTAAATAGGTTTATTAAATAGGCCTATTAAATAGGCTTATTAAATAGACGTATTAAATAGGCTCATTAAATGGGCTCAATAAATAGGCTTATTAAATAGGCTTATTAAATAGGCTTATTAAATAGACTAATTAAATAGGCGTATGAAATAGGCTCAATAAATAGGCTTATTAAATAGGCTCAATAAATAAGCTTATTAAATAGGCTCAATAAATAGGCTTATTAAATAGGCTCATTAAATACTTATTTAATAGGTTTATTAAATAGCCGTATTAAATAGGCTTATTAAATAGGCTCATTGAATAGGTTTATTAAATAGACTTATTAAATAGCCTCATTAAATAGACTTATTAAATAGACTTATTAAATAGGCTCATTAAATACTTATTAAATAGGCGTATTAAATAGGCTTATTAAATAGACTTATTAAATAGGCTCAATAAATAGGCTTATTAGATAGGCTTATTAAATAGGCTTATTAAATAGGCTTATTAAATAGGCTTATTAAATAGGCTTATTAAATAGACTTATTGAATAGGCTCAATAAATAGGCTTATTAAATAGGCTCAATAAATAGGCTTATTAAATAGTCTCAATAATTAGGCTTATTAAATAGGCTCAATAAATAGGCTTATTAAATATGCTCAATAAATAGGCTTATTAAATAGGCTCAATAAATAGGCTTATTAAATAGGCTCATTAAATAGGCTTATTAAATAGGCTCATTAAATACTTATTAAGTAGGCTTATTAAATAGACTTATTAAATAGACTTATTAAATAGGCTTATTAAATAGACTTATTAAATAGGCTTATTAAAAAGGCTTATTAAATAGACTTAATACGTAGGCTCATTAAATTCTTATTAAATAGGTTTATTAAATAGGCGTATTAAATAGGCTTATTAAATAGACTTATTAAATAGGCTCAATAAATAGGCTTATTAGATAGGCTTATTAAATAGGCTTATTAAATAGGCTTATTAAATAGGCTTATTAAATAGGCTTATTAAATAGACGTATTGAATAGGCTTAATAAATAGGCTTATTAAATAGGCTCAATAAATAGGCTTATTAAATAGGCTCAATAAATAGGCTTATTAAATAGGCTCAATAAATAGGCTTATTAAATATGCTCAATAAATAGGCTTATTAAATAGGCTCAATAAATAGGCTTATTAAATAGACTTATTAAATAGGCTTATTAAAAAGGCTTATTAAATAGACTTAATACGTAGGCTCATTAAATTCTTATTAAATAGGTTTATTAAATAGGCTTATTAAATAGGCTTATTAAATAGGCTTATTAAATAGGCTTATTAAATAGACTATTTGAATAGGCGTATGAAATAGGCTCAATAAATAGGCTTGTTAAATAGGCTCAATAAATAGGCTTATTAAATAGGCTCAATAAATAGGCTTATTAATTAGGCTCAATAAATAGGCTTAGTAAATAGGCTCATTAAATACTTATTAAATAGGCTTATTAAATAGACTTATTAAATAGGCTCAATAAATAGGCTTATTAGATAGGCTTATTAAATAGGCTTATTAAATAGGCTTATTAAATAGGCTTATTAAATAGGCTTATTAAATAGACTTATTGAATAGGCTCAATAAATAGGCTTATTAAATAGGCTCAATAAATAGGCTTATTAAATAGGCTCAATAAATAAGCTTATTAAATAGGCTCAATAAATAGGCTTATTAAATATGCTCACTAAATAGGCTTATTAAATAGGCTCAATAAATAGGCTTATTAAATAGGCTCAATAAATAGGCTTATTAAATAGGCTCATTAAATACTTATTAAGTAGGCTTATTAAATAGACTTATTAAATAGACTTATTAAATAGGCTTATTAAATAGACTTATTAAATAGGCTTATTAAAAAGGCTTATTAAATAGACTTAATACGTAGGCTCATTAAATTCTTATTAAATAGGTTTATTAAATAGGCGTAGTAAATAGGCTTATTAAATAGGCTTATTAAATAGGCTTATTAAATAGGCTTATTAAATAGACTATTTGAATAGGCGTATGAAATAGGCTCAATAAATAGGCTTGTTAAATAGGCTCAATAAATAGGCTTATTAAATAGGCTCAATAAATAGGCTTATTAATTAGGCACAATAAATAGGCTTAGTAAATAGGCTCATTAAATACTTATTAAATAGGCTTATTAAATAGACTTATTTAATAGGCTCAATAAATAGCCTTATTAAATAGGCTCAATAAATAGGCTTATTAAATAGGCTCAAGAAATAGGCGTATTAAATAGGCTCAATAAATAGGCTTATTAAATAGGCTCAATAAATAGGCTTATTAAATTGGCTCAATAAATAGGCTTATTAAATAGGCTCATTAAATACTTATTAAGTAGGCTTATTAAATAGGCGTATTAAATAGGCTTATTAAATAGACTTATTAAATAGGCTCAATAAATAGGCTTATTAGATAGGCTTATTAAATAGGCTTATTAAATAGGCTTATTAAATAGGCTTATTAAATAGGCTTATTAAATAGACTTATTGAATAGGCTCAATAAATAGGCTTATTAAATAGGCTCAATAAATAGGCTTATTAAATAGGCTCAATAAATAGGCTTATTAAATAGGCTCAATAAATAGGCTTATTAAATATGCTCAATAAATAGGCTTATTAAATAGGCTCAATAAATAGGCTTATTAAATAGGCTCAATAAATAGGCTTATTAAATAGGCTCATTAAATACTTATTAAGTAGGCTTATTAAATAGACTTATTAAATAGACTTATTAAATAGGCTTATTAAATAGACTTATTAAATAGGCTTATTAAAAAGGCTTATTAAATAGACTTAATACGTAGGCTCATTAAATTCTTATTAAATAGGTTTATTAAATAGGCGTATTAAATAGGCTTATTAAATAGGCTTATTAAATAGGCTTATTAAATAGGCTTATTAAATAGACTATTTGAATAGGCGTATGAAATAGGCTTGTTAAATAGGCTCAATAAATAGGCTTATTAAATAGGCTCAATAAATTAGGCTTATTAATTAGGCTCAATAAATAGGCTTAGTAAATAGGCTCATTAAATACTTATTAAATAGGCTTATTAAATAGACTTATTAAATAGGCTCAATAAATAGGCTTATTAAATAGGCTCAATAAATAGGTTTATTAAATAGGCTCAAGAAATAGGCGTATTAAATAGGCTCAATAAATAGGCTTATTAAATAGGCTCAATAAATAGGCTTATTAAATTGGCTCAATAAATAGGCTTATTAAATAGGCTCATTAAATACTTATTAAATAGGCTTATTAAATAGACTTATTAAATAGACTTATTAAATAGGCTTATTAAATAGACTTATTAAATAGGCTTATTAAAAAGGCTTATTAAATAGACTTATTACATGGGCTCATTAAATACTTATTAAATAGGTTTATTAAATAGGCCTATTAAATAGGCTTATTAAATAGACGTATTAAATAGGCTCATTAAATGGGCTCAATAAATAGGCTTATTAAATAGGCTTATTAAATAGGCTTATTAAATAGACTAATTAAATAGGCGTATGAAATAGGCTCAATAAATAGGCTTATTAAATAGGCTCAATAAATAAGCTTATTAAATAGGCTCAATAAATAGGCTTATTAAATAGGCTCATTAAATACTTATTTAATAGGTTCATTAAATAGCCGTATTAAATAGGCTTATTAAATAGGCTCATTAAATAGGTTTATTAAATAGACTTATTAAATAGCCTAATTAAATAGGCTTATTTTAACAACTTAGGCTTATTTAATAGGTTTATTTCAGCAACTTAGACTTATTAAATAGCCTTACTAAATAGGCTTATTTCAGCAACTTAGGCTTATTAAATAGGCGTATTTCAGCAACTTATGCTGATTAAATTATTAAATAGGCTTATTTCAGCAACTTAGGCTTATTAAATAGGCTTATTTCAGCAACTTAGACTTATTAAATAGGCCTATTAAATAGGCTTATTAAATAGACTTATTAAATAGGCTCATTAAATACTTATTAAATAGGCTTATTAAATAGGCTTATTAAATAGACTTATTAAATAGGCTCAATAAATAGGCTTATTAAATAGGCTTATTAAATAGGCTTATTAAATAGGCTTATTAAAAAGGCTTATTAAATAGGCTTATTAAATAGACTTATTAAATAGGCTCAATAAATAGGCTTATTAAATAGGCTCAATAAATAGGCGTATTAAATAGGCTCAATAAATAGGCTTATTAAATAGGCTCAATAAATAGGCGTATTAAATAGGCTCAATAAATAGGCTTATTAAATAGGCTCAATAAATAGACTTATTAAATAGACTTATTAAATAGGCTTATTAAATAGACTTATTAAATAGGCTTATTAAAAAGGCTTATTAAATAGACTTAATACATAGGATCATTAAATATTTATTAAATAGGTTTATTAAAGAGGCGTATTAAATAGGTTTATTAATTAGGCGTATTAAATAGGCTTATTAAATAGGCTTATTAAATAGGTTTATTAAATAGGCTTATTAAATAGACTTATTAAATACCCTCATTAAATAGGCTTATTTTAGCAACTTAGGCTTATTAAATAGCTTTATTTCAGCAACTTAGACTTATTAAATAGCATTATTAAATAGGCTTATTTCAGCAACTTAGGCTTATTAAATAGGCTTATTTCAGCAACTTATGCTCATTAAATAGCCTTATTAAATAGGGTTATTTCAGCAACTTAGGCTTTTTAAATAGGCTTATTTCAGCAACTTAGACTTATTAAATAGGCCTATTAAATAGACTTATTAAATAGACTTATTAAATAGGCTCATTAAATACTTATTAAATAGGCGTATTAAATAGGCTTATTAAATAGACTTATTGAATAGGCTCAATAAATAGGCTTATTAAATAGGCTCAATAAATAGGCTTATTAAATAGGCTCAATAAATAGGCTTATTAAATAGGCTCAATAAATAGGCTTATTAAATATGCTCAATAAATAGGCTTATTAAATAGGCTCAATAAATAGGCTTATTAAAGAGGCTCAATAAATAGGCTTATTAAATAGGCTCATTAAATACTTATTAAGTAGGCTTATTAAATAGACTTATTAAATAGACTTATTAAATAGGCTTATTAAATAGACTTATTAAATAGGCTTATTAAAAAGGCTTATTAAATAGACTTAATACGTAGGCTCATTAAATTATTATTAAATAGGTTTATTAAATAGGCGTATTAAATAGGCTTATTAAATAGGCTTATAAATAGGCTTATGAAATAGGCTTATTAAATAGGCTTATTAAATAGGCGTATGAAATAGGATCAATAAATAGGCTTATTAAATAGGCTTATTAAATAGACTTATTAAATAGGCTCATTAAATAGGCTCAATAAATAGGTGTATTAAATAGGCGTATTAAATAGGCTTATTAAATAGGCTTATTAAATAGACTAATTAAATAGGTGTAAGAAATAGGCTCAATAAATAGTCTTATTAAATAGGTTTATTAAATAGGGGTATTAAATAGGCTTATTAAATAGACTTATTAAATAGCCTTATTAAATAGGCTTATTTTAGCAACTTAGGCTTATTAAATAGGTTTATTTCAGCAACTTTTGCTTAATAAATAGGCTTATTAAATAGACTTATTGAATAGGCTCATTAAATACTTATAAAATAGGCTTATTAAATAGGCTTATTAAATAGGCTTATTAAATAGGCTTATTAAATAGGCTTATTAAATAGACTTATTAAATAGGCTTATTAAAAAGGCTTATTAAATAGACTTAATACATAGGCTCATTAAATACTTATTAAATAGGTTTATTAAATAGGCGTATTAAATAGGCTTATTAAATAGGCTTATTAAATAGGCTTATTAAATTGGCTTATTAAATAGGCTTATTAAATAGGCTTATTAAATAGGCTTATTAAATAGACTTATTAAATAGGCTTATTAAAAAAGCTTATTAAATAGACTTAATACATAGGCTCATTAAATACTTATTAAATAGTTTGATTAAATAGGCGTATTAAATAGGCTTATTAAATAGGCATATTAAATAGGCTTATTAAATTGGCTTATTAAATAGGGTTATTAAATAGACTAATTAAATAGGCGTATAAAATAGGCTCACTAAATAGGCTTATTAAATAGGCTCAATAAATAGGCTTATTAAATAGGCTCATTAAATACTTATTAAATAGGCTTATTAAATAGACTTATTAAATAGACTCATTAAATAGGCTTATTAAATAGACTTATTAAATAGGTTTATTAAATAGGCTTATTAAATAGACGTATTAAATAGCCTCATTAAATAGGCTTATTTTAGCAACTTAGGCTTATTAAATAGGTTTATTTCAGCAACTTAGACTTATTAAATAGGCCTATTAAATAGGCTTATTAAATAGACTTATTAAATAAGCTCAATAAATAGGCTTATTAGATAGGCTTATTAAATAGGCTTATTAAATAGGCTTATTAAATAGGCGTATTAAATAGGCTTATTAAATAATCTTATTAAATAGGCTTATTAAATAGGCTCAATAAATAGGCTTATTAAATAGGCTCAATAAATAGGCTTATTAAATAGGCTCAATAAATAGGCTCATTAAATAGGCTCAATAAATAGGCTTATTAAATAGGCTCAATAAATAGGATTATTAAATAGGCTCAATAAATAGGCTTATTAAATAGGCTCATTAAATACTTATTAAATAGACTTATTAAATATACTTATTAAATAGGCTTATTAAATAGACTTGTTAAATAGGCTTATTAAAAAGGTGTATTAAATAGACTTAATACATAGGCTCATTAAATACTTATTAAATAGGTTTATTAAATATGCGTATTAAATAGGCTTATTAAATAGGCTTATTAAATAGGCTTATTAAATAGGCTTATTAAATACTTATTTAATAGGTTTGTTAAATAGGCGTATTAAATAGGCTTATTTTAGCAACTTAGGTTTATTAAATAGGCTTATTTCAGCAACTTAGACATATTAAAAAGGCTTATTTCAGCAACTTAAGCTTAAGAAATAGGCTTATTCAGCAACTTAGGCTTATTATATAGGCTTATTTCAGCAACTTAGACTTATTAAATAGGCCTATTAAATAGGCTTATTAAATAGACTTATTAAATAGGCTCATTAAATACTTATTAAATAGGCTTATTAAATAGGCTCAATAAATAGGTTTATTAAATAGGCTTATTAAATAGGCTTATTAAATAGGCTTATTAAATAGGCTTATTAAATAGACGTATTAAATAGGCTCATTAAAATGGCTCAATAAATAGGCTTATTAAATAGGCTTATTAAATAGGCTTATTAAATAGACTTATTAAATAGGCTCATTAAACACTTATTAAATAGGCTTATTAAATAGGCTTATTAAATAGACTTATTAAATAGGCTCAATAAATAGGCTTATTAAATAGGCTTATTAAATAGGCTTATTAAATAGGCTTATTAAATAGGCGTATTAAATAGACTTATTAAAAAGGCTTATTAAATAGACTTAATACATGGGCTCATTAAATACTTATTAAATAGGTTTTTTAAATAGGCGTATTAAATAGGCTTATTAAATAGGCTTATTAAATAGGCTTATTAAATAGGCTTATGAAATAGGCTTATTAAATAGGCTTATTAAATAGGCGTATGAAATAGGATCAATAAATAGGCTTATTAAATAGGCTTATTAAATAGACTTATTAAATAGGCTCATTAAATAGGCTCAATAAATAGGTGTATTAAATAGGCGTATTAAATAGGCTTATTAAATAGGCTTATTAAATAGACTAATTAAATAGGTGTAAGAAATAGGCTCAATAAATAGTCTTATTAAATAGGTTTATTAAATAGGCGTATTAAATAGGCTTATTAAATAGACTTATTAAATAGCCTCATTAAATAGGCTTATTTTAGCAACTTAGGCTTATTAAATAGGTTCATTTCAGCAACTTTTGCTTAATAAATAGGCTTATTAAATAGACTTATTGAATAGGCTCATTAAATACTTATAAAATAGGCTTATTAAATAGGCTTATTAAATAGGCTTATTAAATAGGCTTATTAAATAGGCTTATTAAATAGACTTATTAAATAGGCTTATTAAAAAGGCTTATTAAATAGACTTAATACATAGGCTCATTAAATACTTATTAAATAGGTTTATTAAATAGGCGTATTAAATAGGCTTATTAAATAGGCTTATTAAATAGGCTTATTAAATTGGCTTATTAAATAGGCTTATTAAATAGGCTTATTAAATAGGCGTATTAAATAGACTTATTAAATAGGCTTATTAAAAAGCTTATTAAATAGACTTAATACATAGGCTCATTAAATACTTATTAAATAGTTTGATTAAATAGGCGTATTAAATAGGCTTATTAAATAGGCATATTAAATAGGCTTATTAAATTGGCTTATTAAATAGGGTTATTAAATAGACTAATTAAATAGGCGTATGAAATAAGCTCACTAAATAGGCTAATTAAATAGGCTCAATAAATAGGCTTATTAAATAGGCTCATTAAATACTTATTAAATAGGCTTATTAAATAGACTTATTAAATAGACTCATTAAATAGGCTTATTAAATAGACTTATTAAATAGGTTTATTAAATAGGCTTATTAAATAGACATATTAAATAGTCTCATTAAATAGGCTTATTTTAGCAACTTAGGCTTATTAAATAGGTTTATTTCAGCAACTTAGACTTATTAAATAGCCTTATTAAATAGGCTTATTTCAGCAACTTAGGCTTATTAAATAGGCTTATTTCAGCAACTCAGGCATATTAAATAGGCTTATTTCAGCAACTTAGACTTATTAAATAGGTTTTTTAAATAGGCGTATTAAATAGGCTTATTAAATAGGCTTATTAAATAGGCTTATTAAATAGGCTTATGAAATAGGCTTATTAAATAGGCTTATTAAATAGGCGTATGAAATAGGATCAATAAATAGGCTTATTAAATAGGCTTATTAAATAGACTTATTAAATAGGCTCATTAAATAGGCTCAATAAATAGGTGTATTAAATAGGCGTATTAAATAGGCTTATTAAATAGGCTTATTAAATAGACTAATTAAATAGGTGTAAGAAATAGGCTCAATAAATAGTCTTATTATATAGGTTTATTAAATAGGCGTATTAAATAGGCTTATTAAATAGACTTATTAAATAGCCTCATTAAATAGGCTTATTTTAGCAACTTAGGCTTATTAAATAGGTTTATTTCAGCAACTTTTGCTTAATAAATAGGCTTATTAAATAGACTTATTGAATAGGCTCATTAAATACTTATAAAATAGGCTTATTAAATAGGCTTATTAAATAGGCTTATTAAATAGGCTTATTAAATAGGCTTATTAAATAGACTTATTAAATAGGCTTATTAAAAAGGCTTATTAAATAGACTTAATACATAGGCTCATTAAATATTTATTAAATAGGTTTATTAAATAGGCATATTAAATAGGCTTATTAAATAGGCTTATTAAATAGGCTTATTAAATTGGCTTATTAAATAGGCTTATTAAATAGGCTTATTAAATAGGCTTATTAAATAGACTTATTAAATAGACTTATTAAAAAGCTTATTAAATAGACTTAATACATAGGCTCATTAAATACTTATTAAATAGTTTGATTAAATAGGCGTATTAAATAGGCTTATTAAATAGGCATATTAAATAGGCTTATTAAATTGGCTTATTAAATAGGGTTATTAAATAGACTAATTAAATAGGCGTATGAAATAGGCTCAATAAATAGGCTTATTAAATAGGCTCAATAAATAGGCTTATTAAATAGGCTCATTAAATACTTATTAAATAGGCTTATTAAATAGACTTATTAAATAGACTCATTAAATAGGCTTATTAAATAGACTTATTAAATAGGTTTATTAAATAGGCTTATTAAATAGACGTATTAAATAGCCTCATTAAATAGGCTTATTTTAGCAACTTAGGCTTATTAAATAGGTTTATTTCAGCAACTTAGACTTATTAAATAGCCTTATTAAATAGGCTTATTTCAGCAACTTAGGCTTATTAAATAGGCTTATTTCAGCAACTCAGGCTTATTAAATAGGCTTATTTCAGCAACTTAGACTTATTAAATAGGCCTATTAAATAGGCTTATTAAATAGACTTATTAAATAGGCTCATTAAATACTTATTAAATAGGCCTATTAAATAGGCTTATTAAATAGACTTATTAAATAGGCTCATTAAATACTTATTAAATAGGCGTATTAAATAGGCTTATTAAATAGGCTTATTAAATAAGCTCAATAAATAGGCTTATTAGATAGGCTTATTAAATAGGCTTATTAAATAGGCTTATTAAATAGGCGTATTAAATAGGCTTATTAAATAATCTTATTAAATAGGCTTATTAAATAGGCTAAATAAATAGGCTTATTAAATAGGCTCAATAAATAGGCTTATTAAATAGGCTCAATAAATAGGCTTATTAAATAGGCTCAATAAATAGGCTTATTAAATAGGCTCAATAAATAGGATTATTAAATAGGCTCAATAAATAGGCTTATTAAATAGGCTCATTAAATACTTATTAAATAGACTTATTAAATATACTTATTAAATAGGCTTATTAAATAGACTTGTTAAATAGGCTTATTAAAAAGGCGTATTAAATAGACTTAATACATAGGCTCATTAAATACTTATTAAATAGGTTTATTAAATATGCGTATTAAATAGGCTTATTAAATAGGCTTATTAAATAGGCTTATTAAATACTTATTTAATAGGTTTATTAAATAGGCGTATTAAATAGGCTTATTTTAGCAACTTAGGCTTATTAAATAGGCTTATTTCAGCAACTTAGACATATTAAAAAGGCTTATTTCAGCAACTTAAGCTTATGAAATAGGCTTATTCAGCAACTTAGGCTTATTATATAGGCTTATTTCAGCAACTTAGACTTATTAAATAGGCCTATTAAATAGGCTTATTAAATAGACTTATTAAATAGGCTCATTAAATACTTATTAAATAGGCTTATTAAATAGGCATATTAAATAGACTTATTAAATAGGCTCAATAAATAGGTTTATTAAATAGGCTTATTAAGTAGGCTTATTAAATAGGCTTATTAAATAGGCTTATTAAATAGACGTATTAAATAGGCTCATTAAAATGGCTCAATAAATAGGCTTATTAAATAGGCTTATTAAATAGACTAATTAAATAGGCGTATGAAATAGGCTCAATAAATAGGCTTATTAAATAGGCTCAATAAATAAGCTTATTAAATAGGCTCAATAAATAGGCTTATTAAATAGGCTCATTAAATACTTATTTAATAGGTTTATTAAGTAGGCGTATTAAATAGGCTTATTAAATAGGCTCATTAAATAGGTTTATTAAATAGACTTATTAAATAGCCTCATTAAATAGGCTTATTTTAGCAACTTAGGCTTATTAAATAGGTTTATTTCAGCAACTTAGACTTATTAAATAGCCTTACAAAATAGGCTTATTTCAGCAACTTAGGCTTATTAAATAGGCTTATTTCAGCAACTTATGCTTATTAAATTATTAAATAGGCTTATTTCAGCAACTTAAGCTTAATAAATAGGCTTATTTCAGCAACTTAGACTTATTAAATAGGCCTATTAAATAGGCTTATTAAATGGACTTATTAAATAGGCTCATTAAATACTTATTAAATAGGCTTATTAAATAGGCTTATTAAATAGGCTTATTAAATAGGCTTATTAAATAGGCTTATTAAATAGGCTTATTAAATAGACTTATTAAATAGGCTTATTAAAAAGGCTTATTAAATAGACTTAATACATAGGCTCATTAAATACTTATTAAATAGGTTCATTAAATAGGCGTATTAAATAGGCTTATTAAATAGGCTTATTAAATAGGCCTATTAAATTGGCTTATTAAATAGGCTTATTAAATAGGCTTATTAAAATAGGCTTATTAAATAGACTTATTAAATAGACTTATTAAAAAGCTTATTAAATAGACTTAATACATAGGCTCATTAAATACTTATTAAATAGTTTGATTAAATAGGCGTATTAAATAGGCTTATTAAATAGGCATATTAAATAGGCTTATTAAATTGGCTTATTAAATAGGGTTATTAAATAGACTAATTAAATAGGCGTATGAAATAGGCTCAAGAAATAGGCTTATTAAATAGGCTCAATAAATAGGCTTATTAAATAGGCTCATTAAATACTTATTAAATAGGCTTATTAAATAGACTTATTAAATAGACTCATTAAATAGGCTTATTAAATAGACTTATTAAATAGGTTTATTAAATAGGCTTATTAAATAGACGTATTAAATAGCCTCATTAAATAGGCTTATTTTAGCAACTTAGGCTTATTAAATAGGTTTATTTCAGCAACTTAGGCTTATTAAATAGGCTTATTTCAGCAACTCAGGCTTATTAAATAGGCTTATTTCAGCAACTCAGGCTTATTAAATAGGCTTATTTCAGCAACTTAGACTTATTAAATAGGCCTATTAAATAGGCTTATTAAATAGACTTATTAAATAAGCTCAATAAATAGGCTTATTAGATAGGCTTATTAAATAGGCTTATTAAATAGGCTTATTAAATAGGCGTATTAAATAGGCTTATTAAATAATCTTATTAAATAGGCTTATTAAATAGGCTCAATAAATAGGCTTATTAAATAGGCTCAATAAATAGGCTTATTAAATAGGCTCAGTAAATAGGCTTATTAAATAGGCTCAATAAATAGGCTTATTAAATAGGCTCATTAAATACTTATTAAATAGACTTATTAAATATACTTATTAAATAGGCTTATTAAATAGACTTGTTAAATAGGCTTATTAAAAAGGCGTATTAAATAGACTTAATACATAGGCTCATTAAATACTTATTAAATAGGTTTATTAAATATGCGTATTAAATAGGCTTATTAAATAGTCTTATTAAATAGGCTTATTAAATAGGCTTATTAAATACTTATTTAATAGGTTTATTAAATAGGCGTATTAAATAGGCTTATTTTAGCAACTTAGGTTTATTAAATAGGCTTATTTCAGCAACTTAGACATATTAAAAAGGCTTATTTCAGCAACTTAAGCTTATGAAATAGGCTTATTCAGCAACTTAGGCTTATTATATAGGCTTATTTCAGCAACTTAGACTTATTAAATAGGCCTATTAAATAGGCTTATTAAATAGACTTATTAAATAGGCTCATTAAATACTTATTAAATAGGCTTATTAAATAGGCTCAATAAATAGGTTTATTAAATAGGCTTATTAAATAGGCTTATTAAATAGGCTTATTTCAGCAACTTAGACTTATTAAATAGGCCTATTAAATAGGCTTATTAAATAGACTTATTAAATAGGCTCATTAAATACTTATTAAATAGGCGTATTAAATAGGCTTATTAAATAGACTTATTAAATAAGCTCAATAAATAGGCTTATTAGATAGGCTTATTAAATAGGCTTATTAAATAGGCTTATTAAATAGGCGTATTAAATAGGCTTTTTAATTAATCGTATTAAATAGGCTTATTAAATAGGCTCAATAAATAGGCTTATTAAATAGGCTCAATAAATAGGCTTATTAAATAGGCTCAATAAATAGGCTTATTAAATAGGCTCAATAAATAGGCTTATTAAATAGGCTCAATAAATAGGATTATTAAATAGGCTCAATAAATAGGCTTATTAAATAGGCTCATTAAATACTTATTAAATAGACTTATTAAATATACTTATTAAATAGGCTTATTAAATAGACTTGTTAAATAGGCTTATTAAAAAGGCGTATTAAATAGACTTAATACATAGGCTCATTAAATACTTTTTAAATAGGTTTATTAAATATGCGTATTAAATAGGCTTATTAAATAGGCTTATTAAATAGGCTTATTAAATACTTATTTAATAGGTTTATTAAATAGGCGTATTAAATAGGCTTATTTTAGCAACTTAGGCTTATTAAATAGGCTTATTTCAGCAACTTAGACATATTAAAAAGGCTTATTTCAGCAACTTAAGCTTATGAAATAGGCTTATTCAGCAACTTAGGCTTATTATATAGGCTTATTTCAGCAACTTAGACTTATTAAATAGGCCTATTAAATAGGCTTATTAAATAGACTTATTAAATAGGCTCATTAAATACTTATTAAATAGGCTTATTAAATAGGCATATTAAATAGACTTATTAAATAGGCTCAATAAATAGGTTTATTAAATAGGCTTATTAAATAGGCTTATTAAATAGGCTTATTAAATAGGCTTATTAAATAGACGTATTAAATAGGCTCATTAAAATGGCTCAATAAATAGGCTTATTAAATAGGCTTATTAAATAGACTAATTAAATAGGCGTATGAAATAGGCTCAATAAATAGGCTTATTAAATAGGCTCAATAAATAAGCTTATTAAATAGGCTCAATAAATAGGCTTATTAAATAGGCTCATTAAATACTTATTTAATAGGTTTATTAAGTAGGCGTATTAAATAGGCTTATTAAATAGGCTCATTAAATAGGTTTATTAAATAGACTTATTAAATAGCCTCATTAAATAGGCTTATTTTAGCAACTTAGGCTTATTAAATAGGTTTATTTCAGCAACTTAGACTTATTAAATAGCATTACAAAATAGGCTTATTTCAGCAACTTAGGCTTATTAAATAGGCTTATTTCAGCAACTTATGCTTATTAAATTATTAAATAGGCTTATTTCAGCAACTTAGGCTTAATAAATAGGCTTATTTCAGCAACTTAGACTTATTAAATAGGCCTATTAAATAGGCTTATTAAATGGACTTATTAAATAGGCTCATTAAATACTTATTAAATAGGCTTATTAAATAGGCTTATTAAATAGACTTATTAAATAGGCTCAATAAATAGGCTTAATAAATAGGCTTATTAAATAGGCTCAATAAATAGGCTTATTAAATAGGCTCAATAAATAGGCTTTTTAAATAGGCTCAATAAATAGGCTTATTAAATAGGCTCATTAAATACTTATTAAATAGGCTTATTAAATAGACTTATTAAATAGGCTTATTAAAAAGGCTTATTAAATAGACTTATTAAACAGGCTCATTAAATACTTATTAAATAGGTTTATTAAATAGGCGTATTAAATAGGCTTATTAAATAGGCTCAATAAATAGGCTTATCAAATGGGCTTATTGAATAGGCTCTTTTAATAGGCTTAATAAATAGGCTTATTAAATAGGCGTATTAAATAGGCTCATTAAATAGGCTTATTAAATAGACTCATTAAATAGTCTTATTAAATAGGCTCAATACATAAGCTCATTAAATAGGCTGAATAAATAGGCTTATTAAATAGACTTATTAAATAGGCTCAATAAATAGGCTTATTAAATAGGCTTATTAAATAGGCTCAATAAATAGGCTTATTAAATAGGCTCAATAAATAGGCTTTTTAAATAGGCTCATTAAATACTTATTAAATAGGCTTATTAAATAGACTTATTAAATAGAGTAATTGAATAGGCTTATTAAATAGGCTTATTAATTAGGCTTATTAAATAGACTTATTAAATAGGCTCATGAAATAGGCTCAATAATTAGGCTTATTAAATAGGCTCAATAAATAGGCTTATTAAATAGGCTAAAAAAATAGGCTTATTAAATAGTCTTATTAAATAGACTGATTAAATAGGCTCATTAAATAGACTTATTAAATAGGCTTATTAAAAAGGCTTATTAAATAGACTTATTAAATAGGCTCATTATATACTTATTAAATAGGTTTATTAAATAGGCGTATTAAATAGGCTCATTAAATAGGTTTATTAAATAGACTTATTAAATAGACTTATTAAATAGGCTCATTATATACTTATTAAATAGGTTTATTAAATAGGCGTATTAAATAGACTTATTAAATAGCCTCATTAAATAGGCTTATTTTAGCAACTTAGGCTTATTAATTAGGCTTTTTTCAGCAACTTAGACTTATTAAATAGCCTTATTACAGCAACTTAGGCTTATTAAATAGGCTTATTTCAGCAACTTAGGCTTATTAAATAGGCTTATTTCAGCAACTTAGGCTTATTAAATAGGCTTATTCAGCAACTTATGCTTATTAAACAGCCTTATTAAATAGGCTTATTTCAGCAACTTAGACTTATTAAATAGCCTTATTACAGCAACTTAAGGTTATTAAATATGCTTATTTCAGCAACTTAGGCTTATTAAATAGGCTTATTTTAGCAACTTAGGCTTATTAAATAGGTTTATTTCAGCAACTTATGCTTATTAAATAGCCTTATTAAATAGGCTTATTTCAGCAACTTAGGATTATTAAATAGGCTTATTTCAGCAACTTAGACTTATTAAATAGGCCTATTAAATAGGCTTATTAAATAGACTTATTAAATAGGCTCAATAAATAGGCTTATTAAATAGGCCTATAAAATAGGCTTATTAAATAGACTTATTAAATAGACGTTTTCAATATGCTTATTAAATAGGCTTATTAAATAGGCTTATTAAATAGGCTCAAAAAATAGGCTTATTAAATAGGCTTATTAAATAGGCTTATTAAATAGGTGTATTAAATAGGCTTATTAATAGGCTTATTAAATAGGCTTATTAAATAGGCTTATTAAATAGACTTATTAAATAGCCTTATTAAATAGGCTTATTTCAGCAATTTAGGCTTATTAAATAGGCTTATTTCAGCAACTTATGATTATTAAATAGCCTTATTAAACAGGTTTATTTCAGCAACTTAGGCTTATTAAATAGCATTTTTAAATAGGCTTAGTTCAGAAACTTAGGCTTATTAAATAGGCTTATTTCAGCAACTTAGGCTCATTTAATAGCCTTATTAAATAGGCTTTTTTCACGAACTTAGGCTCATTAAATAGCCTTATTAAATAGGCTTGTTTCAGCAACTTAGGCTTATTAAATAGCCTTATTAAATAGGCTTATTTTAGCAACTTAGACTTATTAAATCGACTTATTAAATAGACATTTCAGCAACTTAGGCTCATTAAATATGCTTATGAAATATGCTTATTTGTGCAACTTAGACTTATTAGATAGGCCTATTAAATAGGCTTATTTTAGCAACTTAGGCTTATTAAATATGCTTATTTAAGCAAATTAGGCGTATTAAATAGCATTATTAAATAGGTTTATTTCTGCAACTTAGACTTATTAAATAGCCTTATTAAATAGGCTTATTTCAGCAACTTAGGCTTATTAAATAGGCTTATTTCAGCAACTTATGCTTATTAAATAGCCTTATTAAACAGGTTTATTTCTAGCAATTTAGGCTTATTAAATAGCATTTTTAAATAGGTTTTTTTCAGCAACTTAGACTTATTAAATAGACCTTTTTATATAGGTTTAGTTCACCAACGTAGGCTTATTAAATAGGCTTATTTCAGCAACTTAGGCTTATTAAATAGCCTTATTTCAGCAACTTAGACTTATTAAATAGGCTTATTCAGCAACTTAGGCTTATTAAATAGCCTTATTAAATAGGCTTATTTCAGCAACTTAGGCTTATTAAATAGGCTTATTTCAGCAACTTAGACATATTAAATAGGCTTATTTCAGCAACTTAGGCTTATGAAATAGGCTTATTCAGCAACTTAGGCTTATTAAATAGGCTTATTTCAGCAACTTATGCTTATTAAATAGCCTTATAAAACAGGTTTATTTCAGCAACTTAGGCTTATTAAATAGCATTTTTAAATAGGTTTATTTCAGCAACTTAGACTTATTAAATATACCTTTTTAAATAGGCTTAGTTCAGAAACTTAGGCTTATTAAATAGGCTTATTTCAGCAACTTAGGCTCATTAAATAGCCTTATTAAATAGGCTTATTTCAGCAACTTAGGCTTATTAAATAGCCTTATTAAATAGGCTTATTTCAGCAACTTGGGCTAATTAAATAGGCTTATTTCAGCAACTTACGCTGATTAAATAGGATTATTTCAGTAACTTCAACTTATTAAATAGCCTTATTTCAGCAACTTAGACTTATTAAATAGGCTTATTTCAGCAACTTAGGCTTATTAAATAGGCTTATTTCAGCAACTTAGGCTTATTAAATAGGCTTATTTCAGCAACTTAGGCTTATTAAATAGGCTTATTCAGCAATTTAGTCTTATTAAATAGGCTTATTTCAGCAACTTAGACTTATTAAATAGGCCTATTAAATAGGCTTATTAAATAGACTGATTAAATAGGCTCATTAAATACTTATTAAATAGGCTTTTTAAATAGGCTTATTAAATAGACTTATTAAATAGGCTCAATAAAGAGGCTTATTAAATAGGCTTATTAAATAGGCTTATTAAATAGGCTCAATAAATAGGCTTATTAAATAGGCTTATTAAATAGGCTCAATAAATAGGCTTATTAAATAGGCTCAAAAAATAGGCTTATTAAATAGTCTTATTAAATAGACTTATTAAATAGGCTCATTAAATAGACTTATTAAATAGGCTTATTAAAAAGGCTTATTAAATAGACTTATTAAATAGGCTCATTATATACTTATTAAATAGGTTTATTAAATAGGCGTATTAAATAGGCTCATTAAATAGGCTTATTAAATAGACTTATTAAATAGACTTATTAAATAGGCTCATTATATACTTATTAAATAGGTTTATTAAATAGGCGTATTAAATAGACTTATTAAATAGCCTCATTAAATAGGCTTATTTTAGCAACTTAGGCTTATTAATTAGGCTTTTTTCAGCAACTTAGACTTATTAAATAGCCTTATTACAGCAACTTAGGCTTATTAAATAGGCTTATTTCAGCAACTTAGGCTTATTAAATAGGCTTATTTCAGCAACTTAAGCTTATTAAATAGGCTTATTCAGCAACTTATGCTTATTAAACAGCCTTATTAAATAGGCTTATTTCAGCAACTTATGCTTATTAAATAGCCTTATAAAACAGGTTTATTTCAGCAACTTAGGCTTATTAAATAGCATTTTTAATAGGTTTATTTCAGCAACTTAGACTTATTAAATATACCTTTTTAAATAGGCTTAGTTCAGAAACTTAGGCTTATTAAATAGGCTTATTTCAGCAACTTAGGCTCATTAAATAGCCTTATTAAATAGGCTTATTTCAGCAACTTAGGCTTATTAAATAGCCTTATTAAATAGGCTTATTTCAGCAACTTGGGCTAATTAAATTGGCTTATTTCAGCAACTTACGCTGATTAAATAGGATTATTTCAGTAACTTCAACTTATTAAATAGCCTTATTTCAGCAACTTAGACTTATTAAATAGGCTTATTTCAGCAACTTAGGCTTATTAAATAGGCTTATTTCAGCAACTTAGGCTTATTAAATAGCCTTATTAAATAGGCTTATTTCAGCAACTTGGGCTAATTAAATAGGCTTATTTCAGCAACTTACGCTGATTAAATAGGATTATTTCAGTAACTTCAACTTATTAAATAGCCTTATTTCAGCAACTTAGACTTATTAAATAGGCTTATTTCAGCAACTTAGGCTTATTAAATAGGCTTATTTCAGCAACTTAGGCTTATTAAATAGGCTTATTTCAGCAACTTAGGCTTATTAAATAGGCTTATTCAGCAATTTAGTCTTATTAAATAGGCTTATTTCAGCAACTTAGACTTATTAAATAGGCCTATTAAATAGGCTTATTAAATAGACTGATTAAATAGGCTCATTAAATACTTATTAAATAGGCTTATTAAATAGGCTTATTAAATAGACTTATTAAATAGGCTCAATAAAGAGGCTTATTAAATAGGCTTATTAAATAGGCTTATTAAATAGGCTCAATAAATAGGCTTATTAAATAGGCTTATTAAATAGGCTTATTAAATAGGCTCAAAAAATAGGCTTATTAAATAGTCTTATTAAATAGACTTATTAAATAGGCTCATTAAATAGACTTATTAAATAGGCTTATTAAAAAGGCTTATTAAATAGACTTATTAAATAGGCTCATTATATACTTATTAAATAGGTTTATTAAATAGGCGTATTAAATAGGCTCATTAAATAGGCTTATTAAATAGACTTATTAAATAGACTTATTAAATAGGCTCATTATATACTTATTAAATAGGTTTATTAAATAGGCGTATTAAATAGACTTATTAAATAGCCTCATTAAATAGGCTTATTTTAGCAACTTAGGCTTATTAATTAGGCTTTTTTCAGCAACTTAGACTTATTAAATAGCCTTATTACAGCAACTTAGGCTTATTAAATAGGCATATTTCAGCAACTTAGGCTTATTAAATAGGCTTATTTCAGCAACTTAGGCTTATTAAATAGGCTTATTCAGCAACTTATGCTTATTAAACAGCCTTATTAAATAGGCTTATTTCAGCAACTTAGACTTATTAAATAGCCTTATTACAGCAACTTAAGGTTATTAAATAGGCTTATTTCAGCAACTTAGGCTTATTAAATAGGCTTATTTTAGCAACTTAGGCTTATTAAATAGGTTTATTTCAGCAACTTATGCTTATTAAATAGCCTTATTAAATAGGCTTATTTCAGCAACTTAGGATTATTAAATAGGCTTATTTCAGCAAATTAGGCGTATTAAATAGCATTATTAAATAGGTTTATTTCTGCAACTTAGACTTATTAAATAGCCTTATTAAATAGGCTTATTTCAGCAACTTAGGCTTATTAAATAGGCTTATTTCAGCAACTTATGCTTATTAAATAGCCTTATTAAACAGGTTTATTTCTATCAATTTAGGCTTATTAAATAGCATTTTTAAATAGGTTTTTTTCAGCAACTTAGACTTATTAAATATACCTTTTTATATAGGTTTAGTTCACCAACGTAGGCTTATTAAATAGGCTTATTTCAGCAACTTAGGCTTATTAAATAGCCTTATTTCAGCAACTTAGACTTATTAAATAGGCTTATTCAGCAACTTAGGCTTATTAAATAGCCTTATTAAATAGGCTTATTTCAGCAACTTAGGCTTATTAAATAGGCTTATTTCAGCAACTTATGCTTATTAAATAGCCTTATAAAACAGGTTTATTTCAGCAACTTAGGCTTATTAAATAGCATTTTTAAATAGGTTTATTTCAGCAACTTAGACTTATTAAATATACCTTTTTAAATAGGCTTAGTTCAGAAACTTAGGCTTATTAAATAGGCTTATTTCAGCAACTTAGGCTCATTAAATAGCCTTATAAAACAGGTTTATTTCAGCAACTTAGGCTTATTAAATAGCATTTTTAAATAGGTTTATTTCAGCAACTTAGACTTATTAAATATACCTTTTTAAATAGGCTTAGTTCAGAAACTTAGGCTTATTAATTAGGCTTTTTTCAGCAACTTAGACTTATTAAATAGGCTTATTTTAGCAACTTAGGCTTATTAAATATGCTTATTTAAGCAAATTAGGCGTATTAAATAGCATTATTAAATAGGTTTATTTCTACAACTTAGACTTATTAAATAGCCTTATTAAATAGGCTTATTTCAGCAACTTAGGCTTATTAAATAGGCTTATTTCAGCAACTTATGCTTATTAAATAGCCTTATTAAACAGGTTTATTTCTAGCAATTTAGGCTTATTAAATAGCATTTTTAAATAGGTTTTTTTCAGCAACTTAGACTTATTAAATAGACCTTTTTATATAGGTTTAGTTCACCAACGTAGGCTTATTAAATAGGCTTATTTCAGCAACTTAGGCTTATTAAATAGCCTTATTTCAGCAACTTAGACTTATTAAATAGGCTTATTCAGCAACTTAGGCTTATTAAATAGCCTTATTAAATAGGCTTATTTCAGCAACTTAGGCTTATTAAATAGGCTTATTTCAGCAACTTAGACATATTAAAAAGGCTTATTTCAGCAACTTAAGCTTATGAAATAGGCTTATTCAGCAACTTAGGCTTATTAAATAGGCTTATTTCAGCAACTTATGCTTATTAAATAGCCTTATAAAACAGGTTTATTTCAGCAACTTAGGCTTATTAAATAGCATTTTTAAATAGGTTTATTTCAGCAACTTAGACTTATTAAATATACCTTTTTAAATAGGCTTAGTTCAGAAACTTAGGCTTATTAAATAGGCTTATTTCAGCAACTTAGGCTCATTAAATAGCCTTATAAAACAGGTTTATTTCAGCAACTTAGGCTTATTAAATAGCATTTTTAAATAGGTTTATTTCAGCAACTTAGACTTATTAAATATACCTTTTTAAATAGGCTTAGTTCAGAAACTTAGGCTTATTAATTAGGCTTTTTTCAGCAACTTAGACTTATTAAATAGGCTTATTTTAGCAACTTAGGCTTATTAAATATGCTTATTTAAGCAAATTAGGCGTATTAAATAGCATTATTAAATAGGTTTATTTCTGCAACTTAGACTTATTAAATAGCCTTATTAAATAGGCTTATTTCAGCAACTTAGGCTTATTAAATAGGCTTATTTCAGCAACTTATGCTTATTAAATAGCCTTATTAAACAGGTTTATTTCTAGCAATTTAGGCTTATTAAATAGCATTTTTAAATAGGTTTTTTTCAGCAACTTAGACTTATTAAATAGACCTTTTTATATAGGTTTAGTTCACCAACGTAGGCTTATTAAATAGGCTTATTTCAGCAACTTAGGCTTATTAAATAGCCTTATTTCAGCAACTTAGACTTATTAAATAGGCTTATTCAGCAACTTAGGCTTATTAAATAGCCTTATTAAATAGGCTTATTTCAGCAACTTAGGCTTATTAAATAGGCTTATTTCAGAAACTTAGACATATTAAAAGGCTTATTTCAGCAACTTAGGCTTATGAAATAGGCTTATTCAGCAACTTAGGCTTATTAAATAGGCTTATTTCAGCAACTTATGCTTATTAAATAGCCTTATAAAACAGGTTTATTTCAGCAACTTAGGCTTATTAAATAGCATTTTTAAATAGGTTTATTTCAGCAACTTAGACTTATTAAATATACCTTTTTAAATAGGCTTAGTTCAGAAACTTAGGCTTATTAAATAGGCTTATTTCAGCAACTTAGGCTCATTAAATAGCCTTATTAAATAGGCTTATTTCAGCAACTTAGGCTTATTAAATAGCCTTATTAAATAGGCTTATTTCAGCAACTTGGGCTAATTAAATAGGCTTATTTCAGCAACTTACGCTGATTAAATAGGATTATTTCAGTAACTTCAACTTATTAAATAGCCTTATTTCAGCAACTTAGACTTATTAAATAGGCTTATTTCAGCAACTTAGGCTTATTAAATAGGCTTATTTCAGCAACTTAGGCTTATTAAATAGGCTTATTTCAGCAACTTAGGCTTATTAAATAGGCTTATTCAGCAATTTAGTCTTATTAAATAGGCTTATTTCAGCAACTTAGACTTATTAAATAGGCCTATTAAATAGGCTTATTAAATAGACTGATTAAATAGGCTCATTAAATACTTATTAAATAGGCTTATTAAATAGGCTTATTAAATAGACTTATTAAATAGGCTCAATAAAGAGGCTTATTAAATAGGCTTATTAAATAGGCTTATTAAATAGGCTCAATAAATAGGCTTATTAAATAGGCTTATTAAATAGGCTTATTAAATAGGCTCAAAAAATAGGCTTATTAAATAGTCTTATTAAATATACTTATTAAATAGGCTCATTAAATAGACTTATTAAATAGGCTTATTAAAAAGGCTTATTAAATAGACTTATTAAATAGGCTCATTATATACTTATTAAATAGGTTTATTAAATAGGCGTATTAAATAGGCTCATTAAATAGGCTTATTAAATAGACTTATTAAATAGACTTATTAAATAGGCTCATTATATACTTATTAAATAGGTTTATTAAATAGGCTTATTAAATAGACTTATTAAATAGCCTCATTAAATAGGCTTATTTTAGCAACTTAGGCTTATTAATTAAGCTTTTTTCAGCAACTTAGACTTATTAAATAGCCTTATTACAGCAACTTAGGCTTATTAAATAGGCTTATTTCAGCAACTTAGGCTTATTAAATAGGCTTATTTCAGCAACTTAGGCTTATTAAATAGGCTTATTCAGCAACTTATGCTTATTAAACAGCCTTATTAAATAGGCTTATTTCAGCAACTTAGACTTATTAAATAGCCTTATTACAGCAACTTAAGGTTATTAAATAGGCTTATTTCAGCAACTTAGGCGTATTAAATAGGCTTATTTTAGCAACTTAGGCTTATTAAATATGTTTATTTCAGCAACTTATGCTTATTAAATAGCCTTATTAAATAGGCTTATTTCAGCAACTTAGGATTATTAAATAGGCTTATTTCAGCAACTTAGACTTATTAAATAGGCCTATTAAATAGGCTTATTAAATAGACTTATTAAATAGGCTCAATAAATAGGCTTATTAAATAGGCCTATAAAATATGCTTATTAAATAGACTTATTAAATAGACGTTTTCTATATGCTTATTAAATAGGCTTATTAAATAGGCCTATAAAATATGCTTATTAAATAGACTTATTAAATAGACGTTTTCTATATGCTTATTAAATAGGCTTATTAAATAGGCTTATTAAATAGGCTTATTAAATAGACTTATTAAATAGCCTCATTAAATAGGCTTATTTTAGCAACTTAGGCTTATTAATTAGGCTTTTTTCAGCAACTTAGACTTATTAAATAGCCTTATTACAGCAACTTAAGCTTATTAAATAGGCTTATTTCAGCAACTTAGGCTTATTAAATAGGCTTATTTCAGCAACTTAGGCTTATTAAATAGGCTTATTCAGCAACTTAGGCTTATTAAATAGCCTTATTTCTGTAACTTAGGCTCATGAAATAGGCTTATTCAGCAATTTAGTCTTATTAAATAGGCTTATTTCAGCAACCTAGGCTTATTAAATATGCTTATTTAAGCAAATTAGGCGTATTAAATAGCATTATTAAAAAGGTTTATTTCTGCAACTTAGACTTATTAAATAGCCTTATTAAATAGGCTTATTTCAGCAACTTAGGCTTATTAAATAGGCTTATTTCAGCAACTTATGCTTATTAAATAGCCTTATTAAACAGGTTTATTTCTAGCAATTTAGGCTTATTAAATAGCATTTTTAAATAGGTTTATTTCAGCAACTTAGACTTATTAAATAGGCCTATTAAATAGGCTTATTAAATAGACTTATTAAATAGGCTCAATAAATACTTATTAAATAGGCTTATTAAATAGGCTTATTAAATAGACTTATTATACAGGCTCAATAAATAGGCTTATTAAATAGGCTTATTAAACAGGCTTATTAAATAGGCTTATTAAATAGGCATATTAAATAGACTTATTAAATAGGCTCATTAAATAGGCTCAATAAATAGGCTTATTAAATAGGCTTATTAAATAGGCTTATTAAATAGGCTTATTAAATAGGCTTATTAAATAGGCTCATTAAATAGACTAATTAAATAGGCGTATGAAATAGGCTCAATAAATAGGCTTATTAAATAGGCTCAATAAATAGGCTTATTAAATAGGCTCAATAAATAGGCTTATTAAATAGGCTCATTAAATACTTATTAAATAGGTTTATTAAATAGGCTTATTAAATAGACTTATTAAATAGGCTCAATAAATAGGCTTATTAGATAGGCTTATTAAATAGGCTTATTAAATAGGCTTATTAACTAGGCTTATTAAATAGGCTTATTAAATAGACTTATTAAATAGGCTCAATAAATAGGCTTATTAAATAGGCTCAATAAATAGGCTTATTAAATAGGCTCAATAAATAGGCTTATTAAATAGGCTCAATAAATAGGCTTATTAAATAGGCTAATTAAATACTTATTAAGTAGGCTTATTAAATAGACTTATTAAATAGACTTATTAAATAGGCTTATTAAATAGACTTATTAAATAGGCTTATTAAAAAGGCGTATTAAATAGACTTAATACATAGGCTCATTAAATACTTATTAAATAGGTTTATTAAATAGGCGTATTAAATAGGCTTATTAAATAGGCTTATTAAATATGCTTATTAAATAGGCTTATTAAATAGACTTATTAAATAGCCTCATTAAATAGGCTTATTTTAGCAACTTAAGCTTATTAAATAGGTTTATTTCAGCAACTGAGACTTATTAAATAGCCTTATTAAATAGGTTTATTTCAGCAACTTAGGCTTATTAAATAGGCTTATTTCAGCAACTTAGGCTTATTAAATAGCATTTTTAAATAGGCTTAGTTCAGAAACTTAGACTTATTAAATAGGCCTTTTTCAGCAACTTAGGCTTATTAAATAGGCTTATTCAGCAACTTAGGCTTATTAAATAGGCTCATTAAATACTAATTAAATAGGCTTATTAAATAGGCTTATTAAATAGACTTATTAAATAGGCTCAATAAATAGGCTTATTAAATAGGCTTATTAAATAGGCTCATCAAATAGGATTAATAAATTGGCTTATTAAATAGGCTTATTAAATAGGCTTATTAAATAGGCTTGTTAAATAGACTTATTAAATAGGCTTATTAAATATGCTTATTAAATAGGCTTATTAAATAGACTTATTAAATAGCCTCATTAAATAGGCTTATTTCAGCAACTTAGGCTTATGAAATAGGCTTATTCAGCAACTTAGGCTTATTAAATAGGCTTATTTCAGCAACTTAGACTTATTAAATAGGCCTATTAAATAGGCTTATTAAATAGACTTATTAAATAGGCTCAATAAATACTTATTAAATAGGCTTATTAAATAGGCTTATTAAATAGACTTATTATACAGGCTCAATAAATAGGCTTATTAAATAGGCTTATTAAACAGGCTTATTAAATAGGCTTATTAAATAGGCTTATTAAATAGACTTATTAAATAGGCTCATTAAATAGGCTCAATAAATAGGCATATTAAATAGGCTTATTAAATAGGCTTATTAAATAGGCTTATTAAATAGACTTATTAAATAGGCTTATTAAAAAGGCGTATTAAATAGACTTAATACATAGGCTCATTAAATACTTATTAAATAGGTTTATTAAATAGGCGTATTAAATAGGCTTATTAAATAGGCTTATTAAATATGCTTATTAAATAGGCTTATTAAATAGACTTATTAAATAGCCTCATTAAATAGGCTTATTTTAGCAACTTAGGCTTATTAAATAGGTTTATTTCAGCAACTGAGACTTATTAAATAGCCTTATTAAATAGGTTTATTTCAGCAACTTAGGCTTATTAAATAGCCTTATTTCAGCAACTTAGACTTATTAAATAGGCTTATTCAGCAACTTAGGCTTATTAAATAGCCTTATTAAATAGGCTTATTTCAGCAACTTAGGCTTATTAAATAGGCTTATTTCAGCAACTTATGCTTATTAAATAGCCTTATAAAACAGGTTTATTTCAGCAACTTAGGCTTATTAAATAGCATTTTTAAATAGGTTTATTTCAGCAACTTAGACTTATTAAATATACCTTTTTAAATAGGCTTAGTTCAGAAACTTAGGCTTATTAAATAGGCTTATTTCAGCAACTTAGGCTCATTAAATAGCCTTATAAAACAGGTTTATTTCAGCAACTTAGGCTTATTAAATAGCATTTTTAAATAGGTTTATTTCAGCAACTTAGACTTATTAAATATACCTTTTTAAATAGGCTTAGTTCAGAAACTTAGGCTTATTAATTAGGCTTTTTTCAGCAACTTAGACTTATTAAATAGGCTTATTTTAGCAACTTAGGCTTATTAAATATGCTTATTTAAGCAAATTAGGCGTATTAAATAGCATTATTAAATAGGTCTATTTCTGCAACTTAGACTTATTAAATAGCCTTATTAAATAGGCTTATTTCAGCAACTTAGGCTTATTAAATAGGCTTATTTCAGCAACTTATGCTTATTAAATAGCCTTATTAAACAGGTTTATTTCTAGCAATTTAGGCTTATTAAATAGCATTTTTAAATAGGTTTTTTTCAGCAACTTAGACTTATTAAATAGACCTTTATATATAGGTTTAGTTCACCAACGTAGGCTTATTAAATAGGCTTATTTCAGCAACTTAGGCTTATTAAATAGCCTTATTTCAGCAACTTAGACTTATTAAATAGGCTTATTCAGCAACTTAGGCTTATTAAATAGCCTTATTAAATAGGCTTATTTCAGCAACTTAGGCTTATTAAATAGGCTTATTTCAGCAACTTAGACATATTAAAAAGGCTTATTTCAGCAACTTAAGCTTATGAAATAGGCTTATTCAGCAACTTAGGCTTATTAAATAGGCTTATTTCAGCAACTTATGCTTATTAAATAGCCTTATAAAACAGGTTTATTTCAGCAACTTAGGCTTATTAAATAGCATTTTTAAATAGGTTTATTTCAGCAACTTAGACTTATTAAATATACCTTTTTAAATAGGCTTAGTTCAGAAACTTAGGCTTATTAAATAGGCTTATTTCAGCAACTTAGGCTCATTAAATAGCCTTATAAAACAGGTTTATTTCAGCAACTTAGGCTTATTAAATAGCATTTTTAAATAGGTTTATTTCAGCAACTTAGACTTATTAAATATACCTTTTTAAATAGGCTTAGTTCAGAAACTTAGGCTTATTAATTAGGCTTTTTTCAGCAACTTAGACTTATTAAATAGGCTTATTTTAGCAACTTAGGCTTATTAAATATGCTTATTTAAGCAAATTAGGCGTATTAAATAGCATTATTAAATAGGTTTATTTCTGCAACTTAGACTTATTAAATAGCCTTATTAAATAGGCTTATTTCAGCAACTTAGGCTTATTAAATAGGCTTATTTCAGCAACTTATGCTTATTAAATAGCCTTATTAAACAGGTTTATTTCTAGCAATTTAGGCTTATTAAATAGCATTTTTAAATAGGTTTTTTTCAGCAACTTAGACTTATTAAATAGACCTTTTTATATAGGTTTAGTTCACCAACGTAGGCTTATTAAATAGGCTTATTTCAGCAACTTAGGCTTATTAAATAGCCTTATTTCAGCAACTTAGACTTATTAAATAGGCTTATTCAGCAACTTAGGCTTATTAAATAGCCTTATTAAATAGGCTTATTTCAGCAACTTAGGCTTATTAAATAGGCTTATTTCAGAAACTTAGACATATTAAAAAGGCTTATTTCAGCAACTTAGGCTTATGAAATAGGCTTATTCAGCAACTTAGGCTTATTAAATAGGCTTATTTCAGCAACTTATGCTTATTAAATAGCCTTATAAAACAGGTTTATTTCAGCAACTTAGGCTTATTAAATAGCATTTTTAAATAGGTTTATTTCAGCAACTTAGACTTATTAAATATACCTTTTTAAATAGGCTTAGTTCAGAAACTTAGGCTTATTAAATAGGCTTATTTCAGCAACTTAGGCTCATTAAATAGCCTTATTAAATAGGCTTATTTCAGCAACTTAGGCTTATTAAATAGCCTTATTAAATAGGCTTATTTCAGCAACTTGGGCTAATTAAATAGGCTTATTTCAGCAACTTACGCTGATTAAATAGGATTATTTCAGTAACTTCAACTTATTAAATAGCCTTATTTCAGCAACTTAGACTTATTAAATAGGCTTATTTCAGCAACTTAGGCTTATTAAATAGGCTTATTCAGCAATTTAGTCTTATTAAATAGGCTTATTTCAGCAACTTAGACTTATTAAATAGGCCTATTAAATAGGCTTATTAAATAGACTGATTAAATAGGCTCATTAAATACTTATTAAATAGGCTTATTAAATAGGCTTATTAAATAGACTTATTAAATAGGCTCAATAAAGAGGCTTATTAAATAGGCTTATTAAATAGGCTTATTAAATAGGCTCAATAAATAGGCTTATTAAATAGGCTTATTAAATAGGCTTATTAAATAGGCTAAAAAAATAGGCTTATTAAATAGTCTTATTAAATATACTTATTAAATAGGCTCATTAAATAGACTTATTAAATAGGCTTATTAAAAAGGCTTATTAAATAGACTTATTAAATAGGCTCATTATATACTTATTAAATAGGTTTATTAAATAGGCGTATTAAATAGGCTCATTAAATAGGCTTATTAAATAGACTTATTAAATAGACTTATTAAATAGGCTCATTATATACTTATTAAATAGGTTTATTAAATAGGCTTATTAAATAGACTTATTAAATAGCCTCATTAAATAGGCTTATTTTAGCAACTTAGGCTTATTAATTAGGCTTTTTTCAGCAACTTAGACTTATTAAATAGCCTTATTACAGCAACTTAGGCTTATTAAATAGGCTTATTTCAGCAACTTAGGCTTATTAAATAGGCTTATTTCAGCAACTTAGGCTTATTAAATAGGCTTATTCAGCAACTTATGCTTATTAAACAGCCTTATTAAATAGGCTTATTTCAGCAACTTAGACTTATTAAATAGCCTTATTACAGCAACTTAAGGTTATTAAATAGGCTTATTTCAGCAACTTAGGCGTATTAAATAGGCTTATTTTAGCAACTTAGGCTTATTAAATATGTTTATTTCAGCAACTTATGCTTATTAAATAGCCTTATTAAATAGGCTTATTTCAGCAACTTAGGATTATTAAATAGGCTTATTTCAGCAACTTAGACTTATTAAATAGGCCTATTAAATAGGCTTATTAAATAGACTTATTAAATAGGCTCAATAAATAGGCTTATTAAATAGGCCTATAAAATATGCTTATTAAATAGACTTATTAAATAGACGTTTTCTATATGCTTATTAAATAGGCTTATTAAATAGGCCTATAAAATATGCTTATTAAATAGACTTATTAAATAGACGTTTTCTATATGCTTATTAAATAGGCTTATTAAATAGGCTTATTAAATAGGCTTATTAAATAGACTTATTAAATAGCCTCATTAAATAGGCTTATTTTAGCAACTTAGGCTTATTAATTAGGCTTTTTTCAGCAACTTAGACTTATTAAATAGCCTTATTACAGCAACTTAAGCTTATTAAATAGGCTTATTTCAGCAACCTAGGCTTATTAAATATGCTTATTTAAGCAAATTAGGCGTATTAAATAGCATTATTAAAAAGGTTTATTTCTGCAACTTAGACTTATTAAATAGCCTTATTAAATAGGCTTATTTCAGCAACTTAGGCTTATTAAATAGGCTTATTTCAGCAACTTATGCTTATTAAATAGCCTTATTAAACAGGTTTATTTCTAGCAATTTAGGCTTATTAAATAGCATTTTTAAATAGGTTTATTTCAGCAACTTAGACTTATTAAATAGGCCTATTAAATAGGCTTATTAAATAGACTTATTAAATAGGCTCAATAAATACTTATTAAATAGGCTTATTAAATAGGCTTATTAAATAGACTTATTATACAGGCTCAATAAATAGGCTTATTAAATAGGCTTATTAAACAGGCTTATTAAATAGGCTTATTAAATAGGCTTATTAAATAGACTTATTAAATAGGCTCATTAAATAGGCTCAATAAATAGGCTTATTAAATAGGCTTATTAAATAGGCTTATTAAATAGGCTTATTAAATAGGCTTATTAAATAGGCTCATTAAATAGACTAATTAAATAGGCGTATGAAATAGGCTCAATAAATAGGCTTATTAAATAGGCTCAATAAATAGGCTTATTAAATAGGCTCAATAAATAGGCTTATTAAATAGGCTCATTAAATACTTATTAAATAGGTTTATTAAATAGGCTTATTAAATAGACTTATTAAATAGGCTCAATAAATAGGCTTATTAGATAGGCTTATTAAATAGGCTTATTAAATAGGCTTATTAACTAGGCTTATTAAATAGGCTTATTAAATAGACTTATTAAATAGGCTCAATAAATAGGCTTATTAAATAGGCTCAATAAATAGGCTTATTAAATAGGCTCAATAAATAGGCTTATTAAATAGGCTCAATAAATAGGCTTATTAAATAGGCTAATTAAATACTTATTAAGTAGGCTTATTAAATAGACTTATTAAATAGACTTATTAAATAGGCTTATTAAATAGACTTATTAAATAGGCTTATTAAAAAGGCGTATTAAATAGACTTAATACATAGGCTCATTAAATACTTATTAAATAGGTTTATTAAATAGGCGTATTAAATAGGCTTATTAAATAGGCTTATTAAATATGCTTATTAAATAGGCTTATTAAATAGACTTATTAAATAGCCTCATTAAATAGGCTTATTTTAGCAACTTAGGCTTATTAAATAGGTTTATTTCAGCAACTGAGACTTATTAAATAGCCTTATTAAATAGGTTTATTTCAGCAACTTAGGCTTATTAAATAGGCTTATTTCAGCAACTTAGGCTTATTAAATAGCATTTTTAAATAGGCTTAGTTCAGAAACTTAGACTTATTAAATAGGCCTTTTTCAGCAACTTAGGCTTATTAAATAGGCTTATTCAGCAACTTAGGCTTATTAAATAGGCTCATTAAATACTAATTAAATAGGCTTATTAAATAGGCTTATTAAATAGACTTATTAAATAGGCTCAATAAATAGGCTTATTAAATAGGCTTATTAAATAGGCTCATCAAATAGGATTAATAAATTGGCTTATTAAATAGGCTTATTAAATAGGCTTATTAAATAGGCTTGTTAAATAGACTTATTAAATAGGCTTATTAAATATGCTTATTAAATAGGCTTATTAAATAGACTTATTAAATAGCCTCATTAAATAGGCTTATTTCAGCAACTTAGGCTTATGAAATAGGCTTATTCAGCAACTTAGGCTTATTAAATAGGCTTATTTCAGCAACTTAGACTTATTAAATAGGCCTATTAAATAGGCTTATTAAATAGACTTATTAAATAGGCTCAATAAATACTTATTAAATAGGCTTATTAAATAGGCTTATTAAATAGACTTATTATACAGGCTCAATAAATAGGCTTATTAAATAGGCTTATTAAACAGGCTTATTAAATAGGCTTATTAAATAGGCTTATTAAATAGACTTATTAAATAGGCTCATTAAATAGGCTCAATAAATAGGCATATTAAATAGGCTTATTAAATAGGCTTATTAAATAGGCTTATTAAATAGACTTATTAAATAGGCTTATTAAAAAGGCGTATTAAATAGACTTAATACATAGGCTCATTAAATACTTATTAAATAGGTTTATTAAATAGGCGTATTAAATAGGCTTATTAAATAGGCTTATTAAATATGCTTATTAAATAGGCTTATTAAATAGACTTATTAAATAGCCTCATTAAATAGGCTTATTTTAGCAACTTAGGCTTATTAAATAGGTTTATTTCAGCAACTGAGACTTATTAAATAGCCTTATTAAATAGGTTTATTTCAGCAACTTAGGCTTATTAAATAGGCTTATTTCAGCAACTTAGGCTTATTAAATAGCATTTTTAAATAGGCTTAGTTCAGAAACTTAGACTTATTAAATAGGCCTTTTTCAGCAACTTAGGCTTATTAAATAGGCTTATTCAGCAACTTAGGCTTATTAAATAGGCTCATTAAATACTAATTAAATAGGCTTATTAAATAGGCTTATTAAATAGACTTATTAAATAGGCTCAATAAATAGGCTTATTAAATAGGCTTATTAAATAGGCTCATCAAATAGGATTAATAAATTGGCTTATTAAATAGGCTTATTAAATAGGCTTATTAAATAGGCTTGTTAAATAGACTTATTAAATAGGCTTATTAAATATGCTTATTAAATAGGCTTATTAATTAGACTTATTAAATAGCCTCATTAAATAGGCTTATTTCAGCAACTTAGGCTTATGAAATAGGCTTATTCAGCAACTTAGGCTTATTAAATAGGCTTATTTCAGCAACTTAGACTTATTAAATAGGCCTATTAAATAGGCTTATTAAATAGACTTATTAAATAGGCTCAATAAATACTTATTAAATAGGCTTATTAAATAGGCTTATTAAATAGACTTATTATACAGGCTCAATAAATAGGCTTATTAAATAGGCTTATTAAACAGGCTTATTAAATAGGCTTATTAAATAGGCTTATTAAATAGACTTATTAAATAGGCTCATTAAATAGGCTCAATAAATAGGCATATTAAATAGGCTTATTAAATAGGCTTATTAATTAGGCTTATTAAATAGGCTTATTAAATAGGCTTATTAAATAGACTAATTAAATAGGCGTATGAAATAGGCTCAATAAATAGGCTTATTAAATAGGCTCAATAAATAGGCTTATTAAATAGGCTCAATAAATAGGCTTATTAAATAGGCTCATTAAATACTTATTAAATAGGTTTATTAAATAGGCGTATTAAATAGGCTTATTCTAGCAACTTAGGCTTATTAAATAGGCTTATTTCAGCAACTTAGACTTATTAAATAGGTTTATTCAGCAACTTAGGCTTATTAAATAGGCTTATTCAGCAACTTAGGCTTATTAAATAGGCTAATTAAATACTTATTAAATAGGTTTATTAAATAGGCGTATTAAATAGGCTTATTAAATAGGCTTATTAAATAGACTAATTAAATAGGCGTATGAAATAGGCTCAATAAATAGGCTTATTAAATAGGCTCAATAAATAGGCTTATTAAATAGGCTCATTAAATACTTATTAAATAGGTTTATTAAATAGGCGTATTAAATAGGCTTATTTTAGCAACTTAGGCTTATTAAATAGGTTTATTTCAGCAACTTAGACTTATTAAATAGCCTTATTAAATAGGCTTATTTCGGCAACTTAGGCTTATTAAATAGGCTTATTTCAGCAACTTATGCTTATTAAATAGCCTTATTAAACAGGTTTATTTCAGCAACTTAGGCTTATTAAACAGCATTTTTAAATAGGCTTAGTTCATAAACTTAGGCTTATTAAATAGGCTTATTTCAGCAACTTAGGCTCATTAAATAGCCTTATTAAATAGGCTTATTTCAGCAACTTAGGCTTATTAAATAGCCTTATTAAATAGGCTTATTTTAGCAACTTAGACTTATTAAATCGACTTATTAAATAGACATTTCAGCAACTTAGACTCATTAAATATGCTTATGAAATATGCTTATTTCTGCAACTTAGACTTTTTAGATAGCCCTATTAAATAGGCGTATTTTAGCAACTTAGGCTTATTAAATATGCTTATTTCAGCAACTTAGGAATATTAAATAGCATTATTAAATAGGTTTATTTCTGCAACTTAGACTTATTAAATAGCCTTATTAAATAGGCTTATTTCAGCAACTTAGGCTTATTTCAGCAACTTATGCTTATTAAATAGCCTTATTAAACAGGTTTATTTCAGCAATTTAGGCTTATTAAATAGCATTTTTAAATAGGTTTTTTTTCTGCAACTTAGACTTATTAAATAGACCTTTTCATATAGGCTTAGTTCAGCAACGTAGGCTTATTAAATAGGCTTATTTCAGCAACTTAGGCTTATTAAATAGCCTTATTTCAACAACTTAGACTTATTAAATAGGCTTATTCAGCAAATTAGGCTTATTATATAGCCTTATTAAATAGGCTTATTACAGCAACTTAGGCTTATTAAATAGGCTTATTTCAGCAACTTAGACATATTAAAAAGGCTTATTTCAGCAACTTAGGCTTATGAAATAGGCTTATTTAGCAACTTAGGCTTATTAAATAGGCTTATTTCAGCAACTTATGCTTATTAAATAGCCTTATTAAACAGGTTTATTTCAGCAACTTAGGCTTATTAAATAGCATTTTTAAATAGGTTTATTTCAGCAACTCAGACTTATTAAATATACCTTTTTAAAAAGGCTTAGTTCAGAAACTTAGGCTTATTAAATGGGCTTATTTCAGCAACTTAGGCTTATTAAATAGCCTTATTAAATAGGCTTATTTCAGCAACTTGGGCTAATTAAATAGGCTTATTTCAGCAACTTATGCTGATTAAATAGGTTTATTTCAGCAACTTAAACTTATTAAATAGCCTTTTTTCAGCAACTTAGACTTATTAAATAGGCTTATTTCAGCAACTTAGGCTTATTAAATAGGCTTATTTCGGCAACTGAGGCTCATTAAATAGCCTTATTAAATAGGCTTATTTCAGCAACTTAGGCTTATTAAATAGCCTTATTAAATAGGCTGATTTCAGCAACTTGGGCTAATTAAATAGGCTTATTTCAGCAACTTACACTGATTAAATAGGCTTATTTCAGCAACTTAAACTTATTAAATAGCCTTTTTCAGCAACTTAGACTTATTAAATAGGCTTATTTCAGCAACTTAGGCTTATTAAATAGGCTTATTTCAGCAACTTAGGCTTATTAAATAGCCTTATTTCAGAAACTTAGACTTATTAAATAGGCTTATTTCAGTAACTTAGGCTTATTAAATAGGCCTTTTTCAGCAACTTAGGCTTATTAAATAGGCTTATTCAGCAACTTAGGCTTATTAAATAGGCTCATTAAATACTAAATAAATAGGCTTATTAAATAGGCTTATTAAATAGACTTTTTAAATAGGCTCAATAAATAGGCTTATTAAATAGGCTTATTAAATTGGCTCATCAAATAGGATTAATAAATTGGCTTATTAAATAGGCTTATTAAATAGGCTTATTAAATAGGCTTGTTAAATAGACTTATTAAATAGGCTTATTAAATAGGCTTATTAAATAGGCTTATTAAATAGACTTATTAAATAGGCGTATTAAATAGGCTTATTAAATAGACTTATTAAATAGCCTCATTAAATAAGCTTATTTCAGCAACTTAGGCTTATGAAATAGGCTTATTCAGCAACTTAGGCTTATTAAATAGGCTTATTTCAGCAACTTAGACTTATTAAATAGGCCTATTAAATAGGCTTATTAAATAGACTTATTAAATAGACTCAATAAATACTTATTAAATAGGCTTATTAAATAGGCTTATTAAATAGGCTTATTAAATAGGCCTATTAAATAGGCTTATTAAATAGACTTATTAAATAGACTCAATAAATACTTATTAAATAGGCTTATTAAATAGGCTTATTAAATAGACTTATTATACAGGCTCAATGAATAGGCTTATTAAATAGGATTACTAAACAGGCTTATTAAATAGGCTTATTAAATAGGCTTATTAAATAGGCTTATTAAATAGACCAATTAAATAGGCATAAGAAATAGGCTCAATAAATAGGCTTAATAAATAGGCTCAATAAAGAGGCTTATTAAATAGGCTCAATAAATAGGCTTATTAAATTGGCTCATTAAATACTTATTAAATAGGTTTATTAAATAGGCGTATTAAATAGGCTTATTCTAGCAACTTAGGCTTATTAAATAGGCTTATTTCAGCAACTTAGACATATTAAAAAGGCTTATTTCAGCAACTTAGGCTTATTAAATAGCCTTATTAAATAGGCTTATTTCAGCAACTTAGACTATTTAATAAGCCTATTTAATAGGCCTATTTAATAAGTCTAAGTTGCTGAAATAAGCCTATTTAATAAGCCTAAGTTGCTGAATAAGCCTATTTAATAAGCCTAAGTTGCTGAATAAACCTATTTAATAAGTCTAAGTTGCTGAAATAAGCCTATTTCATAAGGCTATTTAATGAGCCTAAGTTGCTGAAATAAGACTATTTAATAAGCCTAAGTTTCTGAACTAAGCCTATTTAAAAAGGTATATTTAATAAGTCTAAGTTGCTGAAATAAACCTATTTAAAAATGCTATTTAATAAGCCTAAGTTGCTGAAATAAACCTGTTTAATAAGGCTATTTAATAAGCATAAGTTGCTGAAATAAGCTTATTTAATAAGCCTAAGTTGCTGAAATAAGCCTATTTAATAAGGCTCTTTAATAAGTCTAAGTTGCTGAAATAAACCTATTTAATAAGCTTAAGTTGCTAAAATAAGCCTATTTCATGAGGCTATTTAATAAGTCTATTTAATAAGTCTATTTAATAAGTCTATTTAATAAGTCTATTTAATAAGCCTATTTAATAAGCCTATTTAATAAGCCTATTTATTGAGCCTATTTAATAAGCCTATTTAATAAGCCGATTTATTGAGCCTATTTAATAAGTCTATTTAATAAGCCTATTTAGTAAGCCTATTTAATAAGTATTTAATGAGCCTATTTAATAAGTCTATTTAATAAGCCTATTTAATAGGCCTATTTAATAAGTCTAAGTTGCTGAAATAAGCCTATTTAATAAGCCTATTTAATAGGCCTATTTAATAAGTCTAAGTTGCTGAAATAAGCCTTTTTAATAAGCCTAAGTTGCTGAATAAGCCTATTTAATAAGCCTAAGTTGCTGAATAAACCTCTTTAATAAGTCTAAGTTGCTGAAATAAGCCTATTTAATAAGGCTATTTAATAAGCCTAAGTTGCTGAAATAAGCCTATTTCATAAGGCTATTTAATGAGCCTAAGTTGCTGAAATAAGACTATTTAATAAGCCTAAGTTTCTGAACTAAGCCTATTTAAAAAGGTATATTTAATAAGTTTAAGTTGCTGAAATAAACCTATTTAAAAATGCTATTTAATAAGCCTAAGTTGCTGAAATAACCCTGTTTAATAAGGCTATTTAATAAGCATAAGTTGCTGAAATAAGCTTATTTAATAAGCCTAAGTTGCTGAAATAAGCCTATTTAATAAGGCTCTTTAATAAGTCTAAGTTGCTGAAATAAACCTATTTAATAAGCCTAAGTTGCTAAAATAAGCCTATTTCATGAGGCTATTTAATAAGTCTATTTAATAAGTCTATTTAATAAGTCTATTTAATAAGCCTATTTAATAAGCCTATTTAATGAGCCTAATTAATACACCTATTTAATAAACATATTTAATGAGTATTTAATGAGCCTATTTAATAAGTCTATTTAATAAGCCTTTTTAATAAGACTATTTAATAAGTCTATTTAATAAGCCTATTTAATAAGTCTATTTAATAAGTCTATTTAATAAGCCTATTTAATAAGTATTTAATGAGCCTATTTAATAAGCCTATTTATTGAGCCTATTTAATAAGCTTATTTATTGAGCCTATTTCATAAGCATATTTATTGAGCCTATTTAATAAGTCTATTTAATAAGACTATTTAATAAGTCTATTTAATAAGTCTATTTAATAAGCCTATTTAATAAGCCTATTTAATAAGCCTATTTATTGAGCCTATTTAATAAGCCTATTTAATAAGCCGATTTATTGAGCCTATTTAATAAGTCTATTTAATAAGCCTATTTAATAAGCCTATTTATTGAGCCTATTTAATAAGTCTATTTAATAAGCCTATTTAATAAGCCTATTTAATAAGTATTTAATGAGCCTATTTAATAAGTCTATTTAATAAGCCTATTTAATAGGCCTTTTTTAATAAATCTAAGTTGCTGAAATAAGCCTATTTAATAAGCCTATTTAATAGGCCTATTTAATAAGTCTAAGTTGCTGAAATAAGCTTATTTAATAAGCCTAAGTTTCTGAATGAGCCTATTTAATAAGCCTAAGTTGCTGAAATAAGCCTATTAAATAAGCCTAAGTTGCTGAATAAGCCTATTTAATAAGCCTAAGTTGCTGAATAAACCTATTTAATAAGTCTAAGTTGCTGAAATAAGCATATTTAATAAGGCTATTTAATAAGCCTAAGTTGCTGAATAAGCCTATTTAATAAGCCTATTTAATAAGCCTAATTAATACACCTATTTAATAAACATATTTAATAAGTATTTAATGAGCCTATTTAATAAGTCTATTTTATAAGCCTTTTTAATAAGACTATTTAATAAGTCTATTTAATAAGACTATTTAATAAGTCTATTTAATAAGTCTATTTAATAAGCCTATTTATTGAGCCTATTTAATAAGCCTATTTAATGAGCCTATTTAATAAGTCTATTTAATAAGCCTATTTAATAGGCCGATTTAATAAGTCTAAGTTGCTGAAATAAGCCTATTTAATAAGCCTATTTAATAGGCCTATTTAATAAGTCTAAGTTGCTGAAATAAGCCTATTTAATAAGTCTAAGTTGCTGAAATAAACCTATTAAATAAGCCTAAGTTGCTAAAATAAGCCTATTTAATTAGGCTATTTAATAAGTCTATTTAATAAGCCTATTTAATAAGCCTATTTAATAAGCCTATTTAATAAGCCTATTTAATACGCCTATTTAATAAACATATTTAATAAGTATTTAATGAGCCTATTTAATAAGTCTATTTAATAAGCCTTTTTAATAAGCCTATTTAATAAGTCTATTTAATAAGCCTATTTAATAAGTCTATTTAATAAGTCTATTTAATAAGCCTATTTAATAAGTATTTAATGACCCTATTTAATAAGCCTTTTTATTGAGCCTATTTAATAAGCCTATTTATTGAGCCTATTTAATAAGCCTATTTATTGAGCCTATTTAATAAGCCTATTTATTGAGCCTATTTAATAAGCCTATTTAATAAGTATATTTAATAAGCCTATTAATAAGCCTATTTAATAAGCCTATTTATTGAGCCTATTTAATAAGCCTATTTAATAAGCCTATTTATTGAGCCTATTTAATAAGTCTATTTAATAAGCCTATTTAATGAGCCTATTTAATAAGTATTTAATGAGCCTATTTAATAAGTCTATTTAATAAGCCTATTTAATAGGCCTATTTAATAAGTCTAAGTTGCTGAAATAAACCTATTTAATAAGCCTATTTAATAGGCCTATTTAATAAGTCTAAGTTGCAGAAATAAGCCTATTTAATAAGCCTAAGTTGCTGAATAAGGCTATTTAATAAGCCTAAGTTGCTGAATAAACCTATTTAATAAGCCTAAGTTGCTAAAATAAGCATATTTAATGAGGGTATTTAATACGTCTATTTAATAAGCCTATTTAATAAGCCTATTTAATAAGCCTATTTAATGAGTCTATTTAATAAGCCTATTTATTGAGCCTATTTAATAAGCCTATTTATTAAGTCTATTTAATAAGCCTATTTAATAAGCCTAATTAATAAGCCTATTTAATAAGCCTATTTAATGAGCCTATTTAATGAGTCTATTTAATAAGCCTGTTTAATAAGCCTATTTAACAAGTATTGAATGAGCCTATTTAATAAGCCTAAGTTGCTGAAATAAGCCTATTTAATAAGTCTAAGTTGCTGAAATAAGGCTATTTAATAAGCCTAAGTTGCTGAAATAATCCTACTTAAAAAGCATAAGTTGCTGAAACAAGGCTATTTAATAAGTCTAAGTTGCTGAAATAAGCCTATTTAATAAGTCTAAGTTGCTGAAATAAGTATATTTAATAAGCATAAGTTGCTGAAATAAGCCTATTTAATAAGTCTAAGTTGCTGAAATAAGGCTATTTAATGAGCCTAAGTTGCTGAATAAGCCTATTTAATAAGCCTAAGTTGCTGAATAAACCTATTTAATAAGTCTAAGTTGCTGAAATAAGCCTATTTAATAAGGCTATTTAATAAGCCTAAGTTGCTGAAATAAGCCTATTTAATAAGGCTATTTATTGAGCCTATTTAATAAGTCTATTTAATAAGCCTATTTAATGAGCCTATTTAATAAGTATTTAATGAGCCTATTTAATAAGTCTATTTAATAAGCCTATTTAATAGGCCTATTTAATAAGTCTAAGTTGCTGAAATAAACCTATTTAATAAGCCTATTTAATAGGCCTATTTAATAAGCCTATTTATTGAGCCTATTTAATAAGTCTATTTAATAAGCCTATTTAATGAGCCTATTTAATAAGTATTTAATGAGCCTATTTAATAAGTCTATTTAATAAGCCTATTTAATAGGCCTATTTAATAAGTCTAAGTTGCTGAAATAAACCTATTTAATAAGCCTATTTAATAGGCCTATTTAATAAGTCTAAGTTGCAGAAATAAGCCTATTTAATAAGCCTAAGTTGCTGAATAAGGCTATTTAATAAGCCTAAGTTGCTGAATAAACCTATTTAATAAGCCTAAGTTGCTAAAATAAGCATATTTAATGAGGGTATTTAATACGTCTATTTAATAAGCCTATTTAATAAGCCTATTTAATAAGCCTATTTAATGAGTCTATTTAATAAGCCTATTTATTGAGCCTATTTAATAAGCCTATTTATTAAGTCTATTTAATAAGCCTATTTAATAAGCCTAATTAATAAGCCTATTTAATAAGCCTATTTAATGAGCCTATTTAATGAGTCTATTTAATAAGCCTGTTTAATAAGCCTATTTAACAAGTATTGAATGAGCCTATTTAATAAGCCTAAGTTGCTGAAATAAGCCTATTTAATAAGTCTAAGTTGCTGAAATAAGGCTATTTAATAAGCCTAAGTTGCTGAAATAAGACTATTTAATAAGCCTAAGTTTCTGAACTAAGCCTATTTAAAAAGGTATATTTAATAAGTCTAAGTTGCTGAAATAAACCTATTTAAAAATGCTATTTAATAAGCCTAAGTTGCTGAAATAAACCTGTTTAATAAGGCTATTTAATAAGCATAAGTTGCTGAAATAAGCTTATTTAATAAGCCTAAGTTGCTGAAATAAGCCTATTTAATAAGGCTCTTTAATAAGTCTAAGTTGCTGAAATAAACCTATTTAATAAGCCTAGGTTGCTAAAATAAGCCTATTCATGAGGCTATTTAATAAGTCTATTTAATAAGTCTATTTAATAAGTCTATTTAATAAGTCTATTTAATAAGCCTATTTAATAAGCCTATTTAATAAGCTTAATTAATACACCTATTTAATAAACATATTTAATAAGTATTTAATGAGCCTATTTAATAAGTCTATTTAATAAGCCTTTTTAATAAGACTATTTAATAAGTCTATTTAATAAGACTATTTAATAAGTCTATTTAATAAGTCTATTTAATGAGCCTATTTAATCAGTATTTAATGAGCCTATTTAATAAGCCTATTTATTGAGCCTATTTAATGAGCCTATTTATTGAGCCTATTTAATAAGCATATTTATTGAGCCTATTTAATAAGCCTATTTATTGAGCCTATTTAATAAGCCGATTTAATAAGTCTATTTAATAAGCCTATTTAATAAGCCTATTTAATAAGCCTATTTATTGAGCCTATTTAATAAGCCTATTTAATAAGCCGATTTATTGAGCCTATTTAATAAGTCTATTTAATAAGCCTATTTAATAAGCCTATTTAATAAGTATTTAATGAGCCTATTTAATAAGTCTATTTAATAAGCCTATTTAATAGGCCTATTTAATAAGTCTAATTTGCTGAAATAAGCCTATTTAATAAGCCTAAGTTGCTTAATAAACCTATTTAATAAGTCTAAGTTGCTGAAATAAGCCTATTTAATACGGCTATTTAATAAGCCTAAGTTGCTGAAATAAGCCTATTTCATAAGGCTATTTAATGAGCCTAAGTTGCTGAAATAAGACTATTTAATAAGCCTAAGTTTCTGAACTAAGCCTATTTAGAAAGGTATATTTAATAAGTCTAAGTTGCTGAAATAAACCTATTTAAAAATGCTATTTAATAAGCCTAAGTTGCTGAAATAAACCTATTTAATAAGCCTAAGTTGCTAAAATAAGCCTATTTCATGAGGCTATTTAATAAGTCTATTTAATAAGTCTATTTAATAAGTCTATTTAATAAGTCTATTTAATAAGCCTATTTAATAAGCCTATTTAATAAGCCTAATTAATACACCTATTTAATAAACATATTTAATAAGAATTTAATGAGCCTATTTAATAAGTCTATTTTATAAGCCTTTTTAATAAGACTATTTAATAGGTCTATTTAATAAGACTATTTAATAAGTCTATTTATTAAGTCTATTTAATAAGCCTATTTAATAAGCCTATTTAATAAGCCTATTTATTGAGCCTATTTAATAAGCCTATTTAATAAGCCGATTTATTGAGCCTATTTAATAAGTCTATTTAATAAGCCTATTTAATAAGCCTATTTATTGAGCCTATTTAATAAGTCTATTTAATAAGCCTATTTAATGAGCCTATTTAATAAGTATTTAATGAGCCTATTTAATAAGTCTATTTAATAAACCTATTTAATAGGCCTTTTTTAATAAATCTAAGTTGCTGAAATAAGCCTATTTAATAAGCCTATTTAATAGGCCTATTTAATAAGTCTAAGTTGCTGAAATAAGCTTATTTAATAAGCCTAAGTTTCTGAATGAGCCTATTTAATAAGCCTAAGTTGCTGAAATAAGCCTATTAAATAAGCCTAAGTTGCTGAATAAGCCTATTTAATAAGCCTAAGTTGCTGAATAAACCTATTTAATAAGTCTAAGTTGCTGAAATAAGCATATTTAATAAGGCTATTTAATAAGCCTAAGTTGCTGAATAAGCCTATTTAATAAGCCTATTTAATAAGCCTAATTAATACACCTATTTAATAAACATATTTAATAAGTATTTAATGAGCCTATTTAATAAGTCTATTTTATAAGCCTTTTTAATAAGACTATTTAATAAGTCTATTTAATAAGACTATTTAATAAGTCTATTTAATAAGTCTATTTAATAAGCCTATTTAATAAGTATTTAATGAGCCTATTTAATAAGCCTATTTATTGAGCCTATTTAATAAGCCTATTTATTGAGCCTATTTAATAAGCATATTTATTGAGCCTATTTAATAAGCCTATTTATTGAGCCTATTTAATAAGCCGATTTAATAATTCTATTTAATAAGCCTATTTAATAAGCCTATTTAATAAGCCTATTTATTGAGCCTATTTAATAAGCCTATTTAATACGCCGATTTATTGAGCCTATTTAATAAGTCTATTTAATAAGGCTATTTAATGAGCCTAAGTTGCTGAAATAAGACTATTTAATAAGCCTAAGTTTCTGAACTAAGCCTATTTAAAAAGGTATATTTAATAAGTCTAAGTTGCTGAAATAAACCTATTTAAAAATGCTATTTAATAAGCCTAAGTTGCTGAAATAAGCCTATTTAATAAGGCTCTTTAATAAGTCTAAGTTGCTGAAATAAACCTATTTAATAAGCCTAGGTTGCTAAAATAAGCCTATTTCATGAGGCTATTTAATAAGTCTATTTAATAAGTCTATTTAATAAGTCTATTTAATAAGCCTATTTAATAAGCCTATTTAATAAGCTTAATTAATACACCTATTTAATAAACATATTTAATAAGTATTTAATGAGCCTATTTAATAAGTCTATTTAATAAGCCTTTTTAATAAGACTATTTAATAAGTCTATTTAATAAGACTATTTAATAAGTCTATTTAATAAGTCTATTTAATGAGCCTATTTAATAAGTATTTAATGAGCCTATTTAATAAGCCTATTTATTGAGCCTATTTAATGAGCCTATTTATTGAGCCTATTTAATAAGCATATTTATTGAGCCTATTTAATAAGCCTATTTATTGAGCCTATTTAATAAGCCGATTTAATAAGTCTATTTAATAAGCCTATTTAATAAGCCTATTTAATAAGCCTATTTATTGAGCCTATTTAATAAGCCTATTTAATAAGCCGATTTATTGTGCCTATTTAATAAGTCTATTTAATAAGCCTATTTAATAAGCCTATTTAATAAGTATTTAATGAGCCTATTTAATAAGTCTATTTTATAAGCCTTTTTAATAAGACTATTTAATAAGTCAATTTAATAAGACTATTTAATAAGTCTATTTAATAAGTCTATTTAATAAGCCTATTTAATAAGTATTTAATGAGCCTATTTAATAAGCCTATTTATTGAGCCTATTTAATAAGCCTATTTATTGAGCCTATTTAATAAGCATATTTATTGAGCCTATTTAATAAGCCTATTTATTGAGCCTATTTAATAAGCCGATTTAATAATTCTATTTAATAAGCCTATTTAATAAGCCTATTTAATAAGCCTATTTATTGAGCCTATTTAATAAGCCTATTTAATACGCCGATTTATTGAGCCTATTTAATAAGTCTATTTAATAAGCCTATTTAATAAGCCTATATAATAAGTATTTAATGAGCCTATTTAATAAGTCTATTTAATAAGCCTATTTAATAGGCCTATTTAATAAGTCTAAGTTGCTGAAATAAGCCTATTTAATAAGCCTATTTAATAGGCCTATTTAATAAGTCTAAGTTGCTGAAATAAGCCTATTTAATAAGTCTAAGTTGCTGAAATAAACCTATTAAATAAGCCTAAGTTGCTAAAATAAGCCTATTTAATTAGGCTATTTAATACGTCTATTTAATAAGCCTATTTAATAAGCCTATTTAATAAGCCTATTTAATAAGCCTATTTAATACGCCTATTTAATAAACATATTTAATAAGTATTTAATGAGCCTATTTAATAAGTCTATTTAATAAGCCTTTTTAATAAGCCTATTTAATAAGTCTATTTAATAAGCCTATTTAATAAGTCTATTTAATAAGTCTATTTAATAAGCCTATTTAATAAGTATTTAATGAGCCTATTTAATAAGCCTATTTGTTGAGCCTATTTAATAAGCCTATTTATTGAGCCTATTTAATAAGCCTATTTATTGAGCCTATTTAATAAGCCTATTTATTGAGCCTATTTAATAAGCCTATTTAATAAGTATATTTAATAAGCCTATTTAATAAGCCTATTTAATAAGCCTATTTATTGAGCCTATTTAATAAGCCTATTTAATAAGCCTATTTATTGAGCCTATTTAATAAGTCTATTTAATAAGCCTATTTAATAAGCCTATTTAATAAGTATTTAATGAGCCTATTTAATAAGTCTATTTAATAAGCCTATTTAATAGGCCTATTTAATAAGTCTAAGTTGCTGAAATAAGCCTATTTAATAAGCCTATTTCATAGGCCTATTTAATAAGTCTAAGTTGCAGAAATAAGCCTATTTAATAAGCCTAAGTTGCTGAATAAGGCTATTTAATAAGCCTAAGTTGCTGAATAAACCTATTTAATAAGTCTAAGTTGCTGAAATAAGCCTATTTAATAAGGCTATTTAATAAGCCTAAGTTGCTGAAATAAGCCTATTTAATAAGGCTATTTAATGAGCCTAAGTTGCTGAAATAAGACTATTTAATAAGCCTAAGTTTCTGAACAAAGCCTATTTAAAAAGGTATATTTAATAAGTCTAAGTTGCTGAAATAAACCTATTTAAAAATGCTATTTAATAAGCCTAAGTTGCTGAAATAAACCTGTTTAATAAGGCTATTTAATAAGCATAAGTTGCTGAAATAAGCTTATTTAATAAGCCTAAGTTGCTGAAATAAGCCTATTTAATAAGGCTCTTTAATAAGTCTAAGTTGCTGAAATAAACCTATTTAATAAGCCTAGGTTGCTAAAATAAGCCTATTTCATGAGGCTATTTAATAAGTCTATTTAATAAGTCTATTTAATAAGTCTATTTAATAAGTCTATTTAATAAGCCTATTTAATAAGCCTATTTAATAAGCTTAATTAATACACCTATTTAATAAACATATTTAATAAGTATTTAATGAGCCTATTTAATAAGTCTATTTAATAAGCCTTTTTAATAAGACTATTTAATAAGTCTATTTAATAAGACTATTTAATAAGTCTATTTAATAAGTCTATTTAATGAGCCTATTTAATAAGCATATTTATTGAGCCTATTTAATAAGCCTATTTATTGAGCCTATTTAATAAGCCGATTTAATAAGTCTATTTAATAAGCCTATTTAATAAGCCTATTTAATAAGCCTATTTATTGAGCCTATTTAATAAGCCTATTTAATAAGCCGATTTATTGAGCCTATTTAATAAGTCTATTTAATAAGCCTATTTAATAAGCCTATTTAATAAGTATTTAATGAGCCTATTTAATAAGTCTATTTAATAAGCCTATTTAATAGGCCTATTTAATAAGTCTAAGTTGCTGAAATAAGCCTATTTAATAAGCCTAAGTTGCTTAATAAACCTATTTAATAAGTCTAAGTTGCTGAAATAAGCCTATTTAATACGGCTATTTAATAAGCCTAAGTTGCTGAAATAAGCCTATTTCATAAGGCTATTTAATGAGCCTAAGTTGCTGAAATAATACTATTTAATAAGCCTAAGTTTCTGAACTAAGCCTATTTAGAAAGGTATATTTAATAAGTCTAAGTTGCTGAAATAAACCTATTTAAAACTGCTATTTAATAAGCCTAAGTTGCTGAAATAAACCTATTTAATAAGCCTAAGTTGCTAAAATAAGCCTATTTCATGAGGCTATTTAATAAGTCTATTTAATAAGTCTATTTAATAAGTCTATTTAATAAGTCTATTTAATAAGCCTATTTAATAAGCCTATTTAATAAGCCTAATTAATACACCTATTTAATAAACATATTTAATAAGAATTTAATGAGCCTATTTAATAAGTCTATTTTATAAGCCTTTTTAATAAGACTATTTAATAAGTCTATTTAATAAGACTATTTAATAAGTCTATTTAATAAGTCTATTTAATAAGCCTATTTAATAAGCCTATTTAATAAGCCTATTTATTGAGCCTATTTAATAAGCCTATTTAATAAGCCGATTTATTGAGCCTATTTAATAAGTCTATTTAATAAGCCTATTTAATAAGCCTATTTATTGAGCCTATTTAATAAGTCTATTTAATAAGCCTATTTAATAAGCCTATTTAATAAGTATTTAATGAGCCTATTTAATAAGTCTATTTAATAAGCCTATTTAATAGGCCTTTTTTAATAAATCTAAGTTGCTGAAATAAGCCTATTTAATAAGCCTATTTAATAGGCCTATTTAATAAGTCTAAGTTGCTGAAATAAGCTTATTTAATAAGCCTACGTTTCTGAATGAGCCTATTTAATAAGCCTAAGTTGCTGAAATAAGCCTATTAAATAAGCCTAAGTTGCTGAATAAGCCTATTTAATAAGCCTAAGTTGCTGAATAAACCTATTTAATAAGTCTAAGTTGCTGAAATAAGCATATTTAATAAGGCTATTTAATAAGCCTAAGTTGCTGAATAAGCCTATTTAATAAGCCTATTTAATAAGCCTAATTAATACACCTATTTAATAAACATATTTAATAAGTATTTAAAGAGCCTATTTAATAAGTCTATTTTATAAGCCTTTTTAATAAGACTATTTAATAAGTCTATTTAATAAGACTATTTAATAAGTCTATTTAATAAGTCTATTTAATAAGCCTATTTAATAAGTATTTAATGAGCCTATTTAATAAGCCTATTTATTGAGCCTATTTAATAAGCCTATTTATTGAGCCTATTTAATAAGCATATTTATTGAGCCTATTTAATAAGCCTATTTATTGAGCCTATTTAATAAGCCGATTTAATAATTCTATTTAATAAGCCTATTTAATAAGCCTATTTAATAAGCCTATTTATTGTGCCTATTTAATAAGCCTATTTAATACGCCGATTTATTGAGCCTATTTAATAAGTCTATTTAATAAGCCTATTTAATAAGCCTATATAATAAGTATTTAATGAGCCTATTTAATAAGTCTATTTAATAAGCCTATTTAATAGGCCTATTTAATAAGTCTAAGTTGCTGAAATAAGCCTATTTAATAAGCCTATTTAATATGCCTATTTAATAAGTCTAAGTTGCTGAAATAAGCCTATTTAATAAGTCTAAGTTGCTGAAATAAACCTATTAAATAAGCCTAAGTTGCTAAAATAAGCCTATTTAATTAGGCTATTTAATAAGTCTATTTAATAAGCCTATTTAATAAGCCTATTTAATAAGCCTATTTAATAAGCCTATTTAATACGCCTATTTAATAAACATATTTAATAAGTATTTAATGAGCCTATTTAATAAGTCTATTTAATAAGCCTTTTTAATAAGCCTATTTAATAAGTCTATTTAATAAGCCTATTTAATAAGTCTATTTAATAAGTCTATTTAATAAGCCTATTTAATAAGTATTTAATGAGCCTATTTAATAAGCCTATTTATTGAGCCTATTTAATAAGCCTATTTATTGAGCCTATTTAATAAGCCTATTTATTGAGCCTATTTAATAAGCCTATTTATTGAGTCTATTTAATAAGCCTATTTAATAAGTATATTTAATAAGCCTATTTAATAAGCCTATTTAATAAGCCTATTTATTGAGCCTATTTAATAATCCTATTTAATAAGCGTATTTATTGAGCCTATTTAATAAGTCTATTTAATAAGCCTATTTAATAAGCCTATTTAATAAGTATTTAATGAGCCTATTTAATAAGTCTATTTAATAAGCCTATTTAATAGGCCTATTTAATAAGTCTAAGTTGCTGAAATAAGCCTATTTAATAAGCCTATTTAATAGGCCTATTTAATAAGTCTAAGTTGCTGAAATAAGCTTATTTAATAAGCCTAAGTTTCTGAATGAGCCTATTTAATAAGCCTAAGTTGCTGAAATAAGCCTATTAAATAAGCCTAAGTTGCTGAATAAGCCTATTTAATAAGCCTAAGTTGCTGAATAAACCTATTTAATAAGTCTAAGTTGCTGAAATAAGCATATTTAATAAGGCTATTTAATAAGCCTAAGTTGCTGAATAAGACTATTTAATAAGGCTATTTAATGAGCCTACGTTGCTGAAATAAGACTATTTAATAAGCCTAAGTTTCTGAACTAAGCCTATTTAAAAAGGTATATTTAATAAGTCTAAGTTGCTGAAATAAACCTATTTAAAAATGCTATTTAATAAGCCTAAGTTGCTGAAATAAACCTGTTTAATAAGGCTATTTAATAAGCATAAGTTGCTGAAATAAGCTTATTTAATAAGCCTAAGTTGCTGAAATAAGCCTATTTAATAAGGCTCTTTAATAAGTCTAAGTTGCTGAAATAAACCTATTTAATAAGCCTAGGTTGCTAAAATAAGCCTATTTCATGAGGCTATTTAATAAGTCTATTTAATAAGTCTATTTAATAAGTCTATTTAATAAGTCTATTTAATAAGCCTATTTAATAAGCCTATTTAATAAGCTTAATTAATACACCTATTTAATAAACATATTTAATAAGTATTTAATGAGCCTATTTAATAAGTCTATTTAATAAGCCTTTTTAATAAGACTATTTAATAAGTCTATTTAATAAGACTATTTAATAAGTCTATTTAATAAGTCTATTTAATGAGCCTATTTAATAAATATTTAATGAGCCTATTTAATAAGCCTATTTATTGAGCCTATTTAATGAGCCTATTTATTGAGCCTATTTAATAAGCATATTTATTGAGCCTATTTAATAAGCCTATTTATTGAGCCTATTTAATAAGCCGGTTTAATAAGTCCATTTAATAAGCCTATTTAATAAGCCTATTTAATAAGCCTATTTATTGAGCCTATTTAATAAGCCTATTTAATAAGCCGATTTATTGAGCCTATTTAATAAGTCTATTTAATAAGCCTATTTAATAAGCCTATTTAATAAGTATTTAATGAGCCTATTTAATAAGTCTATTTAATAAGCCTATTTAATAGGCCTATTTAGTAAGTCTAAGTTGCTGAAATAAGCCTATTTAATAAGCCTATTTAATAGGCCTATTTAATAAGTCTAAGTTGCTGAAATAAGCCTATTTAATAAGCCTAAGTTGCTGAATAAGCCTATTTAATAAGCCTAAGTTGCTTAATAAACCTATTTAATAAGTCTAAGTTGCTGAAATAAGCCTATTTAATACGGCTATTTAATAAGCCTAAGTTGCTGAAATAAGCCTATTTCATAAGGCTATTTAATGAGCCTAAGTTGCTGAAATAAGACTATTTAATAAGCCTAAGTTTCTGAACTAAGCCTATTTAGAAAGGTATATTTAATAAGTCTAAGTTGCTGAAATAAACCTATTTAAAAATGCTATTTAATAAGCCTAAGTTGCTGAAATAAACCTGTTTAATAAGGCTATTTAATAAGCATAAGTTGCTGAAATAAGCTTATTTAATAAGCCTAAGTTGCTGAAATAAGCCTATTTAATAAGGCTCTTTAATAAGTCTAAGTTGCTGAAATAAACCTATTTAATAAGCCTAAGTTGCTAAAATAAGCCTATTTCATGAGGCTATTTAATAAGTCTATTTAATAAGTCTATTTAATAAGTCTGTTTAATAAGTCTATTTAATAAGCCTATTTAATAAGCCTATTTAATAAGCCTAATTAATACACCTATTTAATAAACATATTTAATGAGTATTTAATGAGCCTATTTAATAAGTCTATTTAATAAGCCTTTTTAATAAGACTATTTAATAAGTCTATTTAATAAGCCTATTTAATAAGTCTATTTAATAAGTCTATTTAATAAGCCTATTTAATAAGTATTTAATGAGCCTATTTAATAAGCCTATTTATTGAGCCTATTTAATAAGCCTATTTATTGAGCCTATTTAATAAGCATATTTATTGAGCCTATTTAATAAGCCTATTTATTGAGCCTATTTAATAAGCCGATTTAATAAGTCTATTTAATAAGCCTATTTAATAAGCCTATTTAATAAGCCTATTTATTGAGCCTATTTAATAAGCCTATTTAATAAGCCGATTTATTGAGCCTATTTAATAAGTCTATTTAATAAGCCTATTTAATAAGCCTATTTAATAAGTATTTAATGAGCCTATTTAATAAGTCTATTTAATAAGCCTATTTAATAGGCCTTTTTAAAAAAATCTAATTTGCTGAATCAAGCCTATTTAATAAGCCTATTTAATAGGCCTATTTAATAAGTCTAAGTTGCTGAAATAAGCTTATTTAATAAGCCTAAGTTTCTGAATGAGCCTATTTAATAAGCCTAAGTTGCTGAAATAAGCCTATTAAATAAGCCTAAGTTGCTGAATAAGCCTATTTAATAAGCCTAAGTTGCTGAATAAACCTATTTAATAAGTCTAAGTTGCTGAAATAAGCATATTTATTAAGGCTATTTAATAAGCCTAAGTTGCTGAATAAGCCTATTTAATAAGGCTATTTAATGAGCCTAAGTTGCTGAAATAAGACTATTTAATAAGCCTAAGTTTCTGAACTAAGCCTATTTTAAAAGGTATATTTAGTAAGTCTAAGTTGCTGAAATAAGCCTATTTAATAAGGCTCTTTAATAAGTCTAAGTTGCTGAAATAAACCTGTTTAATAAGGCTATTTAATAAGAATAAGTTGCTGAAATAAGCTTATTTAATAAGCCTAAGTTGCTGAAATAAGCCTATTTAATAAGGCTCTTTAATAAGTCTAAGTTGCTGAAATAAACCTATTTAATAAGCCTAAGTTGCTAAAATAAGCCTATTTAATGAGGCTATTTAATACGTCTATTTAATAAGCCTATTTAATAAGCCTATTTAATAAGTCTATTTAATAAGCCTATTTAATGAGTCTATTTAATAAGTCTATTTAATAAGTATTTAATGAGCCTATTTAATAAGCCTATTTATTGAGCCTATTTAATAAGCCTATTTATTGAGCCTATTTAATAAGCCTATTTATTGAGCCTATTTAATAAGCCTATTTATTGAGCCTATTTAATAAGCCTATTTAATAAGTCTATTTAATAAGCCTATTTAATAAGCCTATTTAATAAGCCTATTTATTGAGCCTATTTAATAAGCCTATTTAATAAGCCTATTTATTGAGCCTATTTAATAAGTCTATTTAATAAGCCTATTTAACAAGCCTATTTAATAATTATTTAATGAGCCTGTTTAATAAGTCTATTTAATAAGCCTATTTAATAGGCCTATTTAATAAGTCTAAGTTGCTGAAATAAGCCTATTTAATAAGTCTATTTAATAGGCCTATTTAATAAGTCTAAGTTGCTGAAATAAGCCTATTTAATAAGCCTAAGTTTCTGAATGAGCCTATTTAATAAGCCTAAGTTGCCGAAATAAGCCTATTTAATAAGCCTAAGTTGCTGAATAAGCCTATTTAATAAGCCTAAGTTGCTGAAATAAGCCTATTTAGTAAGTCTAAGTTGCTGAAATAAGCCTATTTAATAAGCCTAAGTTGCTGAAATAAGCCTATTTAATAAGCCTAAGTTGCTGAAATAAGGCTATTTAATAAGTCTAAGGTGCTGAAATAAGCCTATTTAATAAGCCTAAGTTGCTGTAATAAGCCTTTTTAATCAGCGTAAGTTGCTGAAATAAGCCTATTTAATAAGCCCAAGTTGCTGAAATAAGCCTACATAATTAGGCTATTTAATAAGCCTAAGTTGCTGAAATAAGCCTATTTAATAAGCGTAAGTTGCTGAAATAAGGCTATTTAATAAGCCTAAGTTGCTGAAATAAGCCTATTTAATGAGCTATTTAATAAGTCTATTTAATAAGCCTATTTAATAAGCCTATTTAATAAGCCTATGTAATAAGTCTATTTAATAAGTCTATTTAATAAGTATTTAATGAGCCTATTTAATAAGCCTATTTATTGAGCCTATTTAATAAGCCTATTTATTGAGCCTATTTAATAAGCCTATTTAATAAGTCTATTTAATAAGCCTATTTAATAAGCCTATTTATTGAGCCTATTTAATAAGCCTATTTAATAAGCCTATTTATTGAGCCTATTTAATAAGTCTATTTAATAAGCCTATTTAATAAGCCTATTTAATAAGCCTATTTAATGAGCCTATTTAATAAGTCTATTTAATAAGCCTATTTAATAGGCCTATTTAATAAGTCTAAGTTGCTGAAATAAGCCTATTTAATAAGCCTAAGTTTCTGAATGAGCCTATTTAATAAGCCTAAGTTGCTGAAATAAGCCTATTTAATAAGCCTAAGTTGCTGAATAAGCCTATTTAATAAGCCTAAGTTGCTGAAATAAGCCTATTTAATAAGTCTAAGTTGCTGAAATAAGGCTATTTAATAAGCCTAAGTTGCTAAAATAAGCCTATTTAATAAGCCTAAATTGCTGAAATAAGGCTATTTAATAAGTCTAAGTTGCTGAAATAAGCCTATTTAATAAGCCTAAGTTGCTGAAATAAGTATATTTAATAAGCCTAAGTTGCTGAAATAAGCCTATTTAATAAGGCTCTTTAATAAGTCTAAGTTGCTGAAATAAACCTATTTAATAAGCCTAAGTTGCTAAAATAAGCCTATTTCATGAGGCTATTTAATAAGTCTATTTAATAAGTCTATTTAATAAGTCTATTTAATAAGTCTATTTAATAAGCCTATTTAATAAGCCTATTTAATAAGCCTAATTAATACACCTATTTAATAAACATATTTAATAAATATTTAATGAGCCTATTTAATAAGTCTATTTTATAAGCCTTTTTAATAAGACTATTTAATAAGTCTATTTAATAAGACTATTTAATAAGTCTATTTAATAAGTCTATTTAATAAGCCTATTTAATAAGTATTTAATGAGCCTATTTAATAAGCCTATTTATTGAGCCTATTTAATAAGCCTATTTATTGAGCCTATTTAATAAGCATATTTATTGAGCCTATTTAATAAGCCGATTTAATAAGTCTATTTAATAAGCCTATTTAATAAGCCTATTTAATATGCCTATTTATTGAGCCTATTTAATAAGCCTATTTAATAAGCCGATTTATTGAGCCTATTTAATAAGTCTATTTAATAAGCCTATTTAATAAGCCTATTTAATAAGTATTTAATGAGCCTATTTAATATGTCTATTTAATAAGCCTATTTAATAGGCCTATTTAATAAGTCTAAGTTGCTGAAATAAGCCTATTTAATAAGCCTATTTAATAGGCCTATTTAATAAGTCTAAGTTGCTGAAATAAGCCTATTTAATAAGCTTAAGTTGCTGAATAAGCCTATTTAATAAGTCTAAGTTGCTAAAATAAGACTATTTAATACGGCTATTTAATAAGCCTAAGTTGCTGAAATAAGCCTATTTCATAGGGCTATTTAATGAGCCTAAGTTGCTGAAATAAGACTATTTAATAAGCCTAAGTTTCTGAACTAAGCCTATTTAAAAAGGTATATTTAATAAGTCTAAGTTGCTGAAATAAACCTATTTAAAAATGCTATTTAATAAGCCTAAGTTGCTGAAATAAACCTGTTTAATAAGGCTATTTAATAAGCATAAGTTGCTGAAATAAGCTTATTTAATAAGCCTAAGTTGCTGAAATAAGCCTATTTAATAAGGCTCTTTAATAAGTCTAAGTTGCTGAAATAAACCTATTTAATAAGCCTAGGTTGCTAAAATAAGCCTATTTCATGAGGCTATTTAATAAGTCTATTTAATAAGTCTATTTAATAAGTCTATTTAATAAGTTTATTTAATAAGCCTATTTAATGAGCCTATTTAATAAGCTTAATTAATACACCTATTTAATGAACATATTTAATAAGTATTTAATGAGCCTATTTAATAAGTCTATTTAATAAGCCTTTTTAATAAGACTATTTAATAAGTCTATTTAATAAGACTATTTAATAAGTCTATTTAATAAGTCTATTTAATGAGCCTATTTAATAAGTATTTAATGAGCCTATTTAATAAGCCTATTTATTGAGCCTATTTAATGAGCCTATTTATTGAGCCTATTTAATAAGCATATTTATTGAGCCTATTTAATAAGCCTATTTATTGAGCCTATTTAATAAGCCGATTTAATAAGTCTATTTAATAAGCCTATTTAATAAGCCTATTTAATAAGCCTATTTATTGAGCCTATTTAATAAGCCTATTTAATAAGCCGATTTATTGAGCCTATTTAATAAGTCTATTTAATAAGCCTATTTAATAAGCCTATTTAATAAGTATTTAATGAGCCTATTTAATAAGTCTATTTAATAAGCCTATTTAATAGGCCTATTTAATAAGTCTAAGTTGCTGAAATAAGCCTATTTAATAAGCCTATTTAATAGGCCTATTTAATAAGTCTAAGTTGCTGAAATAAGCCTATTTAATAAGCCTAAGTTGCTGAATAAGCCTATTTAATAAGCCTAAGTTGCTTAATAAACCTATTTAATAAGTCTAAGTTGCTGAAATAAGCCTATTTAATACGGCTATTTAATAAGCCTAAGTTGCTGAAATAAGCCTATTTCATAAGGCTATTTAATGAGCCTAAGTTGCTGAAATAAGACTATTTAATAAGCCTAAGTTTCTGAACTAAGCCTATTTAGAAAGGTATATTTAATAAGTCTAAGTTGCTGAAATAAACCTATTTAAAAATGCTATTTAATAAGCCTAAGTTGCTGAAATAAACCTGTTTAATAAGGCTATTTAATAAGCATAAGTTGCTGAAATAAGCTTATTTAATAAGCCTAAGTTGCTGAAATAAGCCTATTTAATAAGGCTCTTTAATAAGTCTAAGTTGCTGAAATAAACCTATTTAATAAGCCTAAGTTGCTAAAATAAGCCTATTTCATGAGGCTATTTAATAAGTCTATTTAATAAGTCTATTTAATAAGTCTATTTAATAAGTCTATTTAATAAGCCTATTTAATAAGCCTATTTAATAAGCCTAATTAATACACCTATTTAATAAACATATTTAATGAGTATTTAATGAGCCTATTTAATAAGTCTATTTAATAAGCCTTTTTAATAAGACTATTTAATAAGTCTATTTAATAAGCCTATTTAATAAGTCTATTTAATAAGTCTATTTAATAAGCCTATTTAATAAGTATTTAATGAGCCTATTTAATAAGCCTATTTATTGAGCCTATTTAATAAGCCTATTTATTGAGCCTATTTAATAAGCATATTTATTGAGCCTATTTAATAAGCCTATTTATTGAGCCTATTTAATAAGCCGATTTAATAAGTCTATTTAATAAGCCTATTTAATAAGCCTATTTAATAAGCCTATTTATTGAGCCTATTTAATAAGCCGATTTATTGAGCCTATTTAATAAGTCTATTTAATAAGCCTATTTAATAAGCCTATTTATTGAGCCTATTTAATAAGTCTATTTAATAAGCCTATTTAATAAGCCTATTTAATAAGTATTTAATGAGCCTATTTAATAAGTCTATTTAATAAGCCTATTTAATAGGCCTTTTTTAATAAATCTAAGTTGCTGAAATAAGCCTATTTAATAAGCCTATTTAATAGGCCTATTTAATAAGTCTAAGTTGCTGAAATAAGCTTATTTAATAAGCCTAAGTTTCTGAATGAGCCTATTTAATAAGCCTAAGTTGCTGAAATAAGCCTATTAAATAAGCCTAAGTTGCTGAATAAGCCTATTTAATAAGCCTAAGTTGCTGAATAAACCTATTTAATAAGTCTAAGTTGCTGAAATAAGCATATTTATTAAGGCTATTTAATAAGCCTAAGTTGCTGAATAAGCCTATTTAATAAGGCTATTTAATGAGCCTAAGTTGCTGAAATAAGACTATTTAATAAGCCTAAGTTTCTGAACTAAGCCTATTTTAAAAGGTATATTTAATAAGTCTAAGTTGCTGAAATAAGCCTATTTAATAAGGCTCTTTAATAAGTCTAAGTTGCTGAAATAAACCTGTTTAATAAGGCTATTTAATAAGAATAAGTTGCTGAAATAAGCTTATTTAATAAGCCTAAGTTGCTGAAATAAGCCTATTTAATAAGGCTCTTTAATAAGTCTAAGTTGCTGAAATAAACCTATTTAATAAGCCTAAGTTGCTAAAATAAGCCTATTTAATGAGGCTATTTAATACGTCTATTTAATAAGCCTATTTAATAAGCCTATTTAATAAGTCTATTTAATAAGCCTATTTAATGAGTCTATTTAATAAGTCTATTTAATAAGTATTTAATGAGCCTATTTAATAAGCCTATTTATTGAGCCTATTTAATAAGCCTATTTATTGAGCCTATTTAATAAGCCTATTTATTGAGCCTATTTAATAAGCCTATTTATTGAGCCTATTTAATAAGCCTATTTAATAAGTCTATTTAATAAGCCTATTTAATAAGCCTATTTAATAAGCCTATTTATTGAGCCTATTTAATACGCCTATTTAATAAGCCTATTTATTGAGCCTATTTAATAAGTCTATTTAATAAGCCTATTTAACAAGCCTATTTAATAATTATTTAATGAGCCTGTTTAATAAGTCTATTTAATAAGCCTATTTAATAGGCCTATTTAATAAGTCTAAGTTGCTGAAATAAGCCTATTTAATAAGTCTATTTAATAGGCCTATTTAATAAGTCTAAGTTGCTGAAATAAGCCTATTTAATAAGCCTAAGTCTCTGAATGAGCCTATTTAATAAGCCTAAGTTGCTGAAATAAGCCTATTTAGTAAGTCTAAGTTGCTGAAATAAGCCTATTTAATAAGCCTAAGTTGCTGAAATAAGCCTATTTAATAAGCCTAAGTTGCTGAAATAAGGCTATTTAATAAGTCTAAGGTGCTGAAATAAGCCTATTTAATAAGCCTAAGTTGCTGAAATAAGCCTTTTTAATCAGCGTAAGTTGCTGAAATAAGCCTATTTAATAAGCCCAAGTTGCTGAAATAAGCCTACATAATTAGGCTATTTAATAAGCCTAAGTTGCTGAAATAAGCCTATTTAATAAGCGTAAGTTGCTGAAATAAGGCTATTTAATAAGCCTAAGTTGCTGAAATAAGCCTATTTAATGAGCTATTTAATAAGTCTATTTAATAAGCCTATTTAATAAGCCTATTTAATAAGCCTATTTAATAAGCCTATGTAATAAGTCTATTTAATAAGTCTATTTAATAAGTATTTAATGAGCCTATTTAATAAGCCTATTTATTGAGCCTATTTAATAAGCCTATTTATTGAGCCTATTTAATAAGCCTATTTAATAAGTCTATTTAATAAGCCTATTTAATAAGCCTATTTATTGAGCCTATTTAATAAGCCTATTTAATAAGCCTATTTATTGAGCCTATTTAATAAGTCTATTTAATAAGCCTATTTAATAAGCCTATTTAATAAGTATTTAATGAGCCTATTTAATAAGTCTATTTAATAAGTCTAAGTTGCTGAAATAAGCCTATTTAATAAGCCTAAGTTTCTGAATGAGCCTATTTAATAAGCCTAAGTTGCTGAAATAAGCCTATTTAATAAGCCTAAGTTGCTGAATAAGCCTTTTTAATAAGCCTAAGTTGCTGAAATAAGCCTATTTAATAAGTCTAAGTTGCTGAAATAAGGCTATTTAATAAGCCTAAGTTGATAAAATAAGCCTATTTAATAAGCCTAATTTGCTGAAATAAGGCTATTTAATAAGTCTAAGTTGCTGAAATAAGCCTATTTAATAAGCCTAAGTTGCTGAAATAAGTATATTTAATAAGCCTAAGTTGCTGAAATAAGCCTATTTAAAAATGCTATTTAATAAGCCTAAGTTGCTGAAATAAACCTGTTTAATAAGGCTATTTAATAAGCATAAGTTGCTGAAATAAGCTTATTTAATAAGCCTAAGTTGCTGAAATAAGCCTATTTAATAAGGCTCTTTAATAAGTCTAAGTTGCTGAAATAAACCTATTTAATAAGCCTAAGTTGCTAAAATAAGCCTATTTCATGAGGCTATTTAATAAGTCTATTTAACAAGTCTATTTAATAAGTCTATTTAATAAGTCTATTTAATAAGCCTATTTAATAAGCCTATTTAATAAGCCTAATTAATACACCTATTTAATAAACATATTTAATGAGTATTTAATGAGCCTATTTAATAAGTCTATTTAATAAGCCTTTTTAATAAGACTATTTAATATGTCTATTTAATAAGCCTATTTAATAAGTCTATTTAATAAGTCTATTTAATAAGCCTATTTAATAAGTATTTAATGAGCCTATTTAATAAGCCTATTTATTGAGCCTATTTAATAAGCCTATTTATTGAGCCTATTTAATAAGCATATTTATTAAGCCTATTTAATAAGCCTATTTATTGAGCCTATTTAATAAGCCGATTTAATAAGTCTATTTAATAAGCCTATTTAATAAGCCTATTTAATAAGCCTATTTATTGAGCCTATTTAATAAGCCTATTTAATAAGCCGATTTATTGAGCCTATTTAATAAGTCTATTTAATAAGCCTATTTAATAAGCCTATTTATTGAGCCTATTTAATAAGTCTATTTAATAAGCCTATTTAATAAGCCTATTTAATAAGTATTTAATGAGCCTATTTAATAAGTCTATTTAATAAGCCTATTTAATAGGCCTTTTTTAATAAATCTAAGTTGCTGAAATAAGCCTATTTAATAAGCCTATTTAATAGGCCTATTTAATAAGTCTAAGTTGCTGAAATAAGCTTATTTAATAAGCCTAAGTTTCTGAATGAGCCTATTTAATAAGCCTAAGTTGCTGAAATAAGCCTATTAAATAAGCCTAAGTTGCTGAATAAGCCTATTTAATAAGCCTAAGTTGCTGAATAAACCTATTTAATAAGTCTAAGTTGCTGAAATAAGCATATTTATTAAGGCTATTTAATAAGCCTAAGTTGCTGAATAAGCCTATTTAATAAGGCTATTTAATGAGCCTAAGTTGCTGAAATAAGACTATTTAATAAGCCTAAGTTTCTGAACTAAGCCTATTTTAAAAGGTATATTTAATAAGTCTAAGTTGCTGAAATAAGCCTATTTAATAAGGCTCTTTAATAAGTCTAAGTTGCTGAAATAAACCTGTTTAATAAGGCTATTTAATAAGAATAAGTTGCTGAAATAAGCTTATTTAATAAGCCTAAGTTGCTGAAATAAGCCTATTTAATAAGGCTCTTTAATAAGTCTAAGTTGCTGAAATAAACCTATTTAATAAGCCTAAGTTGCTAAAATAAGCCTATTTAATGAGGCTATTTAATACGTCTATTTAATAAGCCGATTTAATAAGCCTATTTAATAAGTCTATTTAATAAGCCTATTTAATGAGTCTATTTAATAAGTCTATTTAATAAGTATTTAATGAGCCTATTTAATAAGCCTATTTATTGAGCCTATTTAATAAGCCTATTTATTGAGCCTATTTAATAAGCCTATTTATTGAGCCTATTTAATAAGCCTATTTATTGAGCCTATTTAATAAGCCTATTTAATAAGTCTATTTAATAAGCCTATTTAATAAGCCTATTTAATAAGCCTATTTATTGAGCCTATTTAATACGCCTATTTAATAAGCCTATTTATTGAGCCTATTTAATAAGTCTATTTAATAAGCCTATTTAACAAGCCTATTTAATAATTATTTAATGAGCCTGTTTAATAAGTCTATTTAATAAGCCTATTTAATAGGCCTTTTTTAATAAATCTAAGTTGCTGAAATAAGCCTATTTAATAAGCCTAAGTTGCTAAAATAAGCCTATTTCATGAGGCTATTTAATAAGTCTATTTAATAAGTCTATTTAATAAGTCTATTTAATAAGTCTATTTAATAAGCCTATTTAATAAGCCTATTTAATAAGCCTAATTAATACACCTATTTAATAAACATATTTAATGAGTATTTAATGAGCCTATTTAATAAGTCTATTTAATAAGCCTTTTTAATAAGACTATTTAATATGTCTATTTAATAAGCCTATTTAATAAGTCTATTTAATAAGTCTATTTAATAAGCCTATTTAATAAGTATTTAATGAGCCTATTTAATAAGCCTATTTATTGAGCCTATTTAATAAGCCTATTTATTGAGCCTATTTAATAAGCATATTTATTAAGCCTATTTAATAAGCCTATTTATTGAGCCTATTTAATAAGCCGATTTAATAAGTCTATTTAATAAGCCTATTTAATAAGCCTATTTAATAAGCCTATTTATTGAGCCTATTTAATAAGCCTATTTAATAAGCCGATTTATTGAGCCTATTTAATAAGTCTATTTAATAAGCCTATTTAATAAGCCTATTTATTGAGCCTATTTAATAAGTCTATTTAATAAGCCTATTTAATAAGCCTATTTAATAAGTATTTAATGAGCCTATTTAATAAGTCTATTTAATAAGCCTATTTAATAGGCCTTTTTTAATAAATCTAAGTTGCTGAAATAAGCCTATTTAATAAGCCTATTTAATAGGCCTATTTAATAAGTCTAAGTTGCTGAAATAAGCTTATTTAATAAGCCTAAGTTTCTGAATGAGCCTATTTAATAAGCCTAAGTTGCTGAAATAAGCCTATTAAATAAGCCTAAGTTGCTGAATAAGCCTATTTAATAAGCCTAAGTTGCTGAATAAACCTATTTAATAAGTCTAAGTTGCTGAAATAAGCATATTTATTAAGGCTATTTAATAAGCCTAAGTTGCTGAATAAGCCTATTTAATAAGGCTATTTAATGAGCCTAAGTTGCTGAAATAAGACTATTTAATAAGCCTAAGTTTCTGAACTAAGCCTATTTTAAAAGGTATATTTAATAAGTCTAAGTTGCTGAAATAAGCCTATTTAATAAGGCTCTTTAATAAGTCTAAGTTGCTGAAATAAACCTGTTTAATAAGGCTATTTAATAAGAATAAGTTGCTGAAATAAGCTTATTTAATAAGCCTAAGTTGCTGAAATAAGCCTATTTAATAAGGCTCTTTAATAAGTCTAAGTTGCTGAAATAAACCTATTTAATAAGCCTAAGTTGCTAAAATAAGCCTATTTAATGAGGCTATTTAATACGTCTATTTAATAAGCCGATTTAATAAGCCTATTTAATAAGTCTATTTAATAAGCCTATTTAATGAGTCTATTTAATAAGTCTATTTAATAAGTATTTAATGAGCCTATTTAATAAGCCTATTTATTGAGCCTATTTAATAAGCCTATTTATTGAGCCTATTTAATAAGCCTATTTATTGAGCCTATTTAATAAGCCTATTTATTGAGCCTATTTAATAAGCCTATTTAATAAGTCTATTTAATAAGCCTATTTAATAAGCCTATTTAATAAGCCTATTTATTGAGCCTATTTAATACGCCTATTTAATAAGCCTATTTATTGAGCCTATTTAATAAGTCTATTTAATAAGCCTATTTAACAAGCCTATTTAATAATTATTTAATGAGCCTGTTTAATAAGTCTATTTAATAAGCCTATTTAATGAGTCTATTTAATAAGTCTATTTAATAAGTATTTAATGAGCCTATTTAATAAGCCTATTTATTGAGCCTATTTAATAAGCCTATTTATTGAGCCTATTTAATAAGCCTATTTATTGAGCCTATTTAATAAGCCTATTTATTGAGCCTATTTAATAAGCCTATTTAATAAGTCTATTTAATAAGCCTATTTAATAAGCCTATTTAATAAGCCTATTTATTGAGCCTATTTAATACGCCTATTTAATAAGCCTATTTATTGAGCCTATTTAATAAGTCTATTTAATAAGCCTATTTAACAAGCCTATTTAATAATTATTTAATGAGCCTGTTTAATAAGTCTATTTAATAAGCCTATTTAATAGGCCTATTTAATAAGTCTAAGTTGCTGAAATAAGCCTATTTAATAAGTCTATTTAATAGGCCTATTTAATAAGTCTAAGTTGCTGAAATAAGCCTATTTAATAAGCCTAAGTCTCTGAATGAGCCTATTTAATAAGCCTAAGTTGCTGAAATAAGCCTATTTAGTAAGTCTAAGTTGCTGAAATAAGCCTATTTAATAAGCCTAAGTTGCTGAAATAAGCCTATTTAATACGCCTAAGTTGCTGAAATAAGGCTATTTAATAAGTCTAAGGTGCTGAAATAAGCCTATTTAATAAGCCTAAGTTGCTGAAATAAGCCTTTTTAATCAGCGTAAGTTGCTGAAATAAGCCTATTTAATAAGCCCAAGTTGCTGAAATAAGCCTACATAATTAGGCTATTTAATAAGCCTAAGTTGCTGAAATAAGCCTATTTAATAAGCGTAAGTTGCTGAAATAAGGCTATTTAATAAGCCTAAGTTGCTGAAATAAGCCTATTTAATGAGCTATTTAATAAGTCTATTTAATAAGCCTATTTAATAAGCCTATTTAATAAGCCTATTTAATAAGCCTATGTAATAAGTCTATTTAATAAGTCTATTTAATAAGTATTTAATGAGCCTATTTAATAAGCCTATTTATTGAGCCTATTTAATAAGCCTATTTATTGAGCCTATTTAATAAGCCTATTTAATAAGTCTATTTAATAAGCCTATTTAATAAGCCTATTTATTGAGCCTATTTAATAAGCCTATTTAATAAGCCTATTTATTGAGCCTATTTAATAAGTCTATTTAATAAGCCTATTTAATAAGCCTATTTAATAAGTATTTAATGAGCCTATTTAATAAGTCTATTTAATAAGTCTAAGTTGCTGAAATAAGCCTATTTAATAAGCCTAAGTTTCTGAATGAGCCTATTTAATAAGCCTAAGTTGCTGAAATAAGCCTATTTAATAAGCCTAAGTTGCTGAATAAGCCTATTTAATAAGCCTAAGTTGCTGAAATAAGCCTATTTAATAAGTCTAAGTTGCTGAAATAAGGCTATTTAATAAGCCTAAGTTGATAAAATAAGCCTATTTAATAAGCCTAATTTGCTGAAATAAGGCTATTTAATAAGTCTAAGTTGCTGAAATAAGCCTATTTAATAAGCCTAAGTTGCTGAAATAAGTATATTTAATAAGCCTAAGTTGCTGAAATAAGCCTATTTAAAAATGCTATTTAATAAGCCTAAGTTGCTGAAATAAACCTGTTTAATAAGGCTATTTAATAAGCATAAGTTGCTGAAATAAGCTTATTTAATAAGCCTAAGTTGCTGAAATAAGCCTATTTAATAAGGCTCTTTAATAAGTCTAAGTTGCTGAAATAAACCTATTTAATAAGCCTAAGTTGCTAAAATAAGCCTATTTCATGAGGCTATTTAATAAGTCTATTTAATAAGTCTATTTAATAAGTCTATTTAATAAGTCTATTTAATAAGCCTATTTAATAAGCCTATTTAATAAGCCTAATTAATACACCTATTTAATAAACATATTTAATGAGTATTTAATGAGCCTATTTAATAAGTCTATTTAATAAGCCTTTTTAATAAGACTATTTAATATGTCTATTTAATAAGCCTATTTAATAAGTCTATTTAATAAGTCTATTTAATAAGCCTATTTAATAAGTATTTAATGAGCCTATTTAATAAGCCTATTTATTGAGCCTATTTAATAAGCCTATTTATTGAGCCTATTTAATAAGCATATTTATTAAGCCTATTTAATAAGCCTATTTATTGAGCCTATTTAATAAGCCGATTTAATAAGTCTATTTAATAAGCCTATTTAATAAGCCTATTTAATAAGCCTATTTATTGAGCCTATTTAATAAGCCTATTTAATAAGCCGATTTATTGAGCCTATTTAATAAGTCTATTTAATAAGCCTATTTAATAAGCCTATTTATTGAGCCTATTTAATAAGTCTATTTAATAAGCCTATTTAATAAGCCTATTTAATAAGTATTTAATGAGCCTATTTAATAAGTCTATTTAATAAGCCTATTTAATAGGCCTTTTTTAATAAATCTAAGTTGCTGAAATAAGCCTATTTAATAAGCCTATTTAATAGGCCTATTTAATAAGTCTAAGTTGCTGAAATAAGCTTATTTAATAAGCCTAAGTTTCTGAATGAGCCTATTTAATAAGCCTAAGTTGCTGAAATAAGCCTATTAAATAAGCCTAAGTTGCTGAATAAGCCTATTTAATAAGCCTAAGTTGCTGAATAAACCTATTTAATAAGTCTAAGTTGCTGAAATAAGCATATTTATTAAGGCTATTTAATAAGCCTAAGTTGCTGAATAAGCCTATTTAATAAGGCTATTTAATGAGCCTAAGTTGCTGAAATAAGACTATTTAATAAGCCTAAGTTTCTGAACTAAGCCTATTTTAAAAGGTATATTTAATAAGTCTAAGTTGCTGAAATAAGCCTATTTAATAAGGCTCTTTAATAAGTCTAAGTTGCTGAAATAAACCTGTTTAATAAGGCTATTTAATAAGAATAAGTTGCTGAAATAAGCTTATTTAATAAGCCTAAGTTGCTGAAATAAGCCTATTTAATAAGGCTCTTTAATAAGTCTAAGTTGCTGAAATAAACCTATTTAATAAGCCTAAGTTGCTAAAATAAGCCTATTTAATGAGGCTATTTAATACGTCTATTTAATAAGCCGATTTAATAAGCCTATTTAATAAGTCTATTTAATAAGCCTATTTAATGAGTCTATTTAATAAGTCTATTTAATAAGTATTTAATGAGCCTATTTAATAAGCCTATTTATTGAGCCTATTTAATAAGCCTATTTATTGAGCCTATTTAATAAGCCTATTTATTGAGCCTATTTAATAAGCCTATTTATTGAGCCTATTTAATAAGCCTATTTAATAAGTCTATTTAATAAGCCTATTTAATAAGCCTATTTAATAAGCCTATTTATTGAGCCTATTTAATACGCCTATTTAATAAGCCTATTTATTGAGCCTATTTAATAAGTCTATTTAATAAGCCTATTTAACAAGCCTATTTAATAATTATTTAATGAGCCTGTTTAATAAGTCTATTTAATAAGCCTATTTAATAGGCCTTTTTTAATAAATCTAAGTTGCTGAAATAAGCCTATTTAATAAGCCTATTTAATAGGCCTATTTAATAAGTCTAAGTTGCTGAAATAAGCTTATTTAATAAGCCTAAGTCTCTGAATGAGCCTATTTAATAAGCCTAAGTTGCTGAAATAAGCCTATTAAATAAGCCTAAGTTGCTGAAATAAGCCTATTTAATAAGCCTAAGTTGCTGAAATAAGCCTATTTAATACGCCTAAGTTGCTGAAATAAGCATATTTAATAAGGCTATTTAATAAGCCTAAGTTGCTGAATAAGCCTATTTAATAAGGCTATTTAATGAGCCTAAGTTGCTGAAATAAGACTATTTAATAAGCCTAAGTTTCTGAACTAAGCCTATTTTAAAAGGTATATTTAATAAGTCTAAGTTGCTGAAATAAGCCTATTTAATAAGGCTCTTTAATAAGTCTAAGTTGCTGAAATAAACCTGTTTAATAAGGCTATTTAATAAGAATAAGTTGCTGAAATAAGCTTATTTAATAAGCCTAAGTTGCTGAAATAAGCCTATTTAATAAGGCTCTTTAATAAGTCTAAGTTGCTGAAATAAACCTATTTAATAAGCCTAAGTTGCTAAAATAAGCCTATTTAATGAGGCTATTTAATACGTCTATTTAATAAGCCTATTTAATAAGCCTATTTAATAAGTCTATTTAATAAGCCTATTTAATGAGTCTATTTAATAAGTCTATTTAATAAGTATTTAATGAGCCTATTTAATAAGCCTATTTATTGAGCCTATTTAATAAGCCTATTTATTGAGCCTATTTAATAAGCCTATTTATTGAGCCTATTTAATAAGCCTATTTATTGAGCCTATTTAATAAGCCTATTTAATAAGTCTATTTAATAAGCCTATTTAATAAGCCTATTTAATAAGCCTATTTATTGAGCCTATTTAATAAGCCTATTTAATAAGCCTATTTATTGAGCCTATTTAATAAGTCTATTTAATAAGCCTATTTAACAAGCCTATTTAATAATTATTTAATGAGCCTGTTTAATAAGTCTATTTAATAAGCCTATTTAATAGGCCTATTTAATAAGTCTAAGTTGCTGAAATAAGCCTATTTAATGAGTCTATTTAATAGGCCTATTTAATAAGTCTAAGTTGCTGAAATAAGCCTATTTAATAAGCCTAAGTTTCTGAATGAGCCTATTTAATAAGCCTAAGTTGCCGAAATAAGCCTATTTAATAAGCCTAAGTTGCTGAATAAGCCTATTTAATAAGCCTAAGTTGCTGAAATAAGCCTATTTAGTAAGTCTAAGTTGCTGAAATAAGCCTATTTAATAAGCCTAAGTTGCTGAAATAAGCCTATTTAATAAGCCTAAGTTGCTGAAATAAGGCTATTTAATAAGTCTAAGGTGCTGAAATAAGCCTATTTAATAAGCCTAAGTTGCTGAAATAAGCCTTTTTAATCAGCGTAAGTTGCTGAAATAAGCCTATTTAATAAGCCCAAGTTGCTGAAATAAGCCTACATAATTAGGCTATTTAATAAGCCTAAGTTGCTGAAATAAGCCTATTTAATAAGCGTAAGTTGCTGAAATAAGGCTATTTAATAAGCCTAAGTTGCTGAAATAAGCCTATTTAATGAGCTATTTAATAAGTATATTTAATAAGCCTATTTAATAAGCCTATTTAATAAGCCTATTTAATAAGCCTATGTAATAAGTCTATTTAATAAGTCTATTTAATAAGTATTTAATGAGCCTATTTAATAAGCCTATTTATTGAGCCTATTTAATAAGCCTATTTATTGAGCCTATTTAATAGGCCTATTTAATAAGTCTATTTAATAAGCCTATTTAATAAGCCTATTTATTGAGCCTATTTAATAAGCCTATTTAATAAGCCTATTTATTGAGCCTATTTAATAAGTCTATTTAATAAGCCTATTTAATAAGCCTATTTAATAAGTATTTAATGAGCCTATTTAATAAGTCTATTTAATAAGCCTATTTAATAGGCCTATTTAATAAGTCTAAGTTGCTGAAATAAGCCTATTTAATAAGCCTAAGTTTCTGAATGAGCCTATTTAATAAGCCTAAGTTGCTGAAATAAGCCTATTTAATAAGCCTAAGTTGCTGAATAAGCCTATTTAATAAGCCTAAGTTGCTGAAATAAGCCTATTTAATAAGTCTAAGTTGCTGAAATAAGGCTATTTAATAAGCCTAATTTGCTAAAATAAGCCTATTTAATAAGCCTAAATTGCTGAAATAAGGCTATTTAATAAGTCTAAGTTGCTGAAATAAGCCTATTTAATAAGCCTAAGTTGCTGAAATAAGTATATTTAATAAGTCTAAGTTGCTGAAATAAACCTATTTAATAAGCCTAAGTTGCTAAAATAAGCCTATTTCATGAGGCTATTTAATAAGTCTATTTAATAAGTCTATTTAATAAGTCTATTTAATAAGTCTATTTAATAAGCCTATTTAATAAGCCTATTTAATAAGCCTAATTAATACACCTATTTAATAAACATATTTAATAAATATTTAATGAGCCTATTTAATAAGTCTATTTTATAAGCCTTTTTAATAAGACTATTTAATAAGTCTATTTAATAAGACTATTTAATAAGTCTATTTAATAAGTCTATTTAATAAGCCTATTTAATAAGTATTTAATGAGCCTATTTAATAAGCCTATTTATTGAGCCTATTTAATAAACCTATTTATTGAGCCTATTTAATAAGCATATTTATTGAGCCTATTTAATAAGCCTATTTATTGAGCCTATTTAATGAGCCGATTTAATAAGTCTATTTAATAAGCCTATTTAATAAGCCTATTTCATATGCCTATTTATTGAGCCTATTTAATAAGCCTATTTAATAAGCCTATTTATTGAGCCTATTTAATAAGTCTATTTAATAAGCCTATTTAATAAGCCTATTTAATAAGTATTTAATGAGCCTATTTAATAAGTCTATTTAATAAGCCTATTTAATAGGCCTATTTAATAAGTCTAAGTTGCTGAAATAAGCCTATTTAATAAGCCTAAGTTTCTGAATGAGCCTATTTAATAAGCCTAAGTTGCTGAAATAAGCCTATTTAATAAGCCTAAGTTGCTGAATAAGCCTATTTAATAAGCCTAAGTTGCTGAAATAAGCCTATTTAATAAGTCTAAGTTGCTGAAATAAGGCTATTTAATAAGCCTAATTTGCTAAAATAAGCCTATTTAATAAGCCTAAATTGCTGAAATAAGGCTATTTAATAAGTCTAAGTTGCTGAAATAAGCCTATTTAATAAGCCTAAGTTGCTGAAATAAGTATATTTAATAAGCCTAAGTTGCTGAAATAAGCCTATTTAATAAGGCTCTTTAATAAGTCTAAGTTGCTGAAATAAACCTATTTAATAAGCCTAAGTTGCTAAAATAAGCCTATTTCATGAGGCTATTTAATAAGTCTATTTAATAAGTCTATTTAATAAGTCTATTTAATAAGTCTATTTAATAAGCCTATTTAATAAGCCTATTTAATGAGCCTAATTAATACACCTATTTAATAAACATATTTAATGAGTATTTAATGAGCCTATTTAATAAGTCTATTTAATAAGCCTTTTTAATAAGACTATTTAATAAGTCTATTTAATAAGCCTATTTAATAAGTCTATTTAATAAGTCTATTTAATAAGCCTATTTAATAAGTATTTAATGAGCCTATTTAATAAGCCTATTTATTGAGCCTATTTAATAAGCCTATTTATTGAGCCTATTTAATAAGCATATTTATTGAGCCTATTTAATAAGCCTATTTATTGAGCCTATTTAATAAGCCGATTTAATAAGTCTATTTAATAAGCCTATTTAATAAGCCTATTTAATAAGCCTATTTATTGAGCCTATTTAATAAGCCTATTTAATAAGCCGATTTATTGAGCCTATTTAATAAGTCTATTTAATAAGCCTATTTAATAAGCCTATTTATTGAGCCTATTTAATAAGTCTATTTAATAAGCCTATTTAATAAGCCTGTTTAATAAGTATTTAATGAGCCTATTTAATAAGTCTATTTAATAAGCCTATTTAATAGGCCTTTTTTAATAAATCTAAGTTGCTGAAATAAGCCTATTTAATAAGCCTATTTAATAGGCCTATTTAATAAGTCTAAGTTGCTGAAATAAGCTTATTTAATAAGCCTAAGTTTCTGAATGAGCCTATTTAATAAGCCTAAGTTGCTGAAATAAGCCTATTAAATAAGCCTAAGTTGCTGAATAAGCCTATTTAATAAGCCTAAGTTGCTGAATAAACCTATTTAATAAGTCTAAGTTGCTGAAATAAGCATATTTATTAAGGCTATTTAATAAGCCTAAGTTGCTGAATAAGCCTATTTAATAAGGCTATTTAATGAGCCTAAGTTGCTGAAATAAGACTATTTAATAAGCCTAAGTTTCTGAACTAAGCCTATTTTAAAAGGTATATTTAATAAGTCTAAGTTGCTGAAATAAGCCTATTTAATAAGGCTCTTTAATAAGTCTAAGTTGCTGAAATAAACCTGTTTAATAAGGCTATTTAATAAGAATAAGTTGCTGAAATAAGCTTATTTAATAAGCCTAAGTTGCTGAAATAAGCCTATTTAATAAGGCTCTTTAATAAGTCTAAGTTGCTGAAATAAACCTATTTAATAAGCCTAAGTTGCTAAAATAAGCCTATTTAATGAGGCTATTTAATACGTCTATTTAATAAGCCTATTTAATAAGCCTATTTAATAAGTCTATTTAATAAGCCTATTTAATGAGTCTATTTAATAAGTCTATTTAATAAGTATTTAATGAGCCTATTTAATAAGCCTATTTATTGAGCCTATTTAATAAGCCTATTTATTGAGCCTATTTAATAAGCCTATTTATTGAGCCTATTTAATAAGCCTATTTATTGAGCCTATTTAATAAGCCTATTTAATAAGTCTATTTAATAAGCCTATTTAATAAGCCTATTTAATAAGCCTATTTATTGAGCCTATTTAATAAGCCTATTTAATAAGCCTATTTATTGAGCCTATTTAATAAGTCTATTTAATAAGCCTATTTAACAAGCCTATTTAGTAATTATTTAATGAGCCTGTTTAATAAGTCTATTTAATAAGCCTATTTAATAGGCCTATTTAATAAGTCTAAGTTGCTGAAATAAGCCTATTTAATAAGTCTATTTAATAGGCCTATTTAATAAGTCTAAGTTGCTGAAATAAGCCTATTTAATAAGCCTAAGTTTCTGAATGAGCCTATTTAATAAGCCTAAGTTGCTGAAATAAGCCTATTTAGTAAGTCTAAGTTGCTGAAATAAGCCTATTTAATAAGCCTAAGTTGCTGAAATAAGCCTATTTAATAAGCCTAAGTTGCTGAAATAAGGCTATTTAATAAGTCTAAGGTGCTGAAATAAGCCTATTTAATAAGCCTAAGTTGCTGAAATAAGCCTTTTTAATCAGCGTAAGTTGCTGAAATAAGCCTATTTAATAAGCCCAAGTTGCTGAAATAAGCCTACATAATTAGGCTATTTAATAAGCCTAAGTTGCTGAAATAAGCCTATTTAATAAGCGTAAGTTGCTGAAATAAGGCTATTTAATAAGCCTAAGTTGCTGAAATAAGCCTATTTAATGAGATATTTAATAAGTCTATTTAATAAGCCTATTTAATAAGCCTATTTAATAAGCCTATTTAATAAGCCTATGTAATAAGTCTATTTAATAAGTCTATTTAATAAGTATTTAATGAGCCTATTTAATAAGCCTATTTATTGAGCCTATTTAATAAGCCTATTTATTGAGCCTATTTAATAAGCCTATTTAATAAGTCTATTTAATAAGCCTATTTAATAAGCCTATTTATTGAGCCTATTTAATAAGCCTATTTAATAAGCCTATTTATTGAGCCTATTTAATAAGTCTATTTAATAAGCCTATTTAATAAGCCTATTTAATAAGTATTTAATGAGCCTATTTAATAAGTCTATTTAATAAGCCTATTTAATAGGCCTATTTAATAAGTCTAAGTTGCTGAAATAAGCCTATTTATTAAGCCTAAGTTTCTGAATGAGCCTATTTAATAAGCCTAAGTTGCTGAAATAAGCCTATTTAATAAGTCTAAGTTGCTGAAATAAGGCTATTTAATAAGCCTAAGTTGCTAAAATAAGCCTATTTAATAAGCCTAAATTGCTGAAATAAGGCTATTTAATAAGTCTAAGTTGCTGAAATAAGCCTATTTAATAAGCCTAAGTTGCTGAAATAAGTATATTTAATAAGCCTAAGTTGCTGAAATAAGCCTATTTAATAAGGCTATTTAATGAGCCTAAGTTGCTGAAATAAGACTATTTAATAAGCCTAAGTTTCTGAACTAAGCCTATTTTAAAAGGTATATTTAATAAGTCTAAGTTGCTGAAATAAGCCTATTTAATAAGGCTCTTTAATAAGTCTAAGTTGCTGAAATAAACCTGTTTAATAAGGCTATTTAATAAGAATAAGTTGCTGAAATAAGCTTATTTAATAAGCCTAAGTTGCTGAAATAAGCCTATTTAATAAGGCTCTTTAATAAGTCTAAGTTGCTGAAATAAACCTATTTAATAAGCCTAAGTTGCTAAAATAAGCCTATTTAATGAGGCTATTTAATACGTCTATTTAATAAGCCTATTTAATAAGCCTATTTAATAAGTCTATTTAATAAGCCTATTTAATGAGTCTATTTAATAAGTCTATTTAATAAGTATTTAATGAGCCTATTTAATAAGCCTATTTATTGAGCCTATTTAATAAGCCTATTTATTGAGCCTATTTAATAAGCCTATTTATTGAGCCTATTTAATAAGCCTATTTATTGAGCCTATTTAATAAGCCTATTTAATAAGTCTATTTAATAAGCCTATTTAATAAGCATATTTAATAAGCCTATTTATTGAGCCTATTTAATAAGCCTATTTAATAAGCCTATTTATTGAGCCTATTTAATAAGTCTATTTAATAAGCCTATTTAACAAGCCTATTTAGTAATTATTTAATGAGCCTGTTTAATAAGTCTATTTAATAAGCCTATTTAATAGGCCTATTTAATAAGTCTAAGTTGCTGAAATAAGCCTATTTAATAAGTCTATTTAATAGGCCTATTTAATAAGTCTAAGTTGCTGAAATAAGCCTATTTAATAAGCCTAAGTTTCTGAATGAGCCTATTTAATAAGCCTAAGTTGCTGAAATAAGCCTATTTAGTAAGTCTAAGTTGCTGAAATAAGCCTATTTAATAAGCCTAAGTTGCTGAAATAAGCCTATTTAATAAGCCTAAGTTGCTGAAATAAGGCTATTTAATAAGTCTAAGGTGCTGAAATAAGCCTATTTAATAAGCCTAAGTTGCTGAAATAAGCCTTTTTAATCAGCGTAAGTTGCTGAAATAAGCCTATTTAATAAGCCCAAGTTGCTGAAATAAGCCTACATAATTAGGCTATTTAATAAGCCTAAGTTGCTGAAATAAGCCTATTTAATAAGCGTAAGTTGCTGAAATAAGGCTATTTAATAAGCCTAAGTTGCTGAAATAAGCCTATTTAATGAGATATTTAATAAGTCTATTTAATAAGCCTATTTAATAAGCCTATTTAATAAGCCTATTTAATAAGCCTATGTAATAAGTCTATTTAATAAGTCTATTTAATAAGTATTTAATGAGCCTATTTAATAAGCCTATTTATTGAGCCTATTTAATAAGCCTATTTATTGAGCCTATTTAATAAGCCTATTTAATAAGTCTATTTAATAAGCCTATTTAATAAGCCTATTTATTGAGCCTATTTAATAAGCCTATTTAATAAGCCTATTTATTGAGCCTATTTAATAAGTCTATTTAATAAGCCTATTTAATAAGCCTATTTAATAAGTATTTAATGAGCCTATTTAATAAGTCTATTTAATAAGCCTATTTAATAGGCCTATTTAATAAGTCTAAGTTGCTGAAATAAGCCTATTTATTAAGCCTAAGTTTCTGAATGAGCCTATTTAATAAGCCTAAGTTGCTGAAATAAGCCTATTTAATAAGTCTAAGTTGCTGAAATAAGGCTATTTAATAAGCCTAAGTTGCTAAAATAAGCCTATTTAATAAGCCTAAATTGCTGAAATAAGGCTATTTAATAAGTCTAAGTTGCTGAAATAAGCCTATTTAATAAGCCTAAGTTGCTGAAATAAGTATATTTAATAAGCCTAAGTTGCTGAAATAAGCCTATTTAATAAGGCTCTTTAATAAGTCTAAGTTGCTGAAATAAACCTATTTAATAAGCCTAAGTTGCTAAAATAGGCCTATTTCATGAGGCTATTTAATAAGTCTATTTAATAAGTCTATTTAATAAGTCTATTTAATAAGTCTATTTAATAAGCCTATTTAATAAGCCTATTTAATAAGCCTAATTAATACACCTATTTAATAAACATATTTAATAAGTATTTAATGAGCCTATTTAATAAGTCTATTTTATAAGCCTTTTTAATAAGACTATTTAATAAGTCTATTTAATAAGACTATTTAATAAGTCTATTTAATAAGTCTATTTAATAAGCCTATTTAATAAGTATTTAATGAGCCTATTTAATAAGCCTATTTATTGAGCCTATTTAATAAGCCTATTTATTGAGCCTATTTAATAAGCATATTTATTGAGCCTATTTAATAAGCCTATTTATTGAGCCTATTTAATAAGCCGATTTAATAAGTCTATTTAATAAGCCTATTTAATAAGCCTATTTAATATGCCTATTTATTGAGCCTATTTAATAAGCCTATTTAATAAGCTGATTTATTGAGCCTATTTAATAAGTCTATTTAATAAGCCTATTTAATAAGCCTATTTAATAAGTATTTAATGAGCCTATTTAATATGTCTATTTAATAAGCCTATTTAATAGGCCTATTTAATAAGTCTAAGTTGCTGAAATAAGCCTATTTAATAAGCCTATTTAATAGGCCTATTTAATAAGTCTAAGTTGCTGAAATAAGCCTATTTAATAAGCTTAAGTTGCTGAATAAGCCTATTTAATAAGTCTAAGTTGCTAAAATAAGCCTATTTAATACGGCTATTTAATAAGCCTAAGTTGCTGAAATAAGCCTATTTCATAAGGCTATTTAATGAGCCTAAGTTGCTGAAATAAGACTATTTAATAAGCATAAGTTTCTGAACTAAGCCTATTTAAAAAGGTATATTTAATAAGTCTAAGTTGCTGAAATACACCTATTTAAAAATGCTATTTAATAAGCCTAAGTTGCTGAAATAAACCTGTTTAATAAGGCTATTTAATAAGCATAAGTTGCTGAAATAAGCTTATTTAATAAGCCTAAGTTGCTGAAATAAGCCTATTTAATAAGGCTCTTTAATAAGTCTAAGTTGCTGAAATAAACCTATTTAATACGCCTAAGTTGCTAAAATAAGCCTATTTCATGAGGCTATTTAATAAGTCTATTTAATAAGTCTATTTAATAAGTCTATTTAATAAGTCTATTTAATAAGCCTATTTAATAAGCCTATTTAATAAGCCTAATTAATACACCTATTTAATAAACATATTTAATGAGTATTTAATGAGCCTATTTAATAAGTCTATTTAATAAGCCTTTTTAATAAGACTATTTAATAAGTCTATTTAATAAGCCTATTTAATAAGTCTATTTAATAAGTCTATTTAATAAGCCTATTTAATAAGTATTTAATGAGCCTATTTAATAAGCCTATTTATTGAGCCTATTTAATATGCCTATTTATTGAGCCTATTTAATAAGCATATTTATTGAGCCTATTTAATAAGCCTATTTATTGAGCCTATTTAATAAGCCGATTTAATAAGTCTATTTAATAAGCCTATTTAATAAGCCTATTTAATAAGCCTATTTATTGAGCCTATTTAATAAGCCTATTTAATAAGCCGATTTATTGATCCTATTTAATAAGTCTATTTAATAAGCCTATATAATAAGCCTATTTATTGAGCCTATTTAATAAGTCTATTTAATAAGCCTATTTAATAAGCCTATTTAATAAGTATTTAATGAGCCTATTTAATAAGTCTATTTAATAAGCCTATTTAATAGGCCTTTTTTAATAAATCTAAGTTGCTGAAATAAGCCTATTTAATAAGCCTATTTAATAGGCCTATTTAATAAGTCTAAGTTGCTGAAATAAGCTTATTTAATAAGCCTAAGTTTCTGAATGAGCCTATTTAATAAGCCTAAGTTGCTGAAATAAGCCTATTAAATAAGCCTAAGTTGCTGAATAAGCCTATTTAATAAGCCTAAGTTGCTGAATAAACCTATTTAATAAGTCTAAGTTGCTGAAATAAGCATATTTAATAAGGCTATTTAATAAGCCTAAGTTGCTGAATAAGCCTATTTAATAAGGCTATTTAATGAGCCTAAGTTGCTGAAATAAGACTATTTAATAAGCCTAAGTTTCTGAACTAAGCCTATTTTAAAAGGTATATTTAATAAGTCTAAGTTGCTGAAATAAACCTATTTAAAAATGATATTTAATAAGCCTAAGTTGCTGAAATAAACCTGTTTAATAAGGCTATTTAATAAGAATAAGTTGCTGAAATAAACCTATTTAATAAGCCTAAGTTGCTAAAATAAGCCTATTTAATGAGGGTATTTAATACGTCTATTTAATAAGCCTATTTAATAAGCCTATTTAATAAGCCTATTTAATGAGTCTATTTAATAAGCCTATTTATTGAGCCTATTTAATAAGCCTATTTATTGAGCCTATTTAATAAGCCTATTTATTGAGCCTATTTAATAAGCCTATTTATTGAGCCTATTTAATGAGCCTATTTAATAAGTCTATTTAATAAGCCTATTTAATAAGCCTATTTAATAAGCCTATTTATTGAGCCTATTTAATAAGCCTATTTAATAAGCCTATTTATTGAGCCTATTAAATAAGTCTATTTAATAAGCCTATTTAACAAGCCTATTTAATAATTATTTAATGAGCCTGTTTAATAAGTCTATTTAATAAGCCTATTTAATAGGCCTATTTAATAAGTCTAAGTTGCTGAAATAAGCCTATTTAATAAGTCTATTTAATAGGCCTATTTAATAAGTCTAAGTTGCTGAAATAAGCCTATTTAATAAGCCTAAGTTTCTGAATGAGCCTATTTAATAAGCCTAAGTTGCCGAAATAAGCCTATTTAATAAGCCTAAGTTGCTGAATAAGCCTATTTAATAAGCCTAAGTTGCTGAAATAAGCCTATTTAGTAAGTCTAAGTTGCTGAAATAAGCCTATTTAATAAGCCTAAGTTGCTGAAATAAGCCTATTTAATAAGCCTAAGTTGCTGAAATAAGGCTATTTAATAAGTCTAAGTTGCTGAAATAAGCCTATTTAATAAGCCTAAGTTGCTGAAATAAGTATATTTAATACACATAAGTTGCTGAAATAAGCCTATTTAATGAGTCTAGGTTGCTGAAATAAGGCTATTTAAAAAGTCTAAGTTGCTGAAATAAGCCTTTTTAATCAGCGTAAGTTGCTGAAATAAGCCTATTTAATAAGCCCAAGTTGCTGAAATAAGCCTACATAATTAGGCTATTTAATAAGCCTAAGTTGCTGAAATAAGCCTATTTAATAAGCGTAAGTTGCTGAAATTAGGCTATTTAATAAGCCTAAGTTGCTGAAATAAGCCTATTTAATGAGCTATTTAATAAGTCTATTTAATAAGCCTATTTAATAAGCCTATTTAATAAGCCTATGTAATAAGCCTATGTAATAAGTCTATTTAATAAGTCTATTTAATAAGTATTTAATGAGCCTATTTAATAAGCCTATTTATTGAGCCTATTTAATAAGCCTATTTATTGAGCCTATTTAATAAGCCTATTTATTGAGCCTATTTAATAAGCCTATTTAATAAGTCTATTTAATAAGCCTATTTAATAAGCCTATTTATTGAGCCTATTTAATAAGCCTATTTAATAAGCCTATTTAATGAGTCTATTTAATAAGTCTATTTAATAAGTATTTAATAAGCCTATTTAATAAGGCTATTTAATGAGCCTATTTATTGAGCCTATTTAATAAGCCTATTTAATAAGCCTATTTATTGAGCCTATTTAATAAGCCTATTTATTGAGCCTATTTAATAAGCCTATTTAATAAGTCTATTTAATAAGCCTATTTAATAAGCCTATTTAATAAGCCTATTTATTGAGCCTATTTAATAAGCCTATTTAATAAGCCTATTTATTGAGCCTATTTAATAAGTCTATTTAATAAGCCTATTTAACAAGCCTATTTAATAATTATTTAATGAGCCTGTTTAATAAGTCTATTTAATAAGCCTATTTAATAGGCCTATTTAATAAGTCTAAGTTGCTGAAATAAGCCTATTTAATAAGTCTATTTAATAGGCCTATTTAATAAGTCTAAGTTGCTGAAATAAGCCTATTTAATAAGCCTAAGTTTCTGAATGAGCCTATTTAATAAGCCTAAGTTGCCGAAATAAGCCTATTTAATAAGCCTAAGTTGCTGAATAAGCCTATTTAATAAGCCTAAGTTGCTGAAATAAGCCTATTTAGTAAGTCTAAGTTGCTGAAATAAGCCTATTTAATAAGCCTAAGTTGCTGAAATAAGCCTATTTAATAAGCCTAAGTTGCTGAAATAAGGCTATTTAATAAGTCTAAGTTGCTGAAATAAGCCTATTTAATAAGACTAAGTTGCTGAAATAAGTATATTTAATAAGCATAAGTTGCTGAAATAAGCCTATTTAATGAGTCTAGGTTGCTGAAATAAGGCTATTTAAAAAGTCTAAGTTGCTGAAATAAGCCTTTTTAATCAGCGTAAGTTGCTGAAATAAGCCTATTTAATAAGCCAAAGTTGCTGAAATAAGCCTACTTAAATAGGCTATTTAATAAGCCTAAGTTGCTGAAATAAGCCTATTTAATAAGCGTAAGTTGCTGAAATAAGGCTATTTAATAAGCCTAAGTTGCTGAAATAAGCCTATTTAATGAGCTATTTAATAAGTCTATTTAATAAGCCTATTTAATGAGCCTATTTAATTAGCCTATTTATTGAGCCTATTTAATAAGCCTATTTATTGAGCCTATTTAATAAGCCTATTTATTGAGCCTATTTAATAAGCCTATTTAATAAGTCTATTTAATAAGCCTATTTAATAAGCCTATTTATTGAGCCTATTTAATAAGCCTATTTAATAAGCCTATTTATTCAGCCTATTTAATAAGTCTATTTAATAAGCCTATTTAATAAGCCTATTTAATAAGTATTTAATGAGCCTATTTAATAAGTCTATTTAATACACCTATTTAATAGGCCTATTTAATAAGTCTAAGTTGCTGAAATAAGCCTATTTAATAAGCCTAAGTTTCTGAATGAGCCTATTTAATAAGCCTAAGTTGCTGAAATAAGCCTATTTAATAAGCCTAAGTTGTGAATAAGCCTATTTAATAAGCCTAAGTTGCTGAAATAAGCCTATTTAATAAGTCTAAGTTGCTGAAATAAGCCTATTTAATAAGCCTAAGTTGCTGAAATAAGGCTATTTAATAAGTCTAAGTTGCTGAAATAAGCCTATTTAATAAGCCTAAGTTGCTGAAATAAGTATATTTAATAAGTCTAAGTTGCTGAAATAAGCCTATTTAATAAGCCTAAGTTGCTGAAATAAGTATATTTAATAAGCATAAGTTGCTGAAATAAGCCTATTTAATAAGGCTCTTTAATAAGTCTAAGTTGCTGAAATAAACCTATTTAATAAGCCTAAGTTGCTAAAATAAGCCTATTTCATGAGGCTATTTAATAAGTCTATTTATTAAGTCTATTTAATAAGCCTAATTAATACACCTATTTAATAAACATATTTATTGAGCCTATTTAATAAGCATATTTATTGAGCCTATTTAATAAGCCTATTTATTGAGCCTATTTAATAAGCCGATTTAATAAGACTATTTAATAAGCCTATTTAATAAGCCTATTTAATATGCCTATTTATTGAGCCTATTTAATAAGCCTATTTAATAAGGCTATTTAATGAGCCTAAGTTGCTGAAATAAGACTATTTAATAAGCCTAAGTTTCTGAACTAAGCCTATTTTAAAAGGTATATTTAATAAGTCTAAGTTGCTGAAATAAGCCTATTTAATAAGGCTCTTTAATAAGTCTAAGTTGCTGAAATAAACCTGTTTAATAAGGCTATTTAATAAGAATACGTTGCTGAAATAAGCTTATTTAATAAGCCTAAGTTGCTGAAATAAGCCTATTTAATAAGGCTCTTTAATAAGTCTAAGTTGCTGAAATAAACCTATTTAATAAGCCTAAGTTGCTAAAATAAGCCTATTTAATGAGGCTATTTAATACGTCTATTTAATAAGCCTATTTAATGAGTCTATTTAATAAGCCTATTTAATAAGCCTATTTAATGAGTCTATTTAATAAGTCTAAGTTGCTGAAATAAGCCTATTTAATAAGCCTAAGTTGCTGAAATAAGGCTATTTAATAAGTCTAAGTTGCTGAAATAAGCCTATTTAATAAGCCTAAGTTGCTGAAATAAGGCTATTTAATAAGTCTAAGTTGCTGAAATAAGCCTATTTAATGAGCCTAAGTTGCTGAAATAAGTATATTTAATAAGCATAAGTTGCTGAAATAAGCCTATTTAATAAGGCTCTTTAATAAGTCTAAGTTGCTGAAATAAACCTATTTAATAAGCGTAAGTTGCTAAAATAAGCCTATTTCATGAGGCTATTTAATAAGTCTATTTAATAAGTCTATTTAATAAGTCTATTTAATAAGTCTATTTAATAAGCCTATTTAATAAGCCTATTTAATAAGCCTAATTAATACACCTATTTAATAAACATATTTAATAAGTATTTAATGAGCCTATTTAATAAGTCTATTTAATAAGCCTATTTAATAAGTATTTAATGAGCCTATTTAATAAGCCTATTTATTGAGCCTATTTAATAAGCCTATTTATTGAGCCGATTTAATAAGCATATTTATTGAGCCTATTTAATAAGCCTATTTATTGAGCCTATTTAATAAGCCGATTTAATAAGACTATTTAATAAGCCTATTTAATAAGCCTATTTAATATGCCTATTTATTGAGCCTATTTAATAAGCCTATTTAATAAGGCTATTTAATGAGCCTAAGTTGCTGAAATAAGACTATTTATTAAGCCTAAGTTTCTGAACTAAGCCTATTTTAAAAGGTATATTTAATAAGTCTAAGTTGCTGAAATAAGCCTATTTAATAAGCCTAAGTTGCTGAAATAAGGCTATTTAATAAGTCTAAGGTGCTGAAATAAGCCTATTTAATAAGCCTAAGTTGCTGAAATAAGCCTTTTTAATCAGCGTAAGTTGCTGAAATAAGCCTATTTAATAAGCCCAAGTTGCTGAAATAAGCCTACATAATTAGGCTATTTAATAAGCCTAAGTTGCTGAAATAAGCCTATTTAATAAGCGTAAGTTGCTGAAATAAGGCTATTTAATAAGCCTAAGTTGCTGAAATAAGCCTATTTAATGAGCTATTTAATAAGTCTATTTAATAAGCCTATTTAATAAGCCTATTTAATAAGCCTATTTAATAAGCCTATGTAATAAGTCTATTTAATAAGTCTATTTAATAAGTATTTAATGAGCCTATTTAATAAGCCTATTTATTGAGCCTATTTAATAAGCCTATTTATTGAGCCTATTTAATAAGCCTATTTAATAAGTCTATTTAATAAGCCTATTTAATAAGCCTATTTATTGAGCCTATTTAATAAGCCTATTTAATAAGCCTATTTATTGAGCCTATTTAATAAGTCTATTTAATAAGCCTATTTAATAAGCCTATTTAATAAGTATTTAATGAGCCTATTTAATAAGTCTATTTAATAAGCCTATTTAATAGGCCTATTTAATAAGTCTAAGTTGCTGAAATAAGCCTATTTAATAAGCCTAAGTTTCTGAATGAGCCTATTTAATAAGCCTAAGTTGCTGAAATAAGCCTATTTAATAAGCCTAAGTTGCTGAATAAGCCTATTTAATAAGCCTAAGTTGCTGAAATAAGCCTATTTAATAAGTCTAAGTTGCTGAAATAAGGCTATTTAATAAGCCTAAGTTGCTAAAATAAGCCTATTTAATAAGCCTAAATTGCTGAAATAAGGCTATTTAATAAGTCTAAGTTGCTGAAATAAGCCTATTTAATAAGCCTAAGTTGCTGAAATAAGTATATTTAATAAGCATAAGTTGCTGAAATAAGCCTATTTAATGAGTCTAGGTTGCTGAAATAAGGCTATTTAAAAAGTCTAAGTTGCTGAAATAAGCCTTTTTAATCAGCGTAAGTTGCTGAAATAAGCCTATTTAATAAGCCCAAGTTGCTGAAATAAGCCTACTTAATTAGGCTATTTAATAAGCCTAAGTTGCTGAAATAAGCCTATTTAATAAGCGTAAGTTGCTGAAATAAGGCTATTTAATAAGCCTAAGTTGCTGAAATAAGCCTATTTAATGAGCTATTTAATAAGTCTATTTAATAAGCCTATTTAATGAGCCTATTCAATAAGCCTATTTATTGAGCCTATTTAATAAGCCTATTTATTGAGCCTATTTAATAAGCCTATTTATTGAGCCTATTTAATAAGCCTATTTAATAAGTCTATTTAATAAACCTATTTAATAAGCCTATTTATTGAGCCTATTTAATAAGCCTATTTAATAAGCCTATTTATTCAGCCTATTTAATAAGTCTATTTAATAAGCCTATTTAATAAGCCTATTTAATAAGTATTTAATGAGCCTATTTAATAAGTCTATTTAATACGCCTATTTAATAGGCCTATTTAATAAGTCTAAGTTGCTGAAATAAGCCTATTTAATAAGCCTAAGTTTCTGAATGAGCCTATTTAATAAGCCTAAGTTGCTGAAATAAGCCTATTTAATAAGCCTAAGTTGTGAATAAGCCTATTTAATAAGCCTAAGTTGCTGAAATAAGCCTATTTAATAAGTCTAAGTTGCTGAAATAAGCCTATTTAATAAGCCTAAGTTGCTGAAATAAGGCTATTTAATAAGTTTAAGTTGCTGAAATAAGCCTATTTAATAAGCCTAAGTTGCTGAAATAAGTATATTTAATAAGTCTAAGTTGCTGAAATAAGCCTATTTAATAAGCCTAAGTTGCTGAAATAAGTATATTTAATAAGCATAAGTTGCTGAAATAAGCCTATTTAATAAGGCTCTTTAATAAGTCTAAGTTGCTGAAATAAACCTATTTAATAAGCCTAAGTTGCTAAAATAAGCCTATTTCATGAGGCTATTTAATAAGTCTATTTAATAAGTCTATTTAATAACTCTATTTAATAAGTCTATTTAATAAGCCTATTTAATAAGCCTATTTAATAAGCCTAATTAATACACCTATTTAATAAACATATTTATTGAGCCTATTTAATAAGCATATTTATTGAGCCTATTTAATAAGCCTATTAATTGAGCCTATTTAATAAGCCGATTTAATAAGACTATTTAATAAGCCTATTTAATAAGCCTATTTAATATGCCTATTTATTGAGCCTATTTAATAAGCCTATTTAATAAGGCTATTTAATGAGCCTAAGTTGCTGAAATAAGACTATTTAATAAGCCTAAGTTTCTGAACTAAGCCTATTTTAAAAGGTATATTTAATAAGTCTAAGTTGCTGAAATAAGCCTATTTAATAAGGCTCTTTAATAAGTCTAAGTTGCTGAAATAAACCTGTTTAATAAGGCTATTTAATAAGAATAAGTTGCTGAAATAAGCTTATTTAATAAGCCTAAGTTGCTGAAATAAGCCTATTTAATAAGGCTCTTTAATAAGTCTAAGTTGCTGAAATAAACCTATTTAATAAGCCTAAGTTGCTAAAATAAGCCTATTTAATGAGGCTATTTAATACGTCTATTTAATAAGCCTATTTAATAAGCCTATTTAATAAGCCTATTTAATAAGCCTATTTAATGAGTCTATTTAATAAGTCTAAGTTGCTGAAATAAGCCTATTTAATAAGCCTAAGTTGCTGAAATAAGGCTATTTAATAAGTCTAAGTTGCTGAAATAAGCCTATTTAATAAGCCTAAGTTGCTGAAATAAGGCTATTTAATAAGTCTAAGTTGCTGAAATAAGCCTATTTAATAAGCCTAAGTTGCTGAAATAAGTATATTTAATAAGCATAAGTTGCTGAAATAAGCCTATTTAATAAGGCTCTTTAATAAGTCTAAGTTGCTGAAATAAACCTATTTAATAAGCCTAAGTTGCTAAAATAAGCCTATTTCATGAGGCTATTTAATAAGTCTATTTAATAAGTCTATTTAATAAGTCTATTTAATAAGTCTATTTAATAAGCCTATTTAATAAGCCTATTTAATAAGCCTAATTAATACACCTATTTAATAAACATATTTAATAAGTATTTAATGAGCCTATTTAATAAGTCTATTTAATAAGCCTATTTAATAAGTATTTAATGAGCCTATTTAATAAGCCTATTTATTGAGCCTATTTAATAAGCCTATTTATTGAGCCTATTTAATAAGCATATTTATTGAGCCTATTTAATAAGCCTATTTATTGAGCCTATTTAATAAGCCGATTTAATAAGACTATTTAATAAGCCTATTTAATAAGCCTATTTAATATGCCTATTTATTGAGCCTATTTAATAAGCCTATTTAATAAGGCTATTTAATGAGCCTAAGTTGCTGAAATAAGACTATTTAATAAGCCTAAGTTTCTGAACTAAGCCTATTTTAAAAGGTATATTTAATAAGTCTAAGTTGCTGAAATAAGCCTATTTAATAAGGCTCTTTAATAAGTCTAAGTTGCTGAAATAAACCTGTTTAATAAGGCTATTTAATAAGAATAAGTTGCTGAAATAAGCTTATTTAAAAAGCCTAAGTTGCTGAAATAAGCCTATTTAATAAGGCTCTTTAATAAGTCTAAGTTGCTGAAATAAACCTATTTAATAAGCCTAAGTTGCTAAAATAAGCCTATTTAATGAGGCTATTTAATACGTCTATTTAATAAGCCTATTTAATAAGCCTATTTAATAAGCCTTTTTAATAAGCCTATTTAATGAGTCTATTTAATAAGTCTATTTAATAAGTATTTAATGAGCCTATTTAATAAGCCTATTTATTGAGCCTATTTAATAAGCCTATTTATTGAGCCTATTTAATAAGCCTATTTATTGAGCCTATTTAATAAGCCTATTTATTGAGCCTATTTAATAAGCCTATTTAATAAGTCTATTTAATAAGCCTATTTAATAAGCCTATTTAATAAGCCTATTTATTGAGCCTATTTAATAAGCCTATTTAATAAGCCTATTTATTGAGCCTATTTAATAAGTCTATTTAATAAGCCTATTTAACAAGCCTATTTAATAATTATTTAATGAGCCTGTTTAATAAGTCTATTTAATAAGCCTATTTAATAGGCCTATTTAATAAGTCTAAGTTGCTGAAATAAGCCTATTTAATAAGTCTATTTAATAGGCCTATTTAATAAGTCTAAGTTGCTGAAATAAGCCTATTTAATAAGCCTAAGTTTCTGAATGAGCCTATTTAATAAGCCTAAGTTGCCGAAATAAGCCTATTTAATAAGCCTAAGTTGCTGAATAAGCCTATTTAATAAGCCTAAGTTGCTGAAATAAGCCTATTTAGTAAGTCTAAGTTGCTGAAATAAGCCTATTTAATAAGCCTAAGTTGCTGAAATAAGCCTATTTAATAAGCCTAAGTTGCTGAAATAAGGCTATTTAATAAGTCTAAGGTGCTGAAATAAGCCTATTTAATAAGCCTAAGTTGCTGAACTAAGTATATTTAATAAGCATACGTTGCTGAAATAAGCCTATTTAATGAGTCTAGGTTGCTGAAATAAGGCTATTTAATAAGCTTAAGTTGCTGAATAAGCCTATTTAATAAGTCTAAGTTGCTAAAATAAGCCTATTTAATACGGCTATTTAATAAGCCTAAGTTGCTGAAATAAGCCTATTTCATAAGGCTATTTAATGAGCCTAAGTTGCTGAAATAAGACTATTTAATAAGCATAAGTTTCTGAACTAAGCCTATTTAAAAAGGTATATTTAATAAGTCTAAGTTGCTGAAATACACCTATTTAAAAATGCTATTTAATAAGCCTAAGTTGCTGAAATAAACCTGTTTAATAAGGCTATTTAATAAGCATAAGTTGCTGAAATAAGCTTATTTAATAAGCCTAAGTTGCTGAAATAAGCCTATTTAATAAGGCTCTTTAATAAGTCTAAGTTGCTGAAATAAACCTATTTAATAAGCCTAAGTTGCTAAAATAAGCCTATTTCATGAGGCTATTTAATAAGTCTATTTAATAAGTCTATTTAATAAGTCTATTTAATAAGTCTATTTAATAAGCCTATTTAATAAGCCTATTTAATAAGCCTAATTAATACACCTATTTAATAAACATATTTAATGAGTATTTAATGAGCCTATTTAATAAGTCTATTTAATAAGCCTTTTTAATAAGACTATTTAATAAGTCTATTTAATAAGCCTATTTAATAAGTCTATTTAATAAGTCTATTTAATAAGCCTATTTAATAAGTATTTAATGAGCCTATTTAATAAGCCTATTTATTGAGCCTATTTAATATGCCTATTTATTGAGCTAGGTTGCTGAAATAAGGCTATTTAATAAGTCTAATTTGCTGAAATAAGCCTTTCTAATCAGCGTAAGTTGCTGAAATAAGCCTATTTAATAAGCCCAAGTTGCTGAAATAAGCCTACATAATTAGGCTATTTAATAAGCCTAAGTTGCTGAAATAAGCCTATTTAATAAGCCTAAGTTGCTGAATAAGCCTATTTAATAAGCCTAAGTTGCTGAAATAAGCCTATTTAATAAGTCTAATTTGCTGAAATAAGGCTATTTAATAAGCCTAAGTTGCTGAAATAAGCCTATTTAATAAGCCTAAGTTGCTGAAATAAGGCTATTTAATAAGTCTAAGTTGCTGAAATAAGCCTATTTAATAAGCCTAAGTTGCTGAAATAAGTATATTTAATAAGCCTAAGTTGCTGAAATAAGCCTATTTAATAAGGCTCTTTAATAAGTCTAAGTTGCTGAAATAAACCTATTTAATAAGCCTAAGTTGCTAAAATAAGCCTATTTCATGAGGCTATTTAATAAGTCTATTTAATAAGTCTATTTAATAAGTCTATTTAATAAGTCTATTTAATAAGCCTATTTAATAAGCCTATTTAATAAGCCTAATTAATACACCTATTTAATAAACATATTTAATAAATATTTAATGAGCCTATTTAATAAGTCTATTTTATAAGCCTTTTTAATAAGACTATTTAATAAGTCTATTTAATAAGACTATTTAATAAGTCTATTTAATGAGTCTATTTAATAAGCCTATTTAATAAGTATTTAATGAGCCTATTTAATAAGCCTATTTATTGAGCCTATTTAATAAGCCTATTTATTGAGCCTATTTAATAAGCATATTTATTGAGCCTATTTAATAAGCCTATTTATTGAGCCTATTTAATAAGCCGATTTAATAAGTCTATTTAATAAGCCTATTTAATAAGCCTATTTAATATGCCTATTTATTGAGCCTATTTAATAAGCCTATTTAATAAGCCGATTTATTGAGCCTATTTAATAAGTCTATTTAATAAGCCTATTTAATAAGCCTATTTAATAAGTATTTAATGAGCCTATTTAATATGTCTATTTAATAAGCCTATTTAATAGGCCTATTTAATAAGCCTATTTATTGAGCCTATTTAATAAGCATATTTATTGAGCCTATTTAATAAGCCTATTTATTGAGCCTATTTAATAAGCCGATTTAATAAGTCTATTTAATAAGCCTATTTAATAAGCCTATTTAATATGCCTATTTATTGAGCCTATTTAATAAGCCTATTTAATAAGCCGATTTATTGAGCCTATTTAATAAGTCTATTTAATAAGCCTATTTAATAAGCCTATTTAATAAGTATTTAATGAGCCTATTTAATATGTCTATTTAATAAGCCTATTTAATAGGCCTATTTAATAAGTCTAAGTTGCTGAAATAAGCCTATTTAATAAGCCTATTTAATAGGCCTATTTAATAAGTCTAAGTTGCTGAAATAAGCCTATTTAATAAGCTTAAGTTGCTGAATAAGCCTATTTAATAAGTCTAAGTTGCTAAAATAAGCCTATTTAATACGGCTATTTAATAAGGCTAAGTTGCTGAAATAAGCCTATTTCATAAGGCTATTTAATGAGCCTAAGTTGCTGAAATAAGACTATTTAATAAGCCTAAGTTGCTGAAATAAGTATATTTAATAAGCATAAGTTGCTGAAATAAGCCTATTTAATGAGGCTCTTTAATAAGTCTAAGTTGCTGAAATAAACCTATTTAATAAGCCTAAGTTGCTAAAATAAGCCTATTTCATGAGGCTATTTAATAAGTCTATTTAATAAGTCTATTTAATAAGTCTATTTAATAAGTATATTTAATGAGCCTATTTAATAAGCCTATTTAATAAGCCTAATTAATACACCTATTTAATAAACATATTTAATAAGTATTTAATGAGCCTATTTAATAAGTCTATTTAATAAGCCTTTTTAATAAGACTATTTAATAAGTCTATTTAATAAGACTATTTAATAAGTCTATTTAATAAGTCTATTTAATAAGCCTATTTAATAAGTATTTAATGAGCCTATTTAATAAGCCTATTTATTGAGCCTATTTAATAAGCCTATTTATTGAGCCTATTTAATAAGCATATTTATTGAGCCTATTTAATAAGCCTATTTATTGAGCCTATTTAATAAGCCGATTTAATAAGACTATTTAATAAGCCTATTTAATAAGCCTATTTAATATGCCTATTTATTGAGCCTATTTAATAAGCCTATTTAATAAGGCTATTTAATGAGCCTAAGTTGCTGAAATAAGACTATTTAATAAGCCTAAGTTTCTGAACTAAGCCTATTTTAAAAGGTATATTTAATAAGTCTAAGTTGCTGAAATAAGCCTATTTAATAAGGCTCTTTAATAAGTCTAAGTTGCTGCAATAAACCTGTTTAATAAGGCTATTTAATAAGAATAAGTTGCTGAAATAAGCTTATTTAATAAGCCTAAGTTGCTGAAATAAGCCTATTTAATAAGGCTCTTTAATAAGTCTAAGTTGCTGAAATAAACCTATTTAATAAGCCTAAGTTGCTAAAATAAGCCTATTTAATGAGGCTATTTAATACGTCTATTTAATAAGCCTATTTAATAAGCCTATTTAATAAGCATATTTATTGAGCCTATTTAATAAGCCTATTTATTGAGCCTATTTAATAAGTCTATTTAATAAGTCTATTTAATAAGTCTATTTAATAAGTCTATTTAATAAGCCTATTTAATAAGCCTATTTAATAAGCCTAATTAATACACCTATTTAATAAACATATTTAATAAATATTTAATGAGCCTATTTAATAAGTCTATTTTATAAGCCTTTTTAATAAGACTATTTAATAAGTCTATTTTATAAGCCTTTTTAATAAGACTATTTAATAAGTCTATTTAATAAGACTATTTAATAAGTCTATTTAATAAGCCTTTTTAATAAGACTATTTAATAAGTCTATTTAATAAGTCTATTTAATAAGCCTATTTAATAAGTATTTAATGAGCCTATTTAATAAGCCTATTTATTGAGCCTATTTAATAAGCCTATTTATTGAGCCTATTTAATAAGCATATTTATTGAGCCTATTTAATAAGCCTATTTATTGAGCCTATTTAATAAGCCGATTTAATAAGACTATTTAATAAGCCTATTTAATAAGCCTATTTAATATGCCTATTTATTGAGCCTATTTAATAAGCCTATTTAATAAGGCTATTTAATGAGCCTAAGTTGCTGAAATAAGACTATTTAATAAGCCTAAGTTTCTGAACTAAGCCTATTTTAAAAGGTATATTTAATAAGTCTAAGTTGCTGAAATAAGCCTATTTAATAAGGCTCTTTAATAAGTCTAAGTTGCTGCAATAAACCTGTTTAATAAGGCTATTTAATAAGAATAAGTTGCTGAAATAAGCTTATTTAATAAGCCTAAGTTGCTGAAATAAGCCTATTTAATAAGGCTCTTTAATAAGTCTAAGTTGCTGAAATAAACCTATTTAATAAGCCTAAGTTGCTAAAATAAGCCTATTTAATGAGGCTATTTAATACGTCTATTTAATAAGCCTATTTAATAAGCCTATTTAATAAGCATATTTATTGAGCCTATTTAATAAGCCTATTTATTGAGCCTATTTAATAAGTCTATTTAATAAGTCTATTTAATAAGTCTATTTAATAAGTCTATTTAATAAGCCTATTTAATAAGCCTATTTAATAAGCCTAATTAATACACCTATTTAATAAACATATTTAATAAATATTTAATGAGCCTATTTAATAAGTCTATTTTCTAATCCTTTTTAATAAGACTATTTAATAAGTCTATTTTATAAGCCTTTTTAATAAGACTATTTAATAAGTCTATTTAATAAGACTATTTAATAAGTCTATTTAATAAGCCTTTTTAATAAGACTATTTAATAAGTCTATTTAATAAGACTATTTAATAAGTCTATTTAATAAGTCTATTTAATAAGCCTATTTAATAAGTATTTAATGAGCCTATTTAATAAGCCTATTTATTGAGCCTATTTAATAAGCCTATTTATTGAGCCTATTTAATAAGCCTATTTATTGAGCCTATTTAATAAGCCGATTTAATAAGACTATTTAATAAGCCTATTTAATAAGCCTATTTAATATGCCTATTTATTGAGCCTATTTAATAAGCCTATTTAATAAGGCTATTTAATGAGCCTAAGTTGCTGAAATAAGACTATTTAATAAGCCTAAGTTTCTGAACTAAGCCTATTTTAAAAGGTATATTTAATAAGTCTAAGTTGCTGAAATAAGCCTATTTAATAAGGCTCTTTAATAAGTCTAAGTTGCTGCAATAAACCTGTTTAATAAGGCTATTTAATAAGAATAAGTTGCTGAAATAAGCTTATTTAATAAGCCTAGGTTGCTGAAATAAGCCTATTTAATAAGGCTCTTTAATAAGTCTAAGTTGCTGAAATAAACCTATTTAATAAGCCTAAGTTGCTAAAATAAGCCTATTTAATGAGGCTATTTAATATGTCTATTTAATAAGCCTATTTAATAAGCCTATTTAATAAGCATATTTATTGAGCCTATTTAATAAGCCTATTTATTGAGCCTATTTAATAAGCCGATTTAATAAGTCTATTTAATAAGTCTATTTAATAAGTCTATTTAATAAGTCTATTTAATAAGCCTATTTAATAAGCCTATTTAATAAGCCTAATTAATACACCTATTTAATAAACATATTTAATAAATATTTAATGAGCCTATTTAATAAGTCTATTTTATAAGCCTTTTTAATAAGACTATTTAATAAGTCTATTTAATAAGACTATTTAATAAGTCTATTTAATAAGTCTATTTAATAAGCCTATTTAATAAGTATTTAATGAGCCTATTTAATAAGCCTATTTATTGAGCCTATTTAATAAGCCTATTTATTGAGCCTATTTAATAAGCATATTTATTGAGCCTATTTAATAAGCCTATTTATTGAGCCTATTTAATAAGCCGATTTAATAAGTCTATTTAATAAGCCTATTTAATAAGCCTATTTAATAAGTATTTAATGAGCCTATTTAATAAGCCTATTTATTGAGCCTATTTAATAAGCCTATTTAATAAGCCGATTTATTGAGCCTATTTAATAAGTCTATTTAATAAGCCTATTTAATAAGCCTATTTAATAAGTATTTAATGAGCCTATTTAATATGTCTATTTAATAAGCCTATTTAATAGGCCTATTTAATAAGTCTAAGTTGCTGAAATAAGCCTATTTAATAAGCCTATTTAATAAGCCTAATTAATACACCTATTTAATAAACATATTTAATAAATATTTAATGAGCCTATTTAATAAGTCTATTTTATAAGCCTTTTTAATAAGACTATTTAATAAGTCTATTTAATAAGACTATTTAATAAGTCTATTTAATAAGTCTATTTAATAAGCCTATTTAATAAGTATTTAATGAGCCTATTTAATAAGCCTATTTATTGAGCCTATTTAATAAGCCTATTTATTGAGCCTATTTAATAAGCATATTTATTGAGCCTATTTAATAAGCCTATTTATTGAGCCTATTTAATAAGCCGATTTAATAAGTCTATTTAATAAGCCTATTTAATAAGCCTATTTAATATGCCTATTTATTGAGCCTATTTAATAAGCCTATTTAATAAGCCGATTTATTGAGCCTATTTAATAAGTCTATTTAATAAGCCTATTTAATAAGCCTATTTAATAAGTATTTAATGAGCCTATTTAATATGTCAAATTTAATAAGCCTATTTAATAGGCCTATTTAATAAGTCTAAGTTGCTGAAATAAGCCTATTTAATAAGCCTATTTAATAGGCCTATTTAATAAGTCTAAGTTGCTGAAATAAGCCTATTTAATAAGCTTAAGTTGCTGAATAAGCCTATTTAATAAGTCTAAGTTGCTAAAATAAGCCTATTTAATACGGCTATTTAATAAGCCTAAGTTGCTGAAATAAGCCTATTTCATAAGGCTATTTAATGAGCCTAAGTTGCTGAAATAAGACTATTTAATAAGCCTAAGTTGCTGAAATAAGTATATTTAATAAGCATAAGTTGCTGAAATAAGCCTATTTAATAAGGCTCTTTAATAAGTCTAAGTTGCTGAAATAAACCTATTTAATAAGCCTAAGTTGCTAAAATAAGCCTATTTCATGAGGCTATTTAATAAGTCTATTTAATAAGTCTATTTAATAAGTCTATTTAATAAGTCTATTTAATAAGCCTATTTAATAAGCCAATTTAATAAGCCTAATTAATACACCTATTTAATAAACATATTTAATAAGTATTTAATGAGCCTATTTAATAAGTCTATTTAATAAGCCTTTTTAATAAGACTATTTAATAAGTCTATTTAATAAGACTATTTAATAAGTCTATTTAATAAGTCTATTTAATAAGCCTATTTAATAAGTATTTAATGAGCCTATTTAATAAGCCTATTTATTGAGCCTATTTAATAAGCCTATTTATTGAGCCTATTTAATAAGCATATTTATTGAGCCTATTTAATAAGCCTATTTATTGAGCCTATTTAATAAGCCGATTTAATAAGACTATTTAATAAGCCTATTTAATAAGCCTATTTAATATGCCTATTTATTGAGCCTATTTAATAAGCCTATTTAATAAGGCTATTTAATGAGCCTAAGTTGCTGAAATAAGACTATTTAATAAGCCTAAGTTTCTGAACTAAGCCTATTTTAAAAGGTATATTTAATAAGTCTAAGTTGCTGAAATAAGCCTATTTAATAAGGCTCTTTAATAAGTCTAAGTTGCTGCAATAAACCTGTTTAATAAGGCTATTTAATAAGAATAAGTTGCTGAAATAAGCTTATTTAATAAGCCTAAGTTGCTGAAATAAGCCTATTTAATAAGGCTCTTTAATAAGTCTAAGTTGCTGAAATAAACCTATTTAATAAGCCTAAGTTGCTAAAATAAGCCTATTTAATGAGGCTATTTAATACGTCTATTTAATAAGCCTATTTAATAAGCCTATTTAATAAGCATATTTATTGAGCCTATTTAATAAGCCTATTTATTGAGCCTATTTAATAAGCCGATTTAATAAGTCTATTTAATAAGCCTATTTATTGAGCCTATTTAATAAGCCTATTTATTGAGCCTATTTAATAAGCCTATTTATTGAGCCTATTTAATAAGCCTATTTATTGAGCCTATTTAATAAGCCTATTTAATAAGCCTATTTATTGAGCCTTTTTAAAAAGTCTATTTAATAAGCCTATTTAACAAGCCTATTTAATAAGTATTTAATGAGCCTATTTAATAAGTCTATTTAATAAGCCTATTTAATAGGCCTTTTTTAATAAATCTAAGTTGCTGAAATAAGCCTATTTAATAAGTCTATTTAATAGGCCTATTTAATAAGTCTAAGTTGCTGAAATAAGCCTATTTAATAAGCCTAAGTTTCTGAATGAGCCTATTTAATAAGCCTAAGTTGCCGAAATAAGCCTATTTAATAAGCCTAAGTTGCTGAATAAGCCTATTTAATAAGCCTAAGTTGCTGAAATAAGCCTATTTAGTAAGTCTAAGTTGCTGAAATAAGCCTATTTAATAAGGCTATTTAATAAGCCTAAGTTGCTGAATAAGCCTATTTAATAAGGCTATTTAATGAGCCTAAGTTGCTGAAATAAGACTATTTAATAAGCCTAAGTTTCTGAACTAAGCCTATTTTAAAAGGTATATTTAATAAGTCTAAGTTGCTGAAATAAACCTGTTTAATAAGGCTATTTAATAAGAATAAGTTGCTGAAATAAACCTATTTAATAAGCTTAAGTTGCTAAAATAAGCCTATTTAATGAGGGTATTTAATACGTCTATTTAATAAGCCTATTTAATAAGCCTATTTAATAAGCCTATTTAATGAGTCTATTTAATAAGCCTATTTATTGAGCCTATTTAATAAGCCTATTTATTGAGCCTATTTAATAAGCCTATTTATTGAGCCTATTTAATAAGCCTATTTATTGAGCCTATTTAATAAGCCTATTTAATAAGTCTATTTAATAAGCCTATTTAATAAGCCTATTTAATAAGCCTATTTATTGAGCCTATTTAATAAGCCTATTTAATAAGCCTATTTATTGAGCCTATTTAATAAGTCTATTTAATAAGCCTATTTAACAAGCCTATTTAATAATTATTTAATGAGCCTGTTTAATAAGTCTATTTAATAAGCCTATTTAATAGGCCTATTTAATAAGTCTAAGTTGCTGAAATAAGCCTATTTAATAAGTCTATTTAATAGGCCTATTTAATAAGTCTAAGTTGCTGAAATAAGCCTATTTAATAAGCCTAAGTTTCTGAATGAGCCTATTTAATAAGCCTAAGTTGCCGAAATAAGCCTATTTAATAAGCCTAAGTTGCTGAATAAGCCTATTTAATAAGCCTAAGTTGCTGAAATAAGCATATTTAGTAAGTCTAAGTTGCTGAAATAAGCCTATTTAATAAGCCTAAGTTGCTGAAATAAGCCTATTTAATAAGCCTAAGTTGCTGAAATAAGGCTATTTAATAAGTCTAAGTTGCTGAAATAAGCCTATTTAATAAGCCTAAGTTGCTGAAATAAGCCTTTTTAATCAGCGTAAGTTGCTGAAATAAGCCTATTTAATAAGTCCAAGTTGCTGAAATAAGCCTACTTAATTAGGCTATTTAATAAGCCTAAGTTGCTGAAATAAGCCTATTTAATAAGCGTAAGTTGCTGAAATAAGGCTATTTAATAAGCCTAAGTTGCTGAAATAAGCCTATTTAATGAGCTATTTAATAAGTCTATTTAATAAGCCTATTTAATAAGCCTATTTAATAAGCCTATGTAATAAGCCTATGTAATAAGTCTATTTAATAAGTCTATTTAATAAGCCTATTTAATAAGTATTTAATGAGCCTATTTAATAAGCCTATTTATTGAGCCTATTTAATAAGCCTATTTATTGAGCCTATTTAATAAGCATATTTATTGAGCCTATTTAATAAGCCTATTTATTGAGCCTATTTAATAAGCCTATTTAATAAGTCTATTTAATAAGCCTATTTAATAAGCCTATTTATTGAGCCTATTTAATAAGCCTATTTAATAAGCCTATTTATTCAGCCTATTTAATAAGTCTATTTAATAAGCCTATTTAATAAGCCTATTTAATAAGTATTTAATGAGCCTATTTAATAAGTCTATTTAATACGCCTATTTAATAGGCCTATTTAATAAGTCTAAGTTGCTGAAATAAGCCTATTTAATAAGCCTAAGTTTCTGAATGAGCCTATTTAATAAGCCTAAGTTGCTGAAATAAGCCTATTTAATAAGCCTAAGTTGTGAATAAGCCTATTTAATAAGCCTAAGTTGCTGAAATAAGCCTATTTAATAAGTCTAAGTTGCTGAAATAAGCCTATTTAATAAGCCTAAGTTGCTGAAATAAGGCTATTTAATAAGTTTAAGTTGCTGAAATAAGCCTATTTAATAAGCCTAAGTTGCTGAAATAAGTATATTTAATAAGTCTAAGTTGCTGAAATAAGCCTATTTAATAAGCCTAAGTTGCTGAAATAAGTATATTTAATAAGCATAAGTTGCTGAAATAAGCCTATTTAATAAGGCTCTTTAATAAGTCTAAGTTGCTGAAATAAACCTATTTAATAAGCCTAAGTTGCTAAAATAAGCCTATTTCATGAGGCTATTTAATAAGTCTATTTAATAAGTCTATTTAATAACTCTATTTAATAAGTCTATTTAATAAGCCTATTTAATAAGCCTATTTAATAAGCCTAATTAATACACCTATTTAATAAACATATTTATTGAGCCTATTTAATAAGCATATTTATTGAGCCTATTTAATAAGCCTATTTATTGAGCCTATTTAATAAGCCGATTTAATAAGACTATTTAATAAGCCTATTTAATAAGCCTATTTAATATGCCTATTTATTGAGCCTATTTAATAAGCCTATTTAATAAGGCTATTTAATGAGCCTAAGTTGCTGAAATAAGACTATTTAATAAGCCTAAGTTTCTGAACTAAGCCTATTTTAAAAGGTATATTTAATAAGTCTAAGTTGCTGAAATAAGCCTATTTAATAAGGCTCTTTAATAAGTCTAAGTTGCTGAAATAAACCTGTTTAATAAGGCTATTTAATAAGAATAAGTTGCTGAAATAAGCTTATTTAATAAGCCTAAGTTGCTGAAATAAGCCTATTTAATAAGGCTCTTTAATAAGTCTAAGTTGCTGAAATAAACCTATTTAATAAGCCTAAGTTGCTAAAATAAGCCTATTTAATGAGGCTATTTAATACGTCTATTTAATAAGCCTATTTAATAAGCCTATTTAATAAGCCTATTTAATAAGCCTATTTAATGAGTCTATTTAATAAGTCTAAGTTGCTGAAATAAGCCTATTTAATAAGCCTAAGTTGCTGAAATAAGGCTATTTAATAAGTCTAAGTTGCTGAAATAAGCCTATTTAATAAGCCTAAGTTGCTGAAATAAGGCTATTTAATAAGTCTAAGTTGCTGAAATAAGCCTATTTAATAAGCCTAAGTTGCTGAAATAAGTATATTTAATAAGCATAAGTTGCTGAAATAAGCCTATTTAATAAGGCTCTTTAATAAGTCTAAGTTGCTGAAATAAACCTATTTAATAAGCCTAAGTTGCTAAAATAAGCCTATTTCATGAGGCTATTTAATAAGTCTATTTAATGAGCCTATTTAATAAGTCTATTTAATAAGCCTATTTAATAAGTATTTAATGAGCCTATTTAATAAGCCTATTTATTGAGCCTATTTAATAAGCCTATTTATTGAGCCTATTTAATAAGCATATTTATTGAGCCTATTTAATAAGCCTATTTATTGAGCCTATTTAATAAGCCGATTTAATAAGACTATTTAATAAGCCTATTTAATAAGCCTATTTAATATGCCTATTTATTGAGCCTATTTAATAAGGCTATTTAATGAGCCTAAGTTGCTGAAATAAGACTATTTAATAAGCCTAAGTTTCTGAACTAAGCCTATTTAATAAGGCTCTTTAATAAGTCTAAGTTGCTGAAATAAACCTGTTTAATAAGGCTATTTAATAAGAATAAGTTGCTGAAATAAGCTTATTTAATAAGCCTAAGTTGCTGAAATAAGCCTATTTAATAAGGCTCTTTAATAAGTCTAAGTTGCTGAAATAAACCTATTTAATAAGCCTAAGTTGCTAAAATAAGCCTATTTAATGAGGCTATTTAATACGTCTATTTAATAAGCCTATTTAATAAGCCTATTTAATAAGCCTATTTAATAAGCCTATTTAATGAGTCTATTTAATAAGTCTATTTAATAAGTATTTAATGAGCCTATTTAATAAGCCTATTTATTGAGCCTATTTAATAAGCCTATTTATTGAGCCTATTTAATAAGCCTATTTATTGAGCCTATTTAATAAGCCTATTTATTGAGCCTATTTAATAAGCCTATTTAATAAGTCTATTTAATAAGCCTATTTAATAAGCCTATTTAATAAGCCAATTTATTGAGCCTATTTAATAAGCCTATTTAATAAGACTATTTATTGAGCCTATTTAATAAGTCTATTTAATAAGCCTATTTAACAAGCCTATTTAATAATTATTTAATGAGCCTGTTTAATAAGTCTATTTAATAAGCCTATTTAATAGGCCTATTTAATAAGTCTAAGTTGCTGAAATAAGCCTATTTAATAAGTCTATTTAATAGGCCTATTTAATAAGTCTAAGTTGCTGAAATAAGCCTATTTAATAAGCCTAAGTTTCTGAATGAGCCTATTTAATAAGCCTAAGTTGCCGAAATAAGCCTATTTAATAAGCCTAAGTTGCTGAATAAGCCTATTTAATAAGCCTAAGTTGCTGAAATAAGCCTATTTAGTAAGTCTAAGTTGCTGAAATAAGCCTATTTCATAAGACTAAGTTGCTGAAATAAGCCTATTTAATAAGCCTAAGTTGCTGAAATAAGGCTATTTAATAAGTCTAAGGTGCTGAAATAAGCCTATTTAATAAGCCTAAGTTGCTGAACTAAGTATATTTAATAAGCATAAGTTGCTGAAATAAGCCTATTTAATGAGTCTAGGTTGCTGAAATAAGGCTATTTAATAAGTCTAAGTTGCTGAAATAAGCCTTTCTAATCAGCGTAAGTTGCTGAAATAAGCCTATTTAATAAGCCCAAGTTGCTGAAATAAGCCTACATAATTAGGCTATTTAATAAGCCTAAGTTGCTGAAATAAGCCTATTTAATAAGCCTAAGTTGCTGAATAAGCCTATTTAATAAGCCTAAGTTGCTGAAATAAGCCTATTTAATAAGTCTAATTTGCTGAAATAAGGCTATTTAATAAGCCTAAGTTGCTGAAATAAGCCTATTTAATAAGCCTAACTTGCTGAAATAAGGCTATTTAATAAGTCTAAGTTGCTGAAATAAGCCTATTTAATAAGCCTAAGTTGCTGAAATAAGTATATTTAATAAGCCTAAGTTGCTGAATAAGCCTATTTATAAGGCTCTTTAATAAGTCTAAGTTGCTGAAATAAACCTATTTAATAAGCCTAAGTTGCTAAAATAAGCCTATTTCATGAGGCTATTTAATAAGTCTATTTAATAAGTCTATTTAATAAGTCTATTTAATAAGTCTATTTAATAAGCCTATTTAATAAGCCTATTTAATAAGCCTAATTAATACACCTATTTAATAAACATATTTAATAAATATTTAATGAGCCTATTTAATAAGTCTATTTTATAAGCCTTTTTAATAAGACTATTTAATAAGTCTATTTAATAAGACTATTTAATAAGTCTATTTAATAAGTCTATTTAATAAGCCTATTTAATAAGTATTTAATGAGCCTATTTAATAAGCCTATTTATTGAGCCTATTTAATAAGCCTATTTATTGAGCCTATTTAATAAGCATATTTATTGAGCCTATTTAATAAGCCTATTTATTGAGCCTATTTAATAAGCCGATTTAATAAGTCTATTTAATAAGCCTATTTAATAAGCCTATTTAATATGCCTATTTATTGAGCCTATTTAATAAGGCTATTTAATGAGCCTAAGTTGCTGAAATAAGACTATTTAATAAGCCTAAGTTTCTGAACTAAGCCTATTTAATAAGGCTCTTTAATAAGTCTAAGTTGCTGAAATAAACCTGTTTAATAAGGCTATTTAATAAGAATAAGTTGCTGAAATAAGCTTATTTAATAAGCCTAAGTTGCTGAAATAAGCCTATTTAATAAGGCTCTTTAATAAGTCTAAGTTGCTGAAATAAACCTATTTAATAAGCCTAAGTTGCTAAAATAAGCCTATTTAATGAGGCTATTTAATACGTCTATTTAATAAGCCTATTTAATAAGCCTATTTAATAAGCCTATTTAATAAGCCTATTTAATGAGTCTATTTAATAAGTCTATTTAATAAGTATTTAATGAGCCTATTTAATAAGCCTATTTATTGAGCCTATTTAATAAGCCTATTTATTGAGCCTATTTAATAAGCCTATTTATTGAGCCTATTTAATAAGCCTATTTATTGAGCCTATTTAATAAGCCTATTTAATAAGTCTATTTAATAAGCCTATTTAATAAGCCTATTTAATAAGCCAATTTATTGAGCCTATTTAATAAGCCTATTTAATAAGACTATTTATTGAGCCTATTTAATAAGTCTATTTAATAAGCCTATTTAACAAGCCTATTTAATAATTATTTAATGAGCCTGTTTAATAAGTCTATTTAATAAGCCTATTTAATAGGCCTATTTAATAAGTCTAAGTTGCTGAAATAAGCCTATTTAATAAGTCTATTTAATAGGCCTATTTAATAAGTCTAAGTTGCTGAAATAAGCCTATTTAATAAGCCTAAGTTTCTGAATGAGCCTATTTAATAAGCCTAAGTTGCCGAAATAAGCCTATTTAATAAGCCTAAGTTGCTGAATAAGCCTATTTAATAAGCCTAAGTTGCTGAAATAAGCCTATTTAGTAAGTCTAAGTTGCTGAAATAAGCCTATTTCATAAGACTAAGTTGCTGAAATAAGCCTATTTAATAAGCCTAAGTTGCTGAAATAAGGCTATTTAATAAGTCTAAGGTGCTGAAATAAGCCTATTTAATAAGCCTAAGTTGCTGAACTAAGTATATTTAATAAGCATAAGTTGCTGAAATAAGCCTATTTAATGAGTCTAGGTTGCTGAAATAAGGCTATTTAATAAGTCTAAGTTGCTGAAATAAGCCTTTCTAATCAGCGTAAGTTGCTGAAATAAGCCTATTTAATAAGCCCAAGTTGCTGAAATAAGCCTACATAATTAGGCTATTTAATAAGCCTAAGTTGCTGAAATAAGCCTATTTAATAAGCCTAAGTTGCTGAATAAGCCTATTTAATAAGCCTAAGTTGCTGAAATAAGCCTATTTAATAAGTCTAATTTGCTGAAATAAGGCTATTTAATAAGCCTAAGTTGCTGAAATAAGCCTATTTAATAAGCCTAACTTGCTGAAATAAGGCTATTTAATAAGTCTAAGTTGCTGAAATAAGCCTATTTAATAAGCCTAAGTTGCTGAAATAAGTATATTTAATAAGCCTAAGTTGCTGAATAAGCCTATTTATAAGGCTCTTTAATAAGTCTAAGTTGCTGAAATAAACCTATTTAATAAGCCTAAGTTGCTAAAATAAGCCTATTTCATGAGGCTATTTAATAAGTCTATTTAATAAGTCTATTTAATAAGTCTATTTAATAAGTCTATTTAATAAGCCTATTTAATAAGCCTATTTAATAAGCCTAATTAATACACCTATTTAATAAACATATTTAATAAATATTTAATGAGCCTATTTAATAAGTCTATTTTATAAGCCTTTTTAATAAGACTATTTAATAAGTCTATTTAATAAGACTATTTAATAAGTCTATTTAATAAGTCTATTTAATAAGCCTATTTAATAAGTATTTAATGAGCCTATTTAATAAGCCTATTTATTGAGCCTATTTAATAAGCCTATTTATTGAGCCTATTTAATAAGCATATTTATTGAGCCTATTTAATAAGCCTATTTATTGAGCCTATTTAATAAGCCGATTTAATAAGTCTATTTAATAAGCCTATTTAATAAGCCTATTTAATATGCCTATTTATTGAGCCTATTTAATAAGCCTATTTAATAAGCCGATTTATTGAGCCTATTTAATAAGTCTATTTAATAAGCCTATTTAATAAGCCTATTTAATAAGTATTTAATGAGCCTATTTAATATGTCTATTTAATAAGCCTATTTAATAGGCCTATTTAATAAGTCTAAGTTGCTGAAATAAGCCTATTTAATAAGCCTATTTAATAGGCCTATTTAATAAGTCTAAGTTGCTGAAATAAGCCTATTTAATAAGCTTAAGTTGCTGAATAAGCCTATTTAATAAGTCTAAGTTGCTAAAATAAGCCTATTTAATACGGCTATTTAATAAGCCTAAGTTGCTGAAATAAGCCTATTTCATAAGGCTATTTAATGAGCCTAAGTTGCTGAAATAAGACTATTTAATAAGCCTAAGTTGCTGAAATAAGTATATTTAATAAGCATAAGTTGCTGAAATAAGCCTATTTAATAAGGCTCTTTAATAAGTCTAAGTTGCTGAAATAAACCTATTTAATAAGCCTAAGTTGCTAAAATAAGCCTATTTCATGAGGCTATTTAATAAGTCTATTTAATAAGTCTATTTAATAAGTCTATTTAATAAGTCTATTTAATAAGCCTATTTAATAAGCCTATTTAATAAGCCTAATTAATACACCTATTTAATAAACATATTTAATAAGTATTTAATGAGCCTATTTAATAAGTCTATTTAATAAGCCTTTTTAATAAGACTATTTAATAAGTCTATTTAATAAGACTATTTAATAAGTCTATTTAATAAGTCTATTTAATAAGCCTATTTAATAAGTATTTAATGAGCCTATTTAATAAGCCTATTTATTGAGCCTATTTAATAAGCCCATTTATTGAGCCTATTTAATAAGCATATTTATTGAGCCTATTTAATAAGCCTATTTATTGAGCCTATTTAATAAGCCGATTTAATAAGACTATTTAATAAGCCTATTTAATAAGCCTATTTAATATGCCTATTTATTGAGCCTATTTAATAAGCCTATTTAATAAGGCTATTTAATGAGCCTAAGTTGCTGAAATAAGACTATTTAATAAGCCTAAGTTTCTGAACTAAGCCTATTTTAAAAGGTATATTTAATAAGTCTAAGTTGCTGAAATAAGCCTATTTAATAAGGCTCTTTAATAAGTCTAAGTTGCTGCAATAAACCTGTTTAATAAGGCTATTTAATAAGAATAAGTTGCTGAAATAAGCTTATTTAATAAGCCTAAGTTGCTGAAATAAGCCTATTTAATAAGGCTCTTTAATAAGTCTAAGTTGCTGAAATAAACCTATTTAATAAGCCTAAGTTGCTAAAATAAGCCTATTTAATGAGGCTATTTAATACGTCTATTTAATAAGCCTATTTAATAAGCCTATTTAATAAGCCTATTTAATAAGCCTATTTAATGAGTCTATTTAATAAGTCTATTTAATAAGTATTTAATGAGCCTATTTAATAAGCCTATTTATTGAGCCTATTTAATAAGCCTATTTATTGAGCCTATTTAATAAGCCTATTTATTGAGCCTATTTAATAAGCCTATTTATTGAGCCTATTTAATAAGCCTATTTAATAAGCCTATTTATTGAGCCTATTTAATAAGTCTATTTAATAAGCCTATTTAACAAGCCTATTTAATAATTATTTAATGAGCCTGTTTAATAAGTCTATTTAATAAGCCTATTTAATAGGCCTATTTAATAAGTCTAAGTTGCTGAAATAAGCCTATTTAATAAGTCTATTTAATAGGCCTATTTAATAAGTCTAAGTTGCTGAAATAAGCCTATTTAATAAGCCTAAGTTTCTGAATGAGCCTATTTAATAAGCCTAAGTTGCCGAAATAAGCCTATTTAATAAGCCTAAGTTGCTGAATAAGCCTATTTAATAAGCCTAAGTTGCTGAAATAAGCCTATTTAGTAAGTCTAAGTTGCTGAAATAAGCCTATTTAATAAGCCTAAGTTGCTGAAATAAGCCTATTTAATAAGCCTAAGTTGCTGAAATAAGGCTATTTAATAAGTCTAAGGTGCTGAAATAAGCCTATTTAATAAGCCTAAGTTGCTGAACTAAGTATATTTAATAAGCATACGTTGCTGAAATAAGCCTATTTAATGAGTCTAGGTTGCTGAAATAAGGCTATTTAATAAGTCTAAGTTGCTGAAATAAGCCTTTTTAATCAGCGTAAGTTGCTGAAATAAGCCTATTTAATAAGCCCAAGTTGCTGAAATAAGCCTACATAATTAGACTATTTAATAAGCCTAAGTTGCTGAAATAAGCCTATTTAATAAGCGTAAGTTGCTGAAATAAGGCTATTTAATAAGCCTAAGTTGCTGAAATAAGCCTATTTAATGAGCTATTTAATAAGTCTATTTAATAAGCCTATTTAATAAGCCTATTTAATAAGCCTATTTAATGAGCCTATGTAATAAGTCTATTTAATAAGTCTATTTAATAAGTATTTAATGAGCCTATTTAATAAGCCTATTTATTGAGCCTATTTAATAAGCCTATTTATTGAGCCTATTTAATAAGCCTATTTATTGAGCCTATTTAATAAGCCTATTTAATAAGTCTATTTAATAAGCCTATTTAATAAGCCTATTTATTGAGCCTATTTAATAAGCCTATTTAATAAGCCTATTTATTGAGCCTATTTAATAAGTCTATTTAATAAGCCTATTTAATAAGCCTTTTTAATAAGTATTTAATTAGCCTATTTAATAAGTCTATTTAATAAGCCTATTTAATAGGCCTATTTAATAAGTCTAAGTTGCTGAAATAAGCCTATTTAATAAGCCTAAGTTGCTGAATAAGCCTATTTAATAAGCCTAAGTTGCTGAAATAAGCCTATTTAATAAGTCTAAGTTGCTGAAATAAGGCTATTTAATAAGCCTAAGTTGCTGAAATAAGCCTATTTAATAAGCCTAAGTTGCTGAAATAAGGCCATTTAATAAGTCTAAGTTGCTGAAATAATCCTATTTAATAAGCCTAAGTTGCTGAAATAAGTATATTTAATAAGCCTAAGTTGCTGATATAAGCCTATTTAATAAGGCTCTTTAATAAGTCTAAGTTGCTGAAATAAACCTATTTAATAAGCCTAAGTTGCTAAAATAAGCCTATTTCATGAGGCTATTTAATAAGTCTATTTAATAAGTCTATTTAATAAGCCTATTTAATAAGCCTATTTAATAACCCTAATTAATACACCTATTTAATAAACATATTTAATAAATATTTAATGAGCCTATTTAATAAGTCTATTTTATAAGCCTTTTTAATAAGACTATTTAATACGTCTATTTAATAAGACTATTTAATAAGTCTATTTAATAAGTCTATTTAATAAGCCTATTTAATAAGTATTTAATGAGCCTATTTAATAAGCCTATTTATTGAGCCTATTTAATAAGCCTTTTTATTGAGCCTATTTAATAAGCATATTTATTGAGCCTATTTAATAAGCCTATTTATTGAGCCTATTTAATAAGCCGATTTAATAAGTCTATTTAATAAGCCTATTTAATAAGCCTATTTAATATGCCTATTTATTGAGCCTATTTAATAAGCCTATTTAATAAGCCGATTTATTGAGCCTATTTAATAAGTCTATTTAATTAGCCTATTTAATAAGCCTATTTAATAAGTATTTAATGAGCCTATTTAATATGTCTATTTAATAAGCCTATTTAATAGGCCTATTTAATAAGTCTAAGTTGCTGAAATAAGCCTATTTAATAAGCCTATTTAATAGGCCTATTTAATAAGTCTAAGTTGCTGAAATAAGCCTATTTAATAAGCTTAAGTTGCTGAATAAGCCTATTTAATAAGTCTAAGTTGCTAAAATAAGCCTATTTAATACGGCTATTTAATAAGCCTAAGTTGCTGAAATAAGCCTATTTCATAAGGCTATTTAATGAGCCTAAGTTGCTGTAATAAGACTATTTAATAAGCCTAAGTTGCTGAAATAAGTATATTTAATAAGCATAAGTTGCTGAAATAAGCCTATTTAATAAGGCTCTTTAATAAGTCTAAGTTGCTGAAATAAACCTATTTAATAAGCCTAAGTTGCTAAAATAAGCCTATTTCATGAGGCTATTTAATAAGTCTATTTAATAAGTCTATTTAATAAGTCTATTTAATAAGTCTATTTAATAAGCCTATTTAATAAGCCTATTTAATAAGCCTAATTAATACACCTATTTAATAAACATATTTAATAAGTATTTAATGAGCCTATTTAATAAGTCTATTTAATAAGCCTTTTTAATAAGACTATTTAATAAGTCTATTTAATAAGTCTATTTAATAAGCCTATTTAATAAGTATTTAATGAGCCTATTTAATAAGCCTATTTATTGAGCCTATTTAATAAGCCTATTTATTGAGCCTATTTAATAAGCATATTTATTGAGCCTATTTAATAAGCCTATTTATTGAGCCTATTTAATAAGCCGATTTAATAAGACTATTTAATAAGCCTATTTAATAAGCCTATTTAATATGCCTATTTATTGAGCCTATTTAATAAGCCTATTTAATAAGGCTATTTAATGAGCCTAAGTTGCTGAAATAAGACTATTTAATAAGCCTAAGTTTCTGAACTAAGCCTATTTTAAAAGGTATATTTAATAAGTCTAAGTTGCTGAAATAAGCCTATTTAATAAGGCTCTTTAATAAGTCTAAGTTGCTGAAATAAACCTGTTTAATAAGGCTATTTAATAAGAATAAGTTGCTGAAATAAGCTTATTTAATAAGCCTAAGTTGCTGAAATAAGCCTATTTAATAAGGCTCTTTAATAAGTCTAAGTTGCTGAAATAAACCTATTTAATAAGCCTAAGTTGCTAAAATAAGCCTATTTAATGAGGCTATTTAATACGTCTATTTAATAAGCCTATTTAATAAGCCTATTTAATAAGCCTATTTAATAAGCCTATTTAATGAGTCTATTTAATAAGTCTATTTAATAAGTATTTAATGAGCCTATTTAATAAGCCTATTTATTGAGCCTATTTAATAAGCCTATTTATTGAGCCTATTTAATAAGCCTATTTATTGAGCCTATTTAATAAGCCTATTTATTGAGCCTATTTAATAAGCCTATTTAAAAAGTCTATTTAATATGCCTATTTAATAAGCCTATTTATTGAGCCTATTTAATAAGTCTGTTTAATAAGCCTATTTAACAAGCCTATTTAATAATTATTTAATGAGCCTGTTTAATAAGTCTATTTAATAAGCCTATTTAATAGGCCTATTTAATAAGTCTAAGTTGCTGAAATAAGCCTATTTAATAAGTCTATTTAATAGGCCTATTTAATAAGTCTAAGTTGCTGAAATAAGCCTATTTAATAAGCCTAAGTTTCTGAATGAGCCTATTTAATAAGCCTAAGTTGCCGAAATAAGCCTATTTAATAAGCCTAAGTTGCTGAATAAGCCTATTTAATAAGCCTAAGTTGCTGAAATAAGCCTATTTAGTAAGTCTAAGTTGCTGAAATAAGCCTATTTAATAAGCCTAAGTTGCTGAAATAAGCCTATTTAATAAGCCTAAGTTGCTGAAATAAGGCTATTTAATAAGTCTAAGGTGCTGAAATAAGCCTATTTAATAAGCCTAAGTTGCTGAACTAAGTATATTTAATAAGCATAAGTTGCTGAAATAAGCCTATTTAATGAGTCTAGGTTGCTGAAATAAGGCTATTTAATAAGTCTAAGTTGCTGAAATAAGCCTTTTTAATCAGCGTAAGTTGCTGAAATAAGCCTATTTAATAAGCCCAAGTTGCTGAAATAAGCCTACATAATTAGGCTATTTAATAAGCCTAAGTTGCTGAACTAAGTATATTTAATAAGCATAAGTTGCTGAAATAAGCCTATTTAATGAGTCTAGGTTGCTGAAATAAGGCTATTTAATAAGTCTAAGTTGCTGAAATAAGCCTTTTTAATCAGCGTAAGTTGCTGAAATAAGCCTTTTTAATCAGCGTAAGTTGCTGAAATAAGGCTATTTAATAAGCCTAAGTTGCTGAAATAAGCCTATTTAATGAGCTATTTAATAAGTCTATTTAATAAGCCTATTTAATAAGCCTATTTAATAAGTATTTAATGAGCCTATTTAATGAGCCTATTTATTGAGCCTATTTAATAAGCCTATTTATTGAGCCTATTTAATAAGCCTATTTATTGAGCCTATTTAATAAGCCTATTTAATAAGTCTATTTAATAAGCCTATTTAATAAGCCTATTTATTGAGCCTATTTAATAAGCCTATTTAATAAGCCTATTTATTGAGCCTATTTAATAAGTCTATTTAATAAGCCTATTTAATAAGCCTTTTTAATAAGTATTTAATGAGCCTATTTAATAAGCCTATTTATTGAGCCTATTTAATAAGCCTATTTATTGAGCCTATTTAATAAGCCTATTTATTGAGCCTATTTAATAAGCCTATTTAATAAGTCTATTTAATAAGCCTATTTAATAAGCCTATTTATTGAGCCTATTTAATAAGCCTATTTAATAAGCCTATTTATTGAGCCTATTTAATAAGTCTATTTAATAAGCCTATTTAATAAGCCTTTTTAATAAGTATTTAATTAGCCTGTTTAATAAGTCTATTTAATAAGCCTATTTAATAGGCCTATTTAATAAGTCTAAGTTGCTGAAATAAGCCTATTTAATAAGCCTAAGTTTCTGAATGAGCCTATTTAATAAGCCTAAGTTGCTGAAATAAGCCTATTTAATAAGCCTAAGTTGCTGAATAAGCCTATTTAATAAGCCTAAGTTGCTGAAATAAGCCTATTTAATAAGTCTAAGTTGCTGAAATAAGGCTATTTAATAAGCCTAAGTTGCTGAAATAAACCTATTTAATAAGCCTAAGTTGCTGAAATAAGGCTATTTAATAAGTCTAAGTTGCTGAAATAAGCCTAATTAATAAGCCTAAGTTGCTGAAATAAGTATATTTAATAAGCCTAAGTTGCTGAAATAAGCCTATTTAATAAGGCTCTTTAATAAGTCTAAGTTGCTGAAATAAACCTATTTAATAAACCTAAGTTGCTAAAATAAGCCTATTTCATGAGGCTATTTAATAAGTCTATTTAATAAGTCTATTTAATAAGTCTATTTAATAAGTCTATTTAATAAGCCTATTTAATAAGCCTATTTAATAAACATATTTAATAAGTATTTAATGAGCCTATTTAATAAGTCTATTTTATAAGCCTTTTTAATAAGACTATTTAATAAGTCTATTTAATAAGACTATTTAATAAGTCTATTTAATAAGTCTATTTAATAAGCCTATTTAATAAGTATTTAATGAGCCTATTTAATAAGCCTATTTATTGAGCCTATTTAATAAGCCTATTTATTGAACCTATTTAATAAGCATATTTATTGAGCCTATTTAATAAGCCTATTTATTGAGCCTATTTAATAAGCCGATTTAATAAGTCTATTTAATAAGCCTATTTAATAAGCCTATTTAATATGCCTATTTATTGAGCCTATTTAATAAGCCTATTTAATAAGCCGATTTATTGAGCCTATTTAATAAGTCTATTTAATAAGCCTATTTAATAAGCCTATTTAATAAGTATTTAATGAGCCTATTTAATATGTCTATTTAATAAGCCTATTTAATAGGCCTATTTAATAAGTCTCAGTTGCTGAAATAAGCCTATTTAATAAGCCTATTTAATAGGCCTATGTAATAAGTCTAAGTTGCTGAAATAAGCCTATTTAATAAGCTTAAGTTGCTGAATAAGCCTATTTAATAAGTCTAAGTTGCTAAAATAAGCCTATTTAATACGGCTATTTAATAAGCCTAAGTTGCTGAAATAAGCCTATTTCATAAGGCTATTTAATGAGCCTAAGTTGCTGAAATAAGACTATTTAATAAGCCTAAGTTTCTGAACTAAGCCTATTTAAAAAGGTATATTTAATAAGTCTAAGTTGCTGAAATACACCTATTTAAAAATGCTATTTAATAAGCCTAAGTTGCTGAAATAAACCTGTTTAATAAGGCTATTTAATAAGCATAAGTTGCTGAAATAAGCTTATTTAATAAGCCTAAGTTGCTGAAATAAGCCTATTTAATAAGGCTCTTTAATAAGTCTAAGTTGTTGAAATAAACCTATTTAATAAGCCTAAGTTGCTAAAATAAGCCTATTTCATGAGGCTATTTAATAAGTCTATTTAATAAGTCTATTTAATAAGTCTATTTAATAAGTCTATTTAATAAGCCTATTTAATAAGCCTATTTAATAAGCCTAATTAATACACCTATTTAATAAACATATTTAATGAGTATTTAATGAGCCTATTTAATAAGTCTATTTAATAAGCCTTTTTAATAAGACTATTTAATAAGTCTATTTAATAAGCCTATTTAATAAGTCTATTTAATAAGTCTATTTAATAAGCCTATTTAATAAGCCTATTTATTGAGCCTATTTAATAAGCCTATTTATTGAGCCTATTTAATAAGCCTATTTATTGAGCCTATTTAATAAGCATATTTATTGAGCCTATTTAATAAGCCTATTTATTGAGCCTATTTAATAAGCCGATTTAATAAGTCTATTTAATAAGCCTATTTAATAAGCCTATTTAATAAGCCTATTTATTGAGCCTATTTAATAAGCCTATTTAATAAGCCGATTTATTGATCCTATTTAATAAGTCTATTTAATAAGCCTATATAATAAGCCTATTTATTGAGCCTATTTAATAAGTCTATTTAATAAGCCTATTTAATAAGCCTATTTAATAAGTATTTAATGAGCCTATTTAATAAGTCTATTTAATAAGCCTATTTAATAGGCCTTTTTTAATAAATCTAAGTTGCTGAAATAAGCCTATTTAATAAGCCTATTTAATAGGCCTATTTAATAAGTCTAAGTTGCTGAAATAAGCTTATTTAATAAGCCTAAGTTTCTGAATGAGCCTATTTAATAAGCCTAAGTTGCTGAAATAAGCCTATTAAATAAGCCTAAGTTGCTGAATAAGCCTATTTTATAAGCCTAAGTTGCTGAATAAACCTATTTAATAAGTCTAAGTTGCTGAAATAAGCATATTTAATAAGGCTATTTAATAAGCCTAAGTTGCTGAATAAGCCTATTTAATAAGGCTATTTAATGAGCCTAAGTTGCTGAAATAAGACTATTTAATAAGCCTAAGTTTCTGAACTAAGCCTATTTTAAAAGGTATATTTAATAAGTCTAAGTTGCTGAAATAAACCTATTAAAAAATGCTATTTAATAAGCCTAAGTTGCTGAAATAAACATGTTTAATAAGGCTATTTAATAAGAATAAGTTGCTGAAATAAGCTTATTTAATAATCCTAAGTTGCTGAAATAAGCCTATTTAATAAGGCTCTTTAATAAGTCTAAGTTGCTGAAATAAACCTATTTAATAAGCCTAAGTTGCTAAAATAAGCCTATTTAATGAGGGTATTTAATACGTCTATTTAATAAGCCTATTTAATAAGCCTATTTAATAAGCCTATTTAATAAGCCTATTTAATGAGTCTATTTAATAAGTCTATTTAATAAGTATTTAATGAGCCTATTTAATAAGCCTATTTATTGAGCCTATTTAATAAGCCTATTTAATAAGCCTATTTATTGAGCCTATTTAATAATTCTATTTAATAAGCCTATTTAACAAGCCTATTTAAAAATTATTTAATGAGCCTGTTTAATAAGTCAATTTAATAAGCCTATTTAATAGGCCTATTTAATAAGTCTAAGTTGCTGAAATAAGCCTATTTAATAAGTCTATTTAATAGGCCTATTTAATAAGTCTAAGTTGCTGAAATAAGCCTATTTAATAAGCCTAAGTTTCTGAATGAGCCTATTTAATAAGCCTAAGTTGCCGAAATAAGCCTATTTAATAAGCCTAAGTTGCTGAATAAGCCTATTTAATAAGCCTAAGTTGCTGAAATAAGCCTATTTAGTAAGTCTAAGTTGCTGAAATAAGCCTATTTAATAAGCCTAAGTTGCTGAAATAAGCCTATTTAATAAGCCTAAGTTGCTGAAATAAGGCTATTTAATAAGTCTAAGTTGCTGAAATAAGCCTATTTAATAAGCCTAAGTTGCTGAAATAAGTATATTTAATACGCATAAGTTGCTGAAATAAGCCTATTTAATGAGTCTAGGTTGCTGAAATAAGGCTATTTAAAAAGTCTAAGTTGCTGAAATAAGCCTTTTTAATCAGCGTAAGTTGCTGAAATAAGCCTATTTAATAAGCCCAAGTTGCTGAAATAAGCCTACTTAATTAGGCTATTTAATAAGCCTAAGTTGCTGAAATAAGCCTATTTAATAAGCGTAAGTTGCTGAAATAAGGCTTTTTAATAAGCCTAAGTTGCTGAAATAAGCCTATTTAATGAGCTATTTAATAAGTCTATTTAATAAGCCTATTTAATAAGCCTATTTAATAAGCCTATTTAATAAGCCTATGTAATAAGTCTATTTAATAAGTCTATTTAATAAGTATTTAATGAGCCTATTTAATAAGCCTATTTATTGAGCCTATTTAATAAGCCTATTTATTGAGCCTATTTAATAAGCCTATTTATTGAGCCTATTTAATAAGCCTATTTATTGAGCCTATTTAATAAGCCTATTTAATAAGTCTATTTAATAAGCCTATTTAATAAGCCTATTTAATAAGCCTATTTATTGAGCCTATTTAATAAGCCTATTTAATAAGCCTATTTATTGAGCCTATTTAATAAGTCTATTTAATAAGCCTATTTAACAAGCCTATTTAATAATTATTTAATGAACCTGTTTAATAAGTCTATTTAATAAGCCTATTTAATAGGCCTATTTAATAAGTCTAAGTTGCTGAAATAAGCCTATTTAATAAGTCTATTTAATAGGCCTATTTAATAAGTCTAAGTTGCTGAAATAAGCCTATTTAATAAGCCTAAGTTTCTGAATGAGCCTATTTAATAAGCCTAAGTTGCCGAAATAAGCCTATTTAATAAGCCTAAGTTGCTGAATAAGCCTATTTAATAAGCCTAAGTTGCTGAAATAAGCCTATTTAGTAAGTCTAAGTTGCTGAAATAAGCCTATTTAATAAGCCTAAGTTGCTGAAATAAGCCTATTTAATAAGCCTAAGTTGCTGAAATAAGGCTATTTAATAAGTCTAAGTTGCTGAAATAAGCCTATTTAATAAGCCTAAGTTGCTGAAATAAGTATATTTAATAAGCATAAGTTGCTGAAATAAGCCTATTTAATGAGTCTAGGTTGCTGAAATAAGGCTATTTAAAAAGTCTAAGTTGCTGAAATAAGCCTTTTTAATCAGCGTAAGTTGCTGAAATAAGCCTATTTAATAAGCCCAAGTTGCTGAAATAAGCCTACTTAATTAGGCTATTTAATAAGCCTAAGTTGCTGAAATAAGCCTATTTAATAAGCGTAAGTTGCTGAAATAAGGCTATTTAATAAGCCTAAGTTGCTGAAATGAGCCTATTTAATGAGCTATTTAATAAGTCTATTTAATAAGCCTATTTAATAAGCCTATTTAATAAGCCTATTTAATAAGCCTATGTAATAAGTCTATTTAATAAGTCTATTTAATAAGTATTTAATGAGCCTATTTAATAAGCCTATTTATTGAGCCTATTTAATAAGCCTATTTATTGAGCCTATTTAATAAGCCTATTTATTGAGCCTATTTAATAAGCCTATTTATTGAGCCTATTTAATAAGCCTATTTAATAAGCCTATTTATTCAGCCTATTTAATAAGTCTATTTAATAAGCCTATTTAATAAGCCTATTTAATAAGTATTTAATGAGCCTATTTAATAAGTCTATTTAATACGCCTATTTAATAGGCCTATTTAATAAGTCTAAGTTGCTGAAATAAGCCTATTTAATGAGCCTAAGTTTCTGAATGAGCCTATTTAATAAGCCTAAGTTGCTGAAATAAGCCTATTTAATAAGCCTAAGTTGTGAATAAGCCTATTTAATAAGCCTAAGTTGCTGAAATAAGCCTATTTAATAAGTCTAAGTTGCTGAAATAAGGCTATTTAATAAGCCTAAGTTGCTGAAATAAGCCTATTTAATAAGCCTAAGTTGCTGAAATAAGGCTATTTAATAAGTCTAAGTTGCTGAAATAAGCCTATTTAATAAGCCTAAGTTGCTGAAATAAGTATATTTAATAAGCATAAGTTGCTGAAATAAGCCTATTTAATAAGGCTCTTTAATAAGTCTAAGTTGCTGAAATAAACCTATTTAATAAGCCTAAGTTGCTAAAATAAGCCTATTTCATGAGGCTATTTAATAAGTCTATTTAATAAGTCTATTTAATAGGTCTATTTAATAAGTCTATTTAATAAGCCTATTTAATAAGCCTATTTAGTAAGCCTAATTAATACACCTATTTAATAAACATATTTAATAAGTATTTAATGAGCCTATTTAATAAGTCTATTTAATAAGCCTTTTTAATAAGACTATTTAATAAGTCTATTTAATAAGACTATTTAATAAGTCTATTTAATACGTCTATTTAATAAGCCTATTTAATAAGTATTTAATGAGCCTATTTAATAAGCCTATTTATTGAGCCTATTTAATAAGCCTATTTATTGAGCCTATTTAATAAGCATATTTATTGAGCCTATTTAATAAGCCTATTTATTGAGCCTATTTAATAAGCCTATTTAATAAGTATTTAATGAGCCTATTTAATAAGCCTATTTAATATGCCTATTTATTGAGCCTATTTAATAAGCCTATTTAATAAGCCGATTTATTGAGCCTATTTAATAAGTCTATTTAATACGCCTATTTAATAGGCCTATTTAATAAGTCTAAGTTGCTGAAATAAGCCTATTTAATAAGACTAAGTTTCTGAATGAGCCTATTTAATAAGCCTAAGTTGCTGAAATAAGCCTATTTAATAAGCCTAAGTTGTGAATAAGCTTATTTAATAAGCCTAAGTTGCTGAAATAAGCCTATTTAATAAGTCTAAGTTGCTGAAATAAGGCTATTTAATAAGCCTAAGTTGCTGAAATAAGCCTATTTAATAAGCCTAAGTTGCTGAAATAAGGCTATTTAATAAGTCTAAGTTGCTGAAATAAGCCTATTTAATAAGCCTAAGTTGCTGAAATAAGTATATTTAATAAGCATAAGTTGCTGAAATAAGCCTATTTAATAAGGCTCTTTAATAAGTCTAAGTTGCTGAAATAAACCTATTTAATAAGCCTAAGTTGCTAAAATAAGCCTATTTCATGAGGCTATTTAATAAGTCTATTTAATAAGTCTATTTAATAAGCCTATTTAATAAGCCTATTTAATAAGCCTAATTAATACACCTATTTAATAAACATATTTAATAAGTATTTAATGAGCCTATTTAATAAGTCTATTTAATAAGCCCTTTTTAATAAGACTATTTAATAAGTCTATTTAATAAGACTATTTAATAAGTCTATTTAATAAGTCTATTTAATAAGCCTATTTAATAAGTATTTAATGAGCCTATTTAATAAGCCTATTTATTGAGCCTATTTAATAAGCCTATTTATTAGGCCTATTTAATAAGCATATTTATTGAGCCTATTTAATAAGCCTATTTATTGAGCCTATTTAATAAGCCGATTTAATAAGACTATTTAATAAGCCTATTTAATAAGCCTATTTAATATGCCTATTTATTGAGCCTATTTAATAAGCCTATTTAATAAGCCGATTTATTGAGCCTATTTAATAAGTCTATTTAATAAGCCTATTTAATAAGCCTATTTAATAAGTATTTAATGAGCCTATTTAATATGTCTATTTAATAAGCCTATTTAATAGGCCTATTTAATAAGTCTAAGTTGCTGAAATAAGCCTATTTAATAAGCCTATTTAATAGGCCTATTTAATAAGTCTAAGTTGCTGAAATAAGCCTATTTAATAAGCCTAAGTTGCTGAATAAGCCTATTTAATAAGTCTAAGTTGATAAAATAAGCCTATTTAATACGGCATTTAATAAGCCTAAGTTGCTGAAATAAGCCTATTTCATAAGGCTATTTAATGAGCCTAAGTTGCTGAAATAAGACTATTTAATAAGCCTAAGTTTCTGAACTAAGCCTATTTAAAAAGGTATATTTAATAAGTCTAAGTTGCTGAAATAAACCTATTTAAAAATGCTATTTAATAAGCCTAAGTTGCTGAAATAAACCTGTTTAATAAGGCTATTTAATAAGCATAAGTTGCTGAAATAAGTTTATTTGATAAGCCTAAGTTGCTGAAATAAGCCTATTTAATAAGGCTCTTTAATAAACTAAGTTGCTGAAATAAACCTATTTAATAAGCCTAAGTTGCTAAAATAAGCCTATTTCATGAGGCTATTTAATAAGTCTATTTAATAAGTCTATTTAATAAGTCTATTTAATAAGCCTATTTAATAAGCCTATTTAATAAGCCTAATTAATACACCTATTTAATAAACATATTTAATGAGTATTTAATGAGCCTATTTAATAAGTCTATTTAATAAGCCTTTTTAATAAGACTATTTAATAAGTCTATTTAATAAGCCTATTTAATAAGTCTATTAAATAAGTCTATTTAATAAGCCTATTTAATAAGTATTTAATGAGGCTATTTAATAAGCCTATTTATTGAGCCTATTTAATAAGCCTATTTATTGAGCCTATTTAATAAGCATATTTATTGAGCCTATTTAATAAGCCTATTTATTGAGCCTATTTAATAAGCCGATTTAATAAGTCTATTTAATAAGCCTATTTAATAAGCCTATTTAATAAGCCTATTTATTGAGCCTATTTAATAAGCCTATTTAATAAGCCGATTTATTGATCCTATTTAATAAGTCTATTTAATAAACCTATTTAATAAGCCTATTTAATAAGTATTTAATGAGCCTATTTAATAAGTCTATTTAATAAGCCTATTTAATAGGCCTTTTTTAATAAATCTAAGTTGCTGAAATAAGCCTATTTAATAAGCCTATTTAATAGGCCTATTTAATAAGTCTAAGTTGCTGAAATAAGCTTATTTAATAAGCCTAAGTTTCTGAATGAGCCTATTTAATAAGCCTAAGTTGCTGAAATAAGCCTATTAAATAAGCCTAAGTTGCTGAATAAGCCTATTTAATAAGCCTAAGTTGCTGAATAAACCTATTTAATAAGTCTAAGTTGCTGAAATAAGCATATTTAATAAGGCTATTTAATAAGCCTAAGTTGCTGAATAAGCCTATTTAATAAGGCTATTTAATGAGCCTAAGTTGCTGAAATAAGACTATTTAATAAGCCTAAGTTTCTGAACTAAGCCTATTTTAAAAGGTATATTTAATAAGTCTAAGTTGCTGAAATAAACCTATTTAAAAATGCTATTTAATAAGCCTAAGTTGCTGAAATAAACCTGTTTAATAAGGCTATTTAATAAGAATAAGTTGCTGAAATAAGCTTATTTAATAAGCCTAAGTTGCTGAAACAATCCTATTTAATAAGGCTCTTTAATAAGTCTAAGTTGCTGAAATAAACCTATTTAATAAGCCTAAGTTGCTAAAATAAGCCTATTTAATGAGGGTATTTAATACGTCTATTTAATAAGCCTATTTAATGAGTCTATTTAATAAATCTATTTAATAAGTATTTAATGAGCCTATTTAATAAGCCTATTTATTGAGCCTATTTAATAAGCCTATTTATTGAGCCTATTTAATAAGCCTATTTATTGAGCCTATTTAATAAGCCTATTTATTGAGCCTATTTAATAAGCCTATTTAATAAGTCTATTTAATAAGCCTATTTAATAAGCCTATTTAATAAGCCTATTTATTGAGCCTATTTAATAAGCCTATTTAATAAGCCTATTTATTGAGCCTATTTAATAAGTCTATTTAATAAGCCTATTTAATAATTATTTAATGAGCCTGTTTAATAAGTCTATTTAATAAGCCTATTTAATAGGCCTATTTAATAAGTCTAAGTTCCTGAAATAAGCCTATTTAATAAGTCTATTTAATAGGCCTATTTAATAAGTCTAAGTTGCTGAAATAAGCCTATTTAATTAGCCTAAGTTTCTGAATGAGCCTATTTAATAAGCCTAAGTTGCCGAAATAAGCCTATTTAATAAGCCTAAGTTGCTGAATAAGCCTATTTAATAAGCCTAAGTTGCTGAAATAAGCCTATTTAGTAAGTCTAAGTTGCTGAAATAAGCCTATTTAATAAGCCTAAGTTGCTGAAATAAGCCTATTTAATAAGCCTAAGTTGCTGAAATAAGGCTATTTAATCAGTCTAAGTTGCTGAAATATGGCTATTTAATAAGCCTAAGTTGCTGAAATAAGCCTATTTAATAAGCCTAAGTTGCTTAAATAAGCCTATTTAATAAGCCTAAGTTGCTGAAATAAGCCTTTTTAATCAGCGTAAGTTGCTGAAATAAGCCTATTTAATAAGCCCAAGTTGCTGAAATAAGCCTACTTAATTAGGCTATTTAATAAGCCTAAGTTGCTGAAATAAGCCTATTTAATAATCGTAAGTTGCTGAAATAAGGCTATTTAATAAGCCTAAGTTGCTGAAATAAGCCTATTTAATGAGCTATTTAATAAGTCTATTTAATAAGCCTATTTAATAAGCCTCTTTAATAAGCCTATTTAATAAGCCTATGTAATAAGTCTATTTAATAAGTCTATTTAATAAGTATTTAATGAGCCTATTTAATAAGCCTATTTATTGAGCCTATTTAATAAGCCTATTTATTGAGCCTATTTAATAAGCCTATTTATTGAGCCTATTTAATAAGCCTATTTAATAAGTCTATTTAATAAGCCTATTTAATAAGCCTATTTATTGAGCCTATTTAATAAGCCTATTTAATAAGCCTATTTATTCAGCCTATTTAATAAGTCTATTTAATAAGCCTATTTAATAAGCCTATTTAATAAGTATTTAATGAGCCTATTTAATAAGTCTATTTAATACGCCTATTTAATAGGCCTATTTAATAAGTCTAAGTTGCTGAAATAAGCCTATTTAATAAGCCTAAGTTTCTGAATGAGCCTATTTAATAAGCCTAAGTTGCTGAAATAATCCTATTTAATAAGCCTAAGTTGCTGAATAAGCCTATTTAATAATCCTAAGTTGCTGAAATAAGCCTATTTAATAAGTCTAAGTTGCTGAAATAAGGCTATTTAATAAGCCTAAGTTGCTGAAATAAGCCTATTTAATAAGCCTAAGTTGCTGAAATAAGGCTATTTAATAAGTCTAAGTTGCTGAAATAAGCCTATTTAATAAGCCTAAGTTGCTGAAATAAGTATATTTAATAAGCATAAGTTGCTGAAATAAGCCTATTTAATGAGTCTAAGTTGCTGAAATAAGGCTATTTAATAAGTCTAAGTTGCTGAAATAAGTATTTTTAATCAGCGTAAGTTGCTCAAATAAGCCTACTTAATTAGGCTATTTAATAAGCCTAAGTTGCTGAAATAAGCCTATTTAATAAGCGTAAGTTACTGAAATAAGGCTATTTAATAAGCCTATTTAATAAGCCTACGTTGCTGAATAAGCCTATTTAATAAGCCTAAGTTGCTGAAATAAGCCTATTTAATAAGTCTAAGTTGCTGAAATAAGGCTATTTAATAAGCCTAAGTTGCTGAAATAAGCCTATTTAATAAGCCGAAGTTGCTGAAATAAGGCTATTTAATGAGTCCAAGTTGCTGAAATAAGCCGATTTAATAAGCCTAAGTTGCTGAAATAAGTATATTTAATAAGCATAAGTTGCTGAAATAAGCCTATTTAATAAGTCTAAGTTGCTGAAATAAGGCTATTTAATAAGTCTAAGTTGCTGAAATAAGCCTTTTTAATCAGCGTAAGTTGCTGAAATACGCCTATTTAATAAGCCCAAGTTGCTGAAATAAGCCTACTTAATTAGGCTATTTAATAAGCCTAAGTTGCTGAAATAAGCCTATTTAATAAGCGTAAGTTACTGAAATAAGGCTATTTAATAAGTCTAAGTTGCTGAAATAAGCCTATTTAATAAGCCTAAGTTGCTGAAATAAGCCTATTTAATAAGCCTGTTTAATAAGCCTAAGTTGCTGAAATAAGCCTATTTAATAAGCCTATTTAATAAGCCTATTTAATAGGCCTATTTAATAAGTCTAAGTTGCTGAATAAGCCTATTTAATAAGCCTAAGTTGCTGAATAAACCTATTTAATAAGCCTAAGTTGCTGAAATAAGGGTATTTAATAAGCCTAAGTTGCTAAAATAAGGCTATTTAATAAGTTTAAGTTGCTGAAATAAGCCTATTTAATAAGCCTAAGTTGCTGAAATAAGCCTATTTAATAAGGCTATTTAATGAGCCTAAGTTGCTGAAATAAGCCTATTTAATAAGCCTAAGTTTCTGAATAAGCCTATTTAATAAGCCTAAGTTGCTGAAATAAGCCTATTAAATAAGCCTAAGTTGCTGAATAAGCCTATTTAATAAGCCTAAGTTGCTGAATAAACCTATTTAATAAGTCTAAGTTGCTGAAATAAGCATATTTAATAAGGCTATTTAATAAGCCTAAGTTGCTGAATAAGCCTATTTAATAAGGCTATTTAATGAGCCTAAGTTGCTGAAATAAGACTATTTAATAAGCCTAAGTTTCTGAACTAATCCTATTTTAAAAGGTATATTTAATAAGTCTAAGTTGCTGAAATAAGACTATTTAATAAGCCTAAGTTTCTGAACTAATCCTATTTTAAAAGGTATATTTAATAAGTCTAAGTTGCTGAAATAAACCTATTTAAAAATGCTATTTAATAAGCCTAAGTTGCTGAAATAAACCTGTTTAATAAGGCTATTTAATAAGAATAAGTTGCTGAAATAAGCTTATTTAATAAGCCTAAGTTGCTGAAATAAGCCTATTTAATAAGGCTCTTTAATAAGTCTAAGTTGCTGAAATAAACCTATTTAATAAGCCTAAGCCTATTTAATGAGTCTATTTAATAAATCTATTTAATAAGTATTTAATGAGCCTATTTAATAAGCCTATTTATTGAGCCTATTTAATAAGCCTATTTATTGAGCCTATTTAATAAGCCTATTTATTGAGCCTATTTAATAAGCCTATTTATTGAGCCTATTTAATAAGCCTATTTAATAAGTCTATTTAGTAAGCCTATTTAATAAGCCTATTTAATAAGCCTATTTATTGAGCCTATTTAATAAGCCTATTTAATAAGCCTATTTATTGAGCCTATTTAATAAGTCTATTTAATACGCCTATTTAATAATTATTTAATGAGCCTGTTTAATAAGTCTATTTAATAAGCCTATTTAATAGGCCTATTTAATAAGTCTAAGTTGCTGAAATAAGCCTATTTAATAAGTCTATTTAATAGGCCTATTTAATAAGTCTAAGTTGCTGAAATAAGCCTATTTAATTAGCCTAAGTTTCTGAATGAGCCTATTTAATAAGCCTAAGTTGCCGAAATAAGCCTATTTAATAAGCCTAAGTTGCTGAATAAGCCTATTTAATAAGCCTAAGTTGCTGAAATAAGCCTATTTAGTAAGTCTAAGTTGCTGAAATAAGCCTATTTAATAAGCCTAAGTTGCTGAAATAAGCCTATTTAATAAGCCTAAGTTGCTGAAATAAGCCTATTAAATAAGCCTAAGTTGCTGAATAAGCCTATTTAATAAGCCTAAGTTGCTGAATAAACCTATTTAATAAGTCTAAGTTGCTGAAATAAGCATATTTAATAAGGCTATTTAATAAGCCTAAGTTGCTGAATAAGCCTATTTAATAAGGCTATTTAATGAGCCTAAGTTGCTGAAATAAGACTATTTAATAAGCCTAAGTTTCTGAACTAATCCTATTTTAAAAGGTATATTTAATAAGTCTAAGTTGCTGAAATAAGACTATTTAATAAGCCTAAGTTTCTGAACTAATCCTATTTTAAAAGGTATATTTAATAAGTCTAAGTTGCTGAAATAAACCTATTTAAAAATGCTATTTAAAAAGCCTAAGTTGCTGAAATAAACCTGTTTAATAAGGCTATTTAATAAGAATAAGTTGCTGAAATAAGCTTATTTAATAAGCCTAAGTTGCTGAAATAAGCCTATTTAATAAGGCTCTTTAATAAGTCTAAGTTGCTGAAATAAACCTATTTAATAAGCCTAAGTTGCTAAAATAAGCCTATTTAATGAGGGTATTTAATACGTCTATTTAATAAGCCTATTTAATGAGTCTATTTAATAAATCTATTTAATAAGTATTTAATGAGCCTATTTAATAAGCCTATTTATTGAGCCTATTTAATAAGCCTATTTATTGAGCCTATTTAATAAGCCTATTTATTGAGCCTATCTAATAAGCCTATTTATTGAGCCTATTTAATAAGCCTATTTAATAAGTCTATTTAGTAAGCCTATTTAATAAGCCTATTTAATAAGCCTATTTATTGAGCCTATTTAATAAGCCTATTTAATAAGCCTATTTATTGAGCCTATTTAATAAGTCTATTTAATACGCCTATTTAATAATTATTTAATGAGCCTGTTTAATAAGTCTATTTAATAAGCCTATTTAATAGGCCTATTTAATAAGTCTAAGTTGCTGAAATAAGCCTATTTAATAAGTCTATTTAATAGGCCTATTTAATAAGTCTAAGTTGCTGAAATAAGCCTATTTAATTAGCCTAAGTTTCTGAATGAGCCTATTTAATAAGCCTAAGTTGCCGAAATAAGCCTATTTAATAAGCCTAAGTTGCTGAATAAGCCTATTTAATAAGCCTAAGTTGCTGAAATAAGCCTATTTAGTAAGTCTAAGTTGCTGAAATAAGCCTATTTAATAAGCCTAAGTTGCTGAAATAAGCCTATTTAATAAGCCTAAGTTGCTGAAATAAGGCTATTTAATAAGTCTAAGTTGCTGAAATAAGCCTATTTAATAAGCCTAAGTTGCTGAAATAAGTATATTTAATAAGCATAAGTTGCTGAAATAAGCCTATTTAATGAGTCTAGGTTGCTGAAATAAGGCTATTTAAAAAGTCTAAGTTGCTGAAATAAGCCTTTTTAATCAGCGTAAGTTGCTGAAATAAGCCTATTTAATAAGCCCAAGTTGCTGAAATAAGCCTACTTAATTAGGCTATTTAATAAGCCTAAGTTGCTGAAATAAGCCTATTTAATAATCGTAAGTTGCTGAAATAAGGCTATTTAATAAGCCTAAGTTGCTGAAATAAGCCTATTTAATGAGCTATTTAATAAGTCTATTTAATAAGCCTATTTAATAAGCCTATTTAATAAGCCTATTTAATAAGCCTATGTAATAAGTCTATTTAATAAGTCTATTTAATAAGTATTTAATGAGCCTATTTAATAAGCCTATTTATTGAGCCTATTTAATAAGCCGATTTATTGAGCCTATTTAATAAGCCTATTTATTGAGCCTATTTAATAAGCCTATTTAATAAGTCTATTTAATAAGCCTATTTAATAAGCCTATTTATTGAGCCTATTTAATAAGCCTATTTAATAAGCCTATTTATTCAGCCTATTTAATAAGTCTATTTAATAAGCCTATTTAATAAGCCTATTTAATAAGTATTTAATGAGCCTATTTAATAAGTCTATTTAATACGCCTATTTAATAGGCCTATTTAATAAGTCTAAGTTGCTGAAATAAGCCTATTTAATACGCCTAAGTTTCTGAATGAGCCTATTTAATAAGCCTAAGTTGCTGAAATAATCCTATTTAATAAGCCTAAGTTGCTGAATAAGCCTATTTTATAAGCCTAAGTTGCTGAAATAAGCCTATTTAATAAGTCTAAGTTGCTGAAATAAGGCTATTTAATAAGCCTAAGTTGCTGAAATAAGCCTATTTAATAAGCCCAAGTTGCTGAAATAAGGCTATTTAATAAGTCTAAGTTGCTGAAATAAGCCTATTTAATAAGCCTAAGTTGCTGAAATAAGTATATTTAATAAGCATAAGTTGCTGAAATAAGCCTATTTAATGAGTCTAAGTTGCTGAAATAAGGCTATTTAATAAGTCTAAGTTGCTGAAATAAGTATTTTAATCAGCGTAAGTTGCTCAAATAAGCCTACTTAATTAGGCTATTTAATAAGCCTAAGTTGCTGAAATAAGCCTATTTAATAAGCGTAAGTTACTGAAATAAGGCTATTTAATAAGCCTATTTAATAAGCCTACGTTGCTGAATAAGCCTATTTAATAAGCCTAAGTTGCTGAAATAAGCCTATTTAATAAGTCTAAGTTGCTGAAATAAGGCTATTTAATAAGCCTAAGTTGCTGAAATAAGCCTATTTAATAAGCCGAAGTTGCTGAAATAAGGCTATTTAATGAGTCCAAGTTGCTGAAATAAGCCGATTTAATAAGCCTAAGTTGCTGAAATAAGTATATTTAATAAGCATAAGTTGCTGAAATAAGCCTATTTAATAAGTCTAAGTTGCTGAAATAAGGCTATTTAATAAGTCTAAGTTGCTGAAATAAGCCTTTTTAATCAGCGTAAGTTGCTGAAATACGCCTATTTAATAAGCCCAAGTTGCTGAAATAAGCCTACTTAATTAGGCTATTTAATAAGCCTAAGTTGCTGAAATAAGCCTATTTAATAAGCGTAAGTTACTGAAATAAGGCTATTTAATAAGTCTAAGTTGCTGAAATAAGCCTATTTAATAAGCCTAAGTTGCTGAAATAAGCCTATTTAATAAGCCTGTTTAATAAGCCTAAGTTGCTGAAATAAGCCTATTTAATAAGCCTATTTAATAAGCCTATTTAATAGGCCTATTTAATAAGTCTAAGTTGCTGAATAAGCCTATTTAATAAGCCTAAGTTGCTGAATAAACCTATTTAATAAGCCTAAGTTGCTGAAATAGGGGTATTTAATAAGCCTAAGTTGCTAAAATAAGGCTATTTAATAAGTTTAAGTTGCTGAAATAAGCCTATTTAATAAGCCTAAGTTGCTGAAATAAGCCTATTTAATAAGGCTATTTAATGAGCCTAAGTTGCTGAAATAAGCCTATTTAATAAGCCTAAGTTTCTGAACTAAGCCTATTTAAAAAGGTATATTTAATAAGTCTAAGTTGCTGAAATAAACCTATTTAAAAATGCTATTTAATAAGCCTAAGTTGCTGAAATAAACCTGTTTAATAAGGCTATTTAATAAGCATAAGTTGCTGCAATAAGCCTATTTAATAAGCCTAAGTTGCTGAATAAGCGTATTTCATAAGCCTAAGTTGCTGAAATAAGCCTTTTTAATATGTCTCAGTTGCTGAAATAAGCCTATTTAATAAGCCTAAGTTGCTGAAATAAGCCTATTTAAATAGGCTATTTAATAAGCCTAAGTTGCTGAATAAGCTTATTTAATAAGTCTAAGTTGCTGAAATAAGGCTATTTAATAAGCCTAAGTTGCTGAAATAAGCCTATTTAATAAGCCTACGTTGGTGAACTAAGCCTATATAAAAAAGGTCTATTTAATAAGTCTAAGTTGCTGAAAAAAACCTATTTAAAAATGCTATTTAATAAGCCTAAATTGCTAGAAATAAACCTGTTTAATAAGGCTATTTAATAAGCATAAGTTGCTGAAATAAGCCTATTTAATAAGCCTAAGTTGCTGAAATAAGCCTATTTAAAAATACTATTTAATAAGCCTAAGTTGCTGAAATAAGCCTATTAAATAAGCGTAAGTTACTGAAATAAGGCTATTTAATAAGCCTATTTAATAAGCCTACGTTGCTGAATAAGCCTATTTAATAAGCCTAAGTTGCTGAAATAAGCCTATTTAATAAGTCTAAGTTGCTGAAATAAGGCTATTTAATAAGCCTAAGTTGCTGAAATAAGCCTATTTAATAAGCCTAAGTTGCTGAAATAAGGCTATTTAATAAGTCCAAGTTGCTGAAATAAGCAGATTTAATAAGCCTAAGTTGCTGAAATAAGTATATTTAATAAGCATAAGTTGCTGAAATAAGCCTATTTAATAAGTCTAAGTTGCTGAAATAAGCCTTTTTAATCAGCGTAAGTTGCTGAAATAAGCCTATTTAATAAGCCCAAGTTGCTGAAATAAGCCTACTTAATTAGGCTATTTAATAAGCCTAAGTTGCTGAAATAAGCCTATTTAATAAGCGTAAGTTACTGAAATAAGGCTATTTAATAAACCTATTTAATGAGCCTACGTTGCTGAATAAGCCTATTTAATAAGCCTAAGTTGCTGAAATAAGCCTATTTAATAAGTCTAAGTTGCTGAAATAAGGCTATTTAATAAGCCTAAGTTGCTGAAATAAGCCTATCTAATAAGCCTAAGTTGCTGAAATAAGCCTATTTAATAAGGCTATTTAATAAGTCTAAGTTGCAGAAATGAACCTATTTAATAATGCTATTTAATACGCCTAATTTGCCTAAATAAGCATATTTAATAAGCCTAAGTTGCTAAAATAAGCCTATTTAATAGGCCTATCTAATAAGTCTAAGTTGCAGAAATAAGCATATTTCATAAGCATATTTAATGAGCCTAAGTTGCTGAAATGTCTATTTAATAAGTCGGTTTAATAAGTCTAAGTTGCTAAAATAAGCCTATTTAATAAGGCTATTTAATAAGCCTAAGTTGCTGAAATAAGCCTATTTAATAAGGTTATTTAATGAGCCTAAGTTGCTGAAAAAAGCCTATTTAATAAGGCTATTTAATGAGCCTAAGTTGCTGAAATAAGCCTATTTAATAAGCCTAAGTTTCTGAACTAAGCCTATTTAAAAATACTATTTAATAAGCCTAAGTTGCTGAAATAAGTATATTTAATAAGCATAAGTTGCTGAAATAAGCCTATTTAATAAGTCTAAGTTGCTGAAATAAGGCTATTTAATAAGTCTAAGTTGCTGAAATAAGCCTTTTTAATCAGCGTAAGTTGCTGAAATACGCCTATTTAATAAGCCCAAGTTGCTGAAATAAGCCTACTTAATTAGGCTATTTAATAAGCCTAAGTTGCTGAAATAAGCCTATTTAATAAGCGTAAGTTACTGAAATAAGGCTATTTAATAAGTCTAAGTTGCTGAAATAAGCCTATTTAATAAGCCTAAGTTGCTGAAATAAGCCTATTTAATAAGCCTGTTTAATAAGCCTAAGTTGCTGAAATAAGCCTATTTAATAAGCCTATTTAATAAGCCTATTTAATAGGCCTATTTAATAAGTCTAAGTTGCTGAATAAGCCTATTTAATAAGCCTAAGTTGCTGAATAAACCTATTTAATAAGCCTAAGTTGCTGAAATAAGGGTATTTAATAAGCCTAAGTTGCTAAAATAAGGCTATTTAATAAGTTTAAGTTGCTGAAATAAGCCTATTTAATAAGCCTAAGTTGCTGAAATAAGCCTATTTAATAAGGCTATTTAATGAGCCTAAGTTGCTGAAATAAGCCTATTTAATAAGCCTAAGTTTCTGAATAAGCCTATTTAATAAGCCTAAGTTGCTGAAATAAGCCTATTAAATAAGCCTAAGTTGCTGAATAAGCCTATTTAATAAGCCTAAGTTGCTGAATAAACCTATTTAATAAGTCTAAGTTGCTGAAATAAGCATATTTAATAAGGCTATTTAATAAGCCTAAGTTGCTGAATAAGCCTATTTAATAAGGCTATTTAATGAGCCTAAGTTGCTGAAATAAGACTATTTAATAAGCCTAAGTTTCTGAACTAATCCTATTTTAAAAGGTATATTTAATAAGTCTAAGTTGCTGAAATAAGACTATTTAATAAGCCTAAGTTTCTGAACTAATCCTATTTTAAAAGGTATATTTAATAAGTCTAAGTTGCTGAAATAAACCTATTTAAAAATGCTATTTAATAAGCCTAAGTTGCTGAAATAAACCTGTTTAATAAGGCTATTTAATAAGAATAAGTTGCTGAAATAAGCTTATTTAATAAGCCTAAGTTGCTGAAATAAGCCTATTTAATAAGGCTCTTTAATAAGTCTAAGTTGCTGAAATAAACCTATTTAATAAGCCTAAGTTGCTAAAATAAGCCTATTTAATGAGGGTATTTAATACGTCTATTTAATAAGCCTATTTAATGAGTCTATTTAATAAATCTATTTAATAAGTATTTAATGAGCCTATTTAATAAGCCTATTTATTGAGCCTATTTAATAAGCCTATTTATTGAGCCTATTTAATAAGCCTATTTATTGAGCCTATTTAATAAGCCTATTTATTGAGCCTATTTAATAAGCCTATTTAATAAGTCTATTTAGTAAGCCTATTTAATAAGCCTATTTAATAAGCCTATTTATTGAGCCTATTTAATAAGCCTATTTAATAAGCCTATTTATTGAGCCTATTTAATAAGTCTATTTAATACGCCTATTTAATAATTATTTAATGAGCCTGTTTAATAAGTCTATTTAATAAGCCTATTTAATAGGCCTATTTAATAAGTCTAAGTTGCTGAAATAAGCCTATTTAATAAGTCTATTTAATAGGCCTATTTAATAAGTCTAAGTTGCTGAAATAAGCCTATTTAATTAGCCTAAGTTTCTGAATGAGCCTATTTAATAAGCCTAAGTTGCCGAAATAAGCCTATTTAATAAGCCTAAGTTGCTGAATAAGCCTATTTAATAAGCCTAAGTTGCTGAAATAAGCCTATTTAGTAAGTCTAAGTTGCTGAAATAAGCCTATTTAATAAGCCTAAGTTGCTGAAATAAGCCTATTTAATAAGCCTAAGTTGCTGAAATAAGGCTATTTAATAAGTCTAAGTTGCTGAAATAAGCCTATTTAATAAGCCTAAGTTGCTGAAATAAGTATATTTAATAAGCATAAGTTGCTGAAATAAGCCTATTTAATGAGTCTAGGTTGCTGAAATAAGGCTATTTAAAAAGTCTAAGTTGCTGAAATAAGCCTTTTTAATCAGCGTAAGTTGCTGAAATAAGCCTATTTAATAAGCCCAAGTTGCTGAAATAAGCCTACTTAATTAGGCTATTTAATAAGCCTAAGTTGCTGAAATAAGCCTATTTAATAATCGTAAGTTGCTGAAATAAGGCTATTTAATAAGCCTAAGTTGCTGAAATAAGCCTATTTAATGAGCTATTTAATAAGTCTATTTAATAAGCCTATTTAATAAGCCTATTTAATAAGCCTATTTAATAAGCCTATGTAATAAGTCTATTTAATAAGTCTATTTAATAAGTATTTAATGAGCCTATTTAATAAGCCTATTTATTGAGCCTATTTAATAAGCCGATTTATTGAGCCTATTTAATAAGCCTATTTATTGAGCCTATTTAATAAGCCTATTTAATAAGTCTATTTAATAAGCCTATTTAATAAGCCTATTTATTGAGCCTATTTAATAAGCCTATTTAATAAGCCTATTTATTCAGCCTATTTAATAAGTCTATTTAATAAGCCTATTTAATAAGCCTATTTAATAAGTATTTAATGAGCCTATTTAATAAGTCTATTTAATACGCCTATTTAATAGGCCTATTTAATAAGTCTAAGTTGCTGAAATAAGCCTATTTAATAAGCCTAAGTTTCTGAATGAGCCTATTTAATAAGCCTAAGTTGCTGAAATAATCCTATTTAATAAGCCTAAGTTGCTGAATAAGCCTATTTAATAAGCCTAAGTTGCTGAAATAAGCCTATTTAATAAGTCTAAGTTGCTGAAATAAGGCTATTTAATAAGCCTAAGTTGCTGAAATAAGCCTATTTAATAAGCCTAAGTTGCTGAAATAAGGCTATTTAATAAGTCTAAGTTGCTGAAATAAGCCTATTTAATAAGCCTAAGTTGCTGAAATAAGTATATTTAATAAGCATAAGTTGCTGAAATAAGCCTATTTAATGAGTCTAAGTTGCTGAAATAAGGCTATTTAATAAGTCTAAGTTGCTGAAATAAGTATTTTAATCAGCGTAAGTTGCTCAAATAAGCCTACTTAATTAGGCTATTTAATAAGCCTAAGTTGCTGAAATAAGCCTATTTAATAAGCGTAAGTTACTGAAATAAGGCTATTTAATAAGCCTATTTAATAAGCCTACGTTGCTGAATAAGCCTATTTAATAAGCCTAAGTTGCTGAAATAAGCCTATTTAATAAGTCTAAGTTGCTGAAATAAGGCTATTTAATAAGCCTAAGTTGCTGAAATAAGCCTATTTAATAAGCCGAAGTTGCTGAAATAAGGCTATTTAATGAGTCCAAGTTGCTGAAATAAGCCGATTTAATAAGCCTAAGTTGCTGAAATAAGTATATTTAATAAGCATAAGTTGCTGAAATAAGCCTATTTAATAAGTCTAAGTTGCTGAAATAAGGCTATTTAATAAGTCTAAGTTGCTGAAATAAGCCTTTTTAATCAGCGTAAGTTGCTGAAATACGCCTATTTAATAAGCCCAAGTTGCTGAAATAAGCCTACTTAATTAGGCTATTTAATAAGCCTAAGTTGCTGAAATAAGCCTATTTAATAAGCGTAAGTTACTGAAATAAGGCTATTTAATAAGTCTAAGTTGCTGAAATAAGCCTATTTAATAAGCCTAAGTTGCTGAAATAAGCCTATTTAATAAGCCTGTTTAATAAGCCTAAGTTGCTGAAATAAGCCTATTTAATAAGCCTATTTAATAAGCCTATTTAATAGGCCTATTTAATAAGTCTAAGTTGCTGAATAAGCCTATTTAATAAGCCTAAGTTGCTGAATAAACCTATTTAATAAGCCTAAGTTGCTGAAATAGGGGTATTTAATAAGCCTAAGTTGCTAAAATAAGGCTATTTAATAAGTTTAAGTTGCTGAAATAAGCCTATTTAATAAGCCTAAGTTGCTGAAATAAGCCTATTTAATAAGGCTATTTAATGAGCCTAAGTTGCTGAAATAAGCCTATTTAATAAGCCTAAGTTTCTGAACTAAGCCTATTTAAAAAGGTATATTTAATAAGTCTAAGTTGCTGAAATAAACCTATTTAAAAATGCTATTTAATAAGCCTAAGTTGCTGAAATAAACCTGTTTAATAAGGCTATTTAATAAGCATAAGTTGCTGCAATAAGCCTATTTAATAAGCCTAAGTTGCTGAATAAGCGTATTTCATAAGCCTAAGTTGCTGAAATAAGCCTTTTTAATATGTCTCAGTTGCTGAAATAAGCCTATTTAATAAGCCTAAGTTGCTGAAATAAGCCTATTTAAATAGGCTATTTAATAAGCCTAAGTTGCTGAATAAGCCTATTTAATAAGTCTAAGTTGCTGAAATAAGGCTATTTAATAAGCCTAAGTTGCTGAAATAAGCCTATTTAATAAGCCTACGTTGGTGAACTAAGCCTATATAAAAAAGGTCTATTTAATAAGTCTAAGTTGCTGAAAAAAACCTATTTAAAAATGCTATTTAATAAGCCTAAATTGCTAGAAATAAACCTGTTTAATAAGGCTATTTAATAAGCATAAGTTGCTGAAATAAGCCTATTTAATAAGCCTAAGTTGCTGAAATAAGCCTATTTAAAAATACTATTTAATAAGCCTAAGTTGCTGAAATAAGCCTATTAAATAAGCGTAAGTTACTGAAATAAGGCTATTTAATAAGCCTATTTAATAAGCCTACGTTGCTGAATAAGCCTATTTAATAAGCCTAAGTTGCTGAAATAAGCCTATTTAATAAGTCTAAGTTGCTGAAATAAGGCTATTTAATAAGCCTAAGTTGCTGAAATAAGCCTATTTAATAAGCCTAAGTTGCTGAAATAAGGCTATTTAATAAGTCCAAGTTGCTGAAATAAGCAGATTTAATAAGCCTAAGTTGCTGAAATAAGTATATTTAATAAGCATAAGTTGCTGAAATAAGCCTATTTAATAAGTCTAAGTTGCTGAAATAAGCCTTTTTAATCAGCGTAAGTTGCTGAAATAAGCCTATTTAATAAGCCCAAGTTGCTGAAATAAGCCTACTTAATTAGGCTATTTAATAAGCCTAAGTTGCTGAAATAAGCCTATTTAATAAGCGTAAGTTACTGAAATAAGGCTATTTAATAAACCTATTTAATGAGCCTACGTTGCTGAATAAGCCTATTTAATAAGCCTAAGTTGCTGAAATAAGCCTATTTAATAAGTCTAAGTTGCTGAAATAAGGCTATTTAATAAGCCTAAGTTGCTGAAATAAGCCTATCTAATAAGCCTAAGTTGCTGAAATAAGCCTATTTAATAAGGCTATTTAATAAGTCTAAGTTGCAGAAATGAACCTATTTAATAATGCTATTTAATACGCCTAATTTGCCTAAATAAGCATATTTAATAAGCCTAAGTTGCTAAAATAAGCCTATTTAATAGGCCTATCTAATAAGTCTAAGTTGCAGAAATAAGCATATTTCATAAGCATATTTAATGAGCCTAAGTTGCTGAAATGTCTATTTAATAAGTCGGTTTAATAAGTCTAAGTTGCTAAAATAAGCCTATTTAATAAGGCTATTTAATAAGCCTAAGTTGCTGAAATAAGCCTATTTAATAAGGTTATTTAATGAGCCTAAGTTGCTGAAAAAAGCCTATTTAATAAGGCTATTTAATTAGCCTAAGTTGCTGAAATAAGCCTATTTAATAAGCCTAAGTTTCTGAACTAAGCCTATTTAAAAATACTATTTAATAAGCCTAAGTTGCTGAAATAAGCCTATTAAATAAGTGTAAGTTACTGAAATAAGGCTATTTAATAAGCCTATTTAATAAGCCTACGTTGCTGAATAAGCCTATTTAATAAGCCTAAGTTGCTGAAATAGGCCTATTTAATAAGTCTAAGTTGCTGAAATAAGGCTATTTAATAAGCCTAAGTTGCTGAAATAAGCCTATTTAATAAGCCTAAGTTGCTGAAATAAGGCTATTTAATAAGTCCAAGTTGCTGAAATAAGCAGATTTAATAAGCCTAAGTTGCTGAAATAAGTATATTTAATAAGCATAAGTTGCTGAAATAAGCCTATTTAATAAGTCTAAGTTGCTGAAATAAGCCTTTTTAATCAGCGTAAGTTGCTGAAATAAGCCTATTTAATAAGCCCAAGTTGCTGAAATAAGCCTACTTAATTAGGCTATTTAATAAGCCTAAGTTGCTGAAATAAGCCTATTTAATAAGCCTAAGTTGCTGAAATAAGCCTATTTAATAAGCCTAAGTTGCTGAAATAAGCCTATTTAATAAGGCTATTTAATAAGTCTAAGTTGCAGAAATGAACCTATTTAATAATGCTATTTAATACGCCTAATTTGCCTAAATAAGCATATTTAATAAGCCTAAGTTGCAAAAATAAGCCTATTTAATAGGCCTATCTAATAAGTCTAAGTTGCAGAAATAAGCATATTTCATAAGCATATTTAATGAGCCTAAGTTGCTGAAATGTCTATTTAATAAGTCGGTTTAATAAGTCTAAGTTGCTAAAATAAGCCTATTTAATAAGGCTATTTAATAAGCCTAAGTTGCTGAAATAAGCCTATTTAATAAGGTTATTTAATGAGCCTAAGTTGCTGAAAAAAGCCTATTTAATAAGGCTATTTAATGAGCCTAAGTTGCTGAAATAAGCCTATTTAATAAGCCTAAGTTTCTGAACTAAGCCTATTTAAAAATACTATTTAATAAGCCTAAGTTGCTGAAATAAGCCTATTAAATAAGCGTAAGTTACTGAAATAAGGCTATTTAATAAGCCTATTTAATAAGCCTACGTTGCTGAATAAGCCTATTTAATAAGCCTAAGTTGCTGAAATAAGCCTATTTAATAAGTCTAAGTTGCTGAAATAAGGCTATTTAATAAGCCTAAGTTGCTGAAATAAGCCTATTTAATAAGCCTAAGTTGCTGAAATAAGGCTATTTAATAAGTCCAAGTTGCTGAAATAAGCAGATTTAATAAGCCTTAGTTGCTGAAATAAGTATATTTAATAAGCATAAGTTGCTGAAATAAGCCTATTTAATAAGTCTAAGTTGCTGAAATAAGCCTTTTTAATCAGCGTAAGTTGCTGAAATAAGCCTATTTAATAAGCCCAAGTTGCTGAAATAAGCCTACTTAATTAGGCTATTTAATAAGCCTAAGTTGCTGAAATAAGCCTATTTAATAAGCGTAAGTTACTGAAATAAGGCTATTTAATAAGCCTATTTAATGAGCCTACGTTGCTGAATAAGCCTATTTAATAAGCCTAAGTTGCTGAAATAAGCCTATTTAATAAGTCTAAGTTGCTGAAATAAGGCTATTTAATAAGCCTAAGTTGCTGAAATAAGCCTATTTAATAAGTCTAAGTTGCTGAAATAAGGCTATTTAATAAGCCTAAGTTGCTGAAATAAGCCTATTTAATAAGCCGAAGTTGCTGAAATAAGGCTATTTAATGAGTCCAAGTTGCTGAAATAAGCCGATTTAATAAGCCTAAGTTGCTGAAATAAGTATATTTAATAAGCATAAGTTGCTGAAATAAGCCTATTTAATAAGTCTAAGTTGCTGAAATAAGGCTATTTAATAAGTCTAAGTTGCTGAAATAAGCCTTTTTAATCAGCGTAAGTTGCTGAAATACGCCTATTTAATAAGCCCAAGTTGCTGAAATAAGCCTACTTAATTAGGCTATTTAATAAGCCTAAGTTGCTGAAATAAGCCTATTTAATAAGCGTAAGTTACTGAAATAAGGCTATTTAATAAGTCTAAGTTGCTGAAATAAGCCTATTTAATAAGCCTAAGTTGCTGAAATAAGCCTATTTAATAAGCCTGTTTAATAAGCCTAAGTTGCTGAAATAAGCCTATTTAATAAGCCTATTTAATAAGCCTATTTAATAGGCCTATTTAATAAGTCTAAGTTGCTGAATAAGCCTATTTAATAAGCCTAAGTTGCTGAATAAACCTATTTAATAAGCCTAAGTTGCTGAAATAGGGGTATTTAATAAGCCTAAGTTGCTAAAATAAGGCTATTTAATAAGTTTAAGTTGCTGAAATAAGCCTATTTAATAAGCCTAAGTTGCTGAAATAAGCCTATTTAATAAGGCTATTTAATGAGCCTAAGTTGCTGAAATAAGCCTATTTAATAAGCCTAAGTTTCTGAACTAAGCCTATTTAAAAAGGTATATTTAATAAGTCTAAGTTGCTGAAATAAACCTATTTAAAAATGCTATTTAATAAGCCTAAGTTGCTGAAATAAACCTGTTTAATAAGGCTATTTAATAAGCATAAGTTGCTGCAATAAGCCTATTTAATAAGCCTAAGTTGCTGAATAAGCGTATTTCATAAGCCTAAGTTGCTGAAATAAGCCTTTTTAATATGTCTCAGTTGCTGAAATAAGCCTATTTAATAAGCCTAAGTTGCTGAAATAAGCCTATTTAAATAGGCTATTTAATAAGCCTAAGTTGCTGAATAAGCCTATTTAATAAGTCTAAGTTGCTGAAATAAGGCTATTTAATAAGCCTAAGTTGCTGAAATAAGCCTATTTAATAAGCCTACGTTGGTGAACTAAGCCTATATAAAAAAGGTCTATTTAATAAGTCTAAGTTGCTGAAAAAAACCTATTTAAAAATGCTATTTAATAAGCCTAAATTGCTAGAAATAAACCTGTTTAATAAGGCTATTTAATAAGCATAAGTTGCTGAAATAAGCCTATTTAATAAGCCTAAGTTGCTGAAATAAGCCTATTTAAAAATACTATTTAATAAGCCTAAGTTGCTGAAATAAGCCTATTAAATAAGCGTAAGTTACTGAAATAAGGCTATTTAATAAGCCTATTTAATAAGCCTACGTTGCTGAATAAGCCTATTTAATAAGCCTAAGTTGCTGAAATAAGCCTATTTAATAAGTCTAAGTTGCTGAAATAAGGCTATTTAATAAGCCTAAGTTGCTGAAATAAGCCTATTTAATAAGCCTAAGTTGCTGAAATAAGGCTATTTAATAAGTCCAAGTTGCTGAAATAAGCAGATTTAATAAGCCTAAGTTGCTGAAATAAGTATATTTAATAAGCATAAGTTGCTGAAATAAGCCTATTTAATAAGTCTAAGTTGCTGAAATAAGCCTTTTTAATCAGCGTAAGTTGCTGAAATAAGCCTATTTAATAAGCCCAAGTTGCTGAAATAAGCCTACTTAATTAGGCTATTTAATAAGCCTAAGTTGCTGAAATAAGCCTATTTAATAAGCGTAAGTTACTGAAATAAGGCTATTTAATAAACCTATTTAATGAGCCTACGTTGCTGAATAAGCCTATTTAATAAGCCTAAGTTGCTGAAATAAGCCTATTTAATAAGTCTAAGTTGCTGAAATAAGGCTATTTAATAAGCCTAAGTTGCTGAAATAAGCCTATTTAATAAGCCTAAGTTGCTGAAATAAGCCTATTTAATAAGGCTATTTAATAAGTCTAAGTTGCAGAAATGAACCTATTTAATAATGCTATTTAATACGCCTAATTTGCCTAAATAAGCATATTTAATAAGCCTAAGTTGCTAAAATAAGCCTATTTAATAGGCCTATCTAATAAGTCTAAGTTGCAGAAATAAGCATATTTCATAAGCATATTTAATGAGCCTAAGTTGCTGAAATGTCTATTTAATAAGTCGGTTTAATAAGTCTAAGTTGCTAAAATAAGCCTATTTAATAAGGCTATTTAATAAGCCTAAGTTGCTGAAATAAGCCTATTTAATAAGGTTATTTAATGAGCCTAAGTTGCTGAAAAAAGCCTATTTAATAAGGCTATTTAATGAGCCTAAGTTGCTGAAATAAGCCTATTTAATAAGCCTAAGTTTCTGAACTAAGCCTATTTAAAAATACTATTTAATAAGCCTAAGTTGCTGAAATAAGCCTATTAAATAAGTGTAAGTTACTGAAATAAGGCTATTTAATAAGCCTATTTAATAAGCCTACGTTGCTGAATAAGCCTATTTAATAAGCCTAAGTTGCTGAAATAGGCCTATTTAATAAGTCTAATTTGCTGAAATAAGGCTATTTAATAAGCCTAAGTTGCTGAAATAAGCCTATTTAATAAGCCTAAGTTGCTGAAATAAGGCTATTTAATAAGTCCAAGTTGCTGAAATAAGCAGATTTAATAAGCCTAAGTTGCTGAAATAAGTATATTTAATAAGCATAAGTTGCTGAAATAAGCCTATTTAATAAGTCTAAGTTGCTGAAATAAGCCTTTTTAATCAGCGTAAGTTGCTGAAATAAGCCTATTTAATAAGCCCAAGTTGCTGAAATAAGCCTACTTAATTAGGCTATTTAATAAGCCTAAGTTGCTGAAATAAGCCTATTTAATAAGCCTAAGTTGCTGAAATAAGCCTATTTAATAAGCCTAAGTTGCTGAAATAAGCCTATTTAATAAGGCTATTTAATAAGTCTAAGTTGCAGAAATGAACCTATTTAATAATGCTATTTAATACGCCTAATTTGCCTAAATAAGCATATTTAATAAGCCTAAGTTGCAAAAATAAGCATATTTAATTGGCCTATCTAATAAGTCTAAGTTGCAGAAATAAGCATATTTCATAAGCATATTTAATGAGCCTAAGTTGCTGAAATGTCTATTTAATAAGTCGGTTTAATAAGTCTAAGTTGCTAAAATAAGCCTATTTAATAAGGCTATTTAATAAGCCTAAGTTGCTGAAATAAGCCTATTTAATAAGGTTATTTAATGAGCCTAAGTTGCTGAAAAAAGCCTATTTAATAAGGCTATTTAATGAGCCTAAGTTGCTGAAATAAGCCTATTTAATAAGCCTAAGTTTCTGAACTAAGCCTATTTAAAAATACTATTTAATAAGCCTAAGTTGCTGAAATAAGCCTATTAAATAAGCGTAAGTTACTGAAATAAGGCTATTTAATAAGCCTATTTAATAAGCCTACGTTGCTGAATAAGCCTATTTAATAAGCCTAAGTTGCTGAAATAAGCCTATTTAATAAGTCTAAGTTGCTGAAATAAGGCTATTTAATAAGCCTAAGTTGCTGAAATAAGCCTATTTAATAAGCCTAAGTTGCTGAAATAAGGCTATTTAATAAGTCCAAGTTGCTGAAATAAGCAGATTTAATAAGCCTAAGTTGCTGAAATAAGTATATTTAATAAGCATAATTTGCTGAAATAAGCCTATTTAATAAGTCTAAGTTGCTGAAATAAGCCTTTTTAATCAGCGTAAGTTGCTGAAATAAGCCTATTTAATAAGCCCAAGTTGCTGAAATAAGCCTACTTAATTAGGCTATTTAATAAGCCTAAGTTGCTGAGATAAGCCTATTTAATAAGCGTAAGTTACTGAAATAAGGCTATTTAATAAGCCTATTTAATGAGCCTACGTTGCTGAATAAGCCTATTTAATAAGCCTAAGTTGCTGAAATAAGCCTATTTAATAAGTCTAAGTTGCTGAAATAAGGCTATTTAATAAGCCTAAGTTGCTGAAATAAGCCTATTTAATAAGCCTAAGTTGCTGAAATAAGGCTATTTAATAAGTCCAAGTTGCTGAAATAAGCCTATTTAATAAGCCTAAGTTGCTGAAATAAGTATATTTAATAAGCATAAGTTGCTGAAATAAGCCTATTTAATAAGTCTAAGTTGCTGAAATAAGGCTATTTAATAAGTCTAAGTTGCTGAAATAAGCCTTTTTAATCAGCGTAAGTTGCTGAAATAAGCCTATTTAATAAGCCCAAGCTGCTGAAATAAGCCTACTTAATTAGGCTATTTAATAAGCCTAAGTTGCTGAAATAAGCCTATTTAATAAGCGTAAGTTGCTGAAATAAGGCTATTTAATAAGTCTAAGTTGCTGAAATAAGCCTATTTAATAAGCCTAAGTTGCTGAAATAAGCCTATTTAATAAGCCTGTTTAATAAGCCTAAGTTGCTGAAATAAGCCTATTTAATAAGCCTATTTAATAAGCCTATTTAATAGGCCTATTTAATAAATCTAAGTTGCTGAATAAGCCTATTTAATAAGCCTAAGTTGCTGAATAAACCTATTTAATACGTCTAAGTTGCTGAAATAAGCCTATTTAATAAGGCTATTTAATAAGCCTAAGTTGCTGAAAAAGCCTATTTAATAAGTCTAAGTTGCTGAAATAAGCCTATTTAATAAGTCTAAGTTGCTGAAATAAGGCTATTTAATAAGCCTAAGTTGCTGAACTAAGCCTATTTAAAAAGGTATATTTAATAAGTCTAAGTTGCTGAAATAAACCTATTTAAAAATGCTATTTAATAAGCCTAAGTTGCTGAAATAAACCTGTTTAATAAGGCTATTTAATAAGCATAAGTTGCTGAAATAAGCCTATTTAATAAGCCTAAGTTGCTGAATAAGCCTATTTCATAAGCCTAAGTTGCTGAAATAAGCCTTTTTAATATGTCTCAGTTGCTGAAATAAGCCTATTTAATAAGCCTAAGTTGCTGAAATAAGCCTATTTAAATAGGCTATTTAATAAGCCTAAGTTGCTGAATAAGCCTATTTAATAAGTCTAAGTTGCTGAAATAAGGCTATTTAATAAGCCTAAGTTGCTGAAATAAGCCTATTTAATAAGCCTACGTTGGTGAACTAAGCCTATATAAAAAGGTCTATTTAATAAGTCTAAGTTGCTGAAAAAAACCTATTTAAAAATGCTATTTAATAAGCCTAAATTGCTAGAAATAAAACTGTTTAATAAGGCTATTTAATAAGCATAAGTTGCTGAAATAAGCCTATTTAATAAGCCTAAGTTGCTGAAATAAGCCTATTTAATAAGCCTATTTAATAAGCCTATTTAATAGGCCTATTTAATAAGTCTAAGTTGCTGAATAAGCCTATTTAATAAGCCTAAGTTGCTGAATAAACCTATTTAATAAGTCTAAGTTGCTGAAATAAGCCTATTTAATAAGGCTATTTAATAAGCCTAAGTTGCTGAAATAAGCCTATTTAATAAGTCTAAGTTGCTGAAATAAGGCTATTTAATAAGCCTAAGTTGCTGAAATAAGGCTATTTAATAAGTTTAAGTTGCTGAAATAAGCCTATTTAATAAGCCTAAGTTGCTGAAATAAGCCTATTTAATAAGTCTAAGTTGCTGAAATAAGGCTATTTAATAAGCCTAAGTTGCTGAACTAAGCCTATTTAAAAAGGTATATTTAATAAGTCTAAGTTGCTGAAATAAACCTATTTAAAAATGCTATTTAATAAGCCTAAGTTGCTGAAATAAACCTGTTTAATAAGGCTATTTAATAAGCATAAGTTGCTGAAATAAGCCTATTTAATAAGCCTAAGTTGCTGAATAAGCCTATTTCATAAGCCTAAGTTGCTGAAATAAGCCTTTTTAATATGTCTCAGTTGCTGAAATAAGCCTATTTAATAAGCCTAAGTTGCTGAAATAAGCCTATTTAAATAGGCTATTTAATAAGCCTAAGTTGCTGAATAAGCCTATTTAATAAGTCTAAGTTGCTGAAATAAGGCTATTTAATAAGCCTAAGTTGCTGAAATAAGCCTATTTAATAAGCCTACGTTGGTGAACTAAGCCTATATAAAAAGGTCTATTTAATAAGTCTAAGTTGCTGAAAAAAACCTATTTAAAAATGCTATTTAATAAGCCTAAATTGCTAGAAATAAAACTGTTTAATAAGGCTATTTAATAAGCATAAGTTGCTGAAATAAGCCTATTTAATAAGCCTAAGTTGCTGAAATAAGCCTATTTAATAAGGCTATTTAATAAGTCTAAGTTGCAGAAATGAACCTATTTAATAATGCTATTTAATACACCTAATTTGCTTAAATAAGCATATTTAATAAGCGTAAGTTACTGAAATAAGGCTATTTAATAACCCTATTTAATGAGCCTACGTTGCTGAATAAGCCTATTTAATAAGCCTAAGTTGCTGAAATAAGCCTATTTAATAAGCCTAAGTTGCTGAAATAAGTATATTTAATAAGCATAAGTTGCTGAAATAAGCCTATTTAATAAGTCTAAGTTGCTGAAATAAGCCTTTTTAATCAGCGTAAGTTGCTGAAATAAGCCTATTTAATAAGCCCAAGTTGCTGAAATAAGCCTACTTAATTAGGCTATTTAATAAGCCTAAGTTGCTGAAATAAGCCTATTTAATAAGCGTAAGTTACTGAAATAAGGCTATTTAATAAGCCTATTTAATGAGCCTACTTTGCTGAATAAGCCTATTTAATAAGCCTAAGTTGCTGAAAGAAGCCTATTTAATAAGTCTAAGTTGCTGAAATAAGGCTATTTAATAAGCCTAAGTTGCTGAAATAAGCCTATTTAATAAGCCTAAGTTGCTGAAATAAGCCTATTTAATAAGCCTAAGTTGCTGAAATAAGGCTATTTAATAAGTCCAAGTTGCTGAAATAAGCCTATTTAATAAGCCTAAGTTGCTGAAATAAGTATATTTAATAAGCATAAGTTGCTGAAATAAGCCTATTTAATAAGTCTAAGTTGCTGAAATAAGGCTATTTAATAAGTCTAAGTTGCTGAAATAAGCCTTTTTAATCAGCGTAAGTTGCTGAAATAAGCCTATTTAATAAGCCCAAGCTGCTGAAATAAGCCTACTTAATTAGGCTATTTAATAAGCCTAAGTTGCTGAAATAAGCCTATTTAATAAGCATAAGTTGCTGAAATAAGGCTATTTAATAAGTCTAAGTTGCTGAAATAAGCCTATTTAATAAGCCTAAGTTGCTGAAATAAGCCTATTTAATAAGCCTGTTTAATAAGCCTAAGTTGCTGAAATAAGCCTATTTAATAAGCCTATTTAATAAGCCTATTTAATAGGCCTATTTAATAAGTCAAAGTTGCTGAATAAGCCTATTTAATAAGCCTAAGTTGCTGAATAAACCTATTTAATACGTCTAAGTTGCTGAAATAAGCCTATTTAATAAGGCTATTTAATAAGCCTAAGTTGCTGAAAAAGCCTATTTAATAAGTCTAAGTTGCTGAAATAAGGCTATTTAATAAGCCTAAGTTGCTGAAATAAGGCTATTTAATAATTTTAAGTTGCTGAAATAAGCCTATTTAATAAGCCTAAGTTGCTGAAATAAGCCTATTTAATAAGTCTAAGTTGCTGAAATAAGGCTATTTAATAAGCCTAAGTTGCTGAACTAAGCCTATTTAAAAAGGTATATTTAATAAGTCTAAGTTGCTGAAATAAACCTATTTAAAAATGCTATTTAATAAGCCTAAGTTGCTGAAATAAACCTGTTTAATAAGGCTATTTAATAAGCATAAGTTGCTGAAATAAGCCTATTTAATAAGCCTAAGTTGCTGAATAAGCCTATTTCATAAGCCTAAGTTGCTGAAATCAGCCTTTTTAATATGTCTCAGTTGCTGAAATAAGCCTATTTAATAAGCCTAAGTTGCTGAAATAAGCCTATTTAAATAGGCTATTTAATAAGCCTAAGTTGCTGAATAAGCCTATTTAATAAGTCTAAGTTGCTGAAATAAGGCTATTTAATAAGCCTAAGTTGCTGAAATAAGCCTATTTAATAAGCCTACGTTGGTGAACTAAGCCTATATAAAAAGGTCTATTTAATAAGTCTAAGTTGCTGAAAAAAACCTATTTAAAAATGATATTTAATAAGCCTAAATTGCTAGAAATAAAACTGTTTAATAAGGCTATTTAATAAGCATAAGTTGCTGAAATAAGCCTATTTAATAAGCCTAAGTTGCTGAAATAAGCCTATTTAATAAGCCTATTTAAAATGCCTATTTAATAAGTCTAAGTTGCTGAATAAGCCTATTTAATAAGCCTAAGTTGCTGAATAAACCTATTTAATAAGTCTAAGTTGCTGAAAGAGGCCTATTTAATAAGGCTATTTAATAAGCCTAAGTTGCTGAAAAAGCCTATTTAATAAGTCTAAGTTGCTGAAATAAACCTATTTAAAAATGCTATTTAATAAGCCTAAGTTGCTGAAATAAACCTGTTTAATAAGGCTATTTAATAAGCATAAGTTGCTGAAATAAGCCTATTTAATAAGCCTAAGTTGCTGAATAAGCCTATTTCATAAGCCTAAGTTGCTGAAATAAGCCTTTTTAATATGTCTCAGTTGCTGAAATAAGCCTATTTAATAAGCCTAAGTTGCTGAAATAAGCCTATTTAAATAGGCTATTTAATAAGCCTAAGTTGCTGAATAAGCCTATTTAATAAGTCTAAGTTGCTGAAATAAGGCTATTTAATAAGCCTAAGTTGCTGAAATAAGCCTATTTAATAAGCCTACGTTGGTGAACTAAGCCTATATAAAAAGGTCTATTTAATAAGTCTAAGTTGCTGAAAAAAACCTATTTAAAAATGCTATTTAATAAGCCTAAATTGCTAGAAATAAAACTGTTTAATAAGGCTATTTAATAAGCATAAGTTGCTGAAATAAGCCTATTTAATAAGCCTAAGTTGCTGAAATAAGCCTATTTAATAAGCCTATTTAATAAGCCTATTTAATAGGCCTATTTAATAAGTCTAAGTTGCTGAATAAGCCTATTTAATAAGCCTAAGTTGCTGAATAAACCTATTTAATAAGTCTAAGTTGCTGAAATAAGCCTATTTAATAAGGCTATTTAATAAGCCTAAGTTGCTGAAATAAGCCTATTTAATAAGTCTAAGTTGCTGAAATAAGGCTATTTAATAAGCCTAAGTTGCTGAAATAAGGCTATTTAATAAGTTTAAGTTGCTGAAATAAGCCTATTTAATAAGCCTAAGTTGCTGAAATAAGCCTATTTAATAAGTCTAAGTTGCTGAAATAAGGCTATTTAATAAGCCTAAGTTGCTGAACTAAGCCTATTTAAAAAGGTATATTTAATAAGTCTAAGTTGCTGAAATAAACCTATTTAAAAATGCTATTTAATAAGCCTAAGTTGCTGAAATAAACCTGTTTAATAAGGCTATTTAATAAGCATAAGTTGCTGAAATAAGCCTATTTAATAAGCCTAAGTTGCTGAATAAGCCTATTTCATAAGCCTAAGTTGCTGAAATAAGCCTTTTTAATATGTCTCAGTTGCTGAAATAAGCCTATTTAATAAGCCTAAGTTGCTGAAATAAGCCTATTTAAATAGGCTATTTAATAAGCCTAAGTTGCTGAATAAGCCTATTTAATAAGTCTAAGTTGCTGAAATAAGGCTATTTAATAAGCCTAAGTTGCTGAAATAAGCCTATTTAATAAGCCTACGTTGGTGAACTAAGCCTATATAAAAAGGTCTATTTAATAAGTCTAAGTTGCTGAAAAAAACCTATTTAAAAATGCTATTTAATAAGCCTAAATTGCTAGAAATAAAACTGTTTAATAAGGCTATTTAATAAGCATAAGTTGCTGAAATAAGCCTATTTAATAAGCCTAAGTTGCTGAAATAAGCCTATTTAATAAGGCTATTTAATAAGTCTAAGTTGCAGAAATGAACCTATTTAATAATGCTATTTAATACACCTAATTTGCTTAAATAAGCATATTTAATAAGCGTAAGTTACTGAAATAAGGCTATTTAATAACCCTATTTAATGAGCCTACGTTGCTGAATAAGCCTATTTAATAAGCCTAAGTTGCTGAAATAAGCCTATTTAATAAGCCTAAGTTGCTGAAATAAGTATATTTAATAAGCATAAGTTGCTGAAATAAGCCTATTTAATAAGTCTAAGTTGCTGAAATAAGCCTTTTTAATCAGCGTAAGTTGCTGAAATAAGCCTATTTAATAAGCCCAAGTTGCTGAAATAAGCCTACTTAATTAGGCTATTTAATAAGCCTAAGTTGCTGAAATAAGCCTATTTAATAAGCGTAAGTTACTGAAATAAGGCTATTTAATAAGCCTATTTAATGAGCCTACTTTGCTGAATAAGCCTATTTAATAAGCCTAAGTTGCTGAAAGAAGCCTATTTAATAAGTCTAAGTTGCTGAAATAAGGCTATTTAATAAGCCTAAGTTGCTGAAATAAGCCTATTTAATAAGCCTAAGTTGCTGAAATAAGCCTATTTAATAAGCCTAAGTTGCTGAAATAAGGCTATTTAATAAGTCCAAGTTGCTGAAATAAGCCTATTTAATAAGCCTAAGTTGCTGAAATAAGTATATTTAATAAGCATAAGTTGCTGAAATAAGCCTATTTAATAAGTCTAAGTTGCTGAAATAAGGCTATTTAATAAGTCTAAGTTGCTGAAATAAGCCTTTTTAATCAGCGTAAGTTGCTGAAATAAGCCTATTTAATAAGCCCAAGCTGCTGAAATAAGCCTACTTAATTAGGCTATTTAATAAGCCTAAGTTGCTGAAATAAGCCTATTTAATAAGCATAAGTTGCTGAAATAAGGCTATTTAATAAGTCTAAGTTGCTGAAATAAGCCTATTTAATAAGCCTAAGTTGCTGAAATAAGCCTATTTAATAAGCCTGTTTAATAAGCCTAAGTTGCTGAAATAAGCCTATTTAATAAGCCTATTTAATAAGCCTATTTAATAGGCCTATTTAATAAGTCAAAGTTGCTGAATAAGCCTATTTAATAAGCCTAAGTTGCTGAATAAACCTATTTAATACGTCTAAGTTGCTGAAATAAGCCTATTTAATAAGGCTATTTAATAAGCCTAAGTTGCTGAAAAAGCCTATTTAATAAGTCTAAGTTGCTGAAATAAGGCTATTTAATAAGCCTAAGTTGCTGAAATAAGGCTATTTAATAATTTTAAGTTGCTGAAATAAGCCTATTTAATAAGCCTAAGTTGCTGAAATAAGCCTATTTAATAAGTCTAAGTTGCTGAAATAAGGCTATTTAATAAGCCTAAGTTGCTGAACTAAGCCTATTTAAAAAGGTATATTTAATAAGTCTAAGTTGCTGAAATAAACCTATTTAAAAATGCTATTTAATAAGCCTAAGTTGCTGAAATAAACCTGTTTAATAAGGCTATTTAATAAGCATAAGTTGCTGAAATGAGCCTATTTAATAAGCCTAAGTTGCTGAATAAGCCTATTTCATAAGCCTAAGTTGCTGAAATCAGCCTTTTTAATATGTCTCAGTTGCTGAAATAAGCCTATTTAATAAGCCTAAGTTGCTGAAATAAGCCTATTTAAATAGGCTATTTAATAAGCCTAAGTTGCTGAATAAGCCTATTTAATAAGTCTAAGTTGCTGAAATAAGGCTATTTAATAAGCCTAAGTTGCTGAAATAAGCCTATTTAATAAGCCTACGTTGGTGAACTAAGCCTATATAAAAAGGTCTATTTAATAAGTCTAAGTTGCTGAAAAAAACCTATTTAAAAATGATATTTAATAAGCCTAAATTGCTAGAAATAAAACTGTTTAATAAGGCTATTTAATAAGCATAAGTTGCTGAAATAAGCCTATTTAATAAGCCTAAGTTGCTGAAATAAGCCTATTTAATAAGCCTATTTAAAATGCCTATTTAATAAGTCTAAGTTGCTGAATAAGCCTATTTAATAAGCCTAAGTTGCTGAATAAACCTATTTAATAAGTCTAAGTTGCTGAAAGAGGCCTATTTAATAAGGCTATTTAATAAGCCTAAGTTGCTGAAAAAGCCTATTTAATAAGTCTAAGTTGCTGAAATAAGGCTATTTAATAAGCTTAAGTTGCTGAAATAAGGCTATTTAATAAGTTTAAGTTGCTGAAATAAGCCTATTTAATAAGCCTAAGTTGCTGAAATAAGCCTATTTAATAAGTCTAAGTTGCTGAAATAAGGCTATTTAATAAGCCTAAGTTGCTGAACTAAGCCTATTTAAAAAGGTATATTTAATAAGTCTAAGTTGCTGAAATAAACCTATTTAAAAATGCTATTTAATAAGCCTAAGTTGCTGAAATAAACCTGTTTAATAAGGCTATTTAATAAACATAAGTTGCTGAAATAAGCCTATTTAATAAGCCTAAGTTGCTGAATAAGCCTATTTCATAAGCCTAAGTTGCTGAAATCAGCCTTTTTAATATGTCTCAGTTGCTGAAATAAGCCTATTTAATAAGCCTAAGTTGCTGAAATAAGCCTATTTAAATAGGCTATTTAATAAGCCTAAGTTGCTGAATAAGCCTATTTAATAAGTCTAAGTTGCTGAAATAAGGCTATTTAATAAGCCTAAGTTGCTGAAATAAGCCTATTTAATAAGCCTACGTTGGTGAACTAAGCCTATATAAAAAGGTCTATTTAATAAGTCTAAGTTGCTGAAAAAAAACTATTTAAAAATGCTATTTAATAAGCCTAAATTGCTAGAAATAAAACTGTTTAATAAGGCTATTTAATAAGCATAAGTTGCTGAAATAAGCCTATTTAATAAGCCTAAGTTGCTGAAATAAGCCTATTTAATAAGCCTATTTAAAATGCCTATTTAATAAGTCTAAGTTGCTGAATAAGCCTATTTAATAAGCCTAAGTTGCTGAATAAACCTATTTAATAAGTCTAAGTTGCTGAAAGAGGCCTATTTAATAAGGCTATTTAATAAGCCTAAGTTGCTGAAAAAGCCTATTTAATAAGTCTAAGTTGCTGAAATAAGGCTATTTAATAAGCTTAAGTTGCTGAAATAAGGCTATTTAATAAGTTTAAGTTGCTGAAATAAGCCTATTTAATAAGCCTAAGTTGCTGAAATAAGCCTATTTAATAAGTCTAAGTTGCTGAAATAAGGCTATTTAATAAGCCTAAGTTGCTGAACTAAGCCTATTTAAAAAGGTATATTTAATAAGTCTAAGTTGCTGAAATAAACCTATTTAAAAATGCTATTTAATAAGCCTAAGTTGCTGAAATAAACCTGTTTAATAAGGCTATTTAATAAACATAAGTTGCTGAAATAAGCCTATTTAATAAGCCTAAGTTGCTGAATAAGCCTATTTCATAAGCCTAAGTTGCTGAAATAAGCCTTTTTAATATGTCTCAGTTGCTGAAATAAGCCTATTTAATAAGCCTAAGTTGCTGAAATAAGCCTATTTAAATAGGCTATTTAATAAGCCTAAGTTGCTGAATAAGCCTATTTAATAAGTCTAAGTTGCTGAAATAAGGCTATTTAATAAGCCTAAGTTGCTGAAATAAGCCTATTTAATAAGCCTACGTTGGTGAACTAAGCCTATATAAAAATGTCTATTTAATAAGTCTAAGTTGCTGAAAAAAAACTATTTAAAAATGCTATTTAATAAGCCTAAATTGCTAGAAATAAAACTGTTTAATAAGGCTATTTAATAAGCATAAGTTGCTGAAATAAGCCTATTTAATAAGCCTAAGTTGCTGAAATAAGCCTATTTAATAAGGCTATTTAATAAGTCTAAGTTTCAGAAATGAACCTATTTAATAATGCTATTTAATACACCTAATTTGCTTAAATAAGCATATTTAATAAGCGTAAGTTACTGAAATAAGGCTATTTAATAACCCTATTTAATGAGCCTACGTTGCTGAATAAGCCTATTTAATAAGCCTAAGTTGCTGAAATAAGCCTATTTAATAAGTCTAAGTTGCTGAAATAAGGCTATTTAATAAGCCTAAGTTGCTGAAATAAGCCTATTTAATAAGCCTAAGTTGCTGAAATAAGCCTATTTAATAAGCCTAAGTTGCTGAAATAAGGCTATTTAATAAGTCCAAGTTGCTGAAATAAGCCTATTTAATAAGCCTAAGTTGCTGAAATAAGTATATTTAATAAGCATAAGTTGCTGAAATAAGCCTATTTAATAAGTCTAAGTTGCTGAAATAAGGCTATTTAATAAGTCTAAGTTGCTGAAATAAGCCTATTTAATAAGCGTAAGTTGCTGAAATAAGGCTATTTAATAAGTCTAAGTTGCTGAAATAAGCCTATTTAATACGCCTAAGTTGCTGAAATAAGCCTATTTAATAAGCCTGTTTAATAAGCCTAAGTTGCTGAAATAAGCCTATTTAATAAGCCTATTTAATAAGCCTATTTAATAGGCCTATTTAATAAGTCTAAGTTGCTGAATAAGCCTATTTAATAAGCCTAAGTTGCTGAATAAGCCTATTTAATAAGCCTAAGTTGCTGAAATAAGCCTATTTAATAAGTCTAAGTTTCTGAAATAAGGCTATTTAATAAGCCTAAGTTGCTGAAATAAGCCTATTTAATAAGTCTAAGTTTCTGAAATAAGCTTATTTAATAAGCCTAAGTTGCTGAAATAAGCCTATTTAATAAGGCTATTTAATAAGCCTAAGTTGCTGAATAAGCCTATTTAATAAGTCTAAGTTGCTGAAATCAGGCTATTTAATAAGCCTAAGTTGCTGAACTAAGCCTATTTAAAAAGGTATATATAATAAGTCTAAGTTGCTGAAATAAACCTATTTAAAAATGCTATTTAATAAGCCTAAGTTGCTGAAATAAACCTGTTTAATAAGGCTATTTAATAAGCATAAGTTGCTGAAATAAGCCTATTTAATAAGCCTAAGTTGCTGAATAAGCCTATTTCATAAGCCTAAGTTGCTGAAATAAGCCTTTTTAATATGTCTCAGTTGCTGAAATAAGCCTATTTAATAAGCCTAAGTTGCTGAAATAAGCCTATTTAAATAGGCTATTTAATAAGCCTAAGTTGCTGAATAAGCCTATTTAATAAGTCTAAGTTGCTGAAATAAGGCTATTTAATAAGCCTAAGTTGCTGAAATAAGCCTATTTAATAAGCCTACGTTGGTGAACTAAGCCTATATAAAAATGTCTATTTAATAAGTCTAAGTTGCTGAAAAAAACCTATTTAAAAATGCTATTTAATAAGCCTAAATTGCTAGAAATAAAACTGTTTAATAAGGCTATTTAATAAGCATAAGTTGCTGAAATAAGCCTATTTAATAAGCCTAAGTTGCTGAAATAAGCCTATTTAATAAGGCTATTTAATAAGTCTAAGTTGCAGAAATGAACCTATTTAATAATGCTATTTAATACGCCTAATTTGCTTAAATAAGCATATTTAATAAGCCTAAGTTGCTAAAATAAGCCTATTTAATAGGCCTATCTAATAAGTCTAAGTTGCAGAAATAAGCATATTTCATAAGCATATTTAATGAGCCTAAGTTGCTGAAATGTCTATTTAATAAGTCGGTTTAAAAAGTCTAAGTTGCTAAAATAAGCCTATTTAATAAGGCTATTTAATAAGCCTAAGTTGCTGAAATAAGCCTATTTAATAAGGCTATTTAATGAGCCTAAGTTGCTGAAAAAAGCCTATTTAATAAGGCTATTTAATGAGCCTAAGTTGCTGAAATAAGCCTATTTACTAAGCCTAAGTTTCTGAACTAAGCCTATTTAAAAATACTATTTAATAAGCCTAAGTTGCTGAAATAAACCTGTTTAATAAGGCTATTTAAAAAGCATAAGTTGCTGAAATAAGCCTATTTAATAAGCCTGAGTTGCTGAAATAAACCTATTTAATAAGGCTATTTAATAAGTCTAAGTTGCTGAAATAAACCTATTTAATAAGCCTAAGTTGCTAAAATAAGCCTATTTAATGAGGCTATTTAATAAGTCTATTTAATAAGCCTATTTAATAAGCCTATTTAATACGCCTATTAATAAGCCTATTTAATATGCCTATTTAATACACCTATTTAATAAGTATTTAATGAGCCTATGTATTAAGTCTATTTAATAAGCCTTTTTAATAAGCCTATTTAATAAGTCTATTTAATAAGCCTATTTAATAAGCCTATTTAATATGCCTATTAATAAGCTTATTTAATACGCCTATTTAATACACCTATTTAATAAGTATTTAATGAACCTATGTATTAAGTCTATTTAATAAGCCATTTTAATAAGCCTATTTAATAAGTATTTAATGAGCCTATTTAATAAGCCTATTTATTGAGCCTATTTAATAAGCCTATTTATTGAGCCTATTTAATAAGACTATTTAATATGCCTATTTAATAAGCCTATTTATTGAGCCTATTTAATAAGTCTATTTAATACGCCTATTTAATGAGCCTATTTAATAAGCCTATTTAATAAGCCTATTTATTGAGCCTATTTAATAAGTCTATTTAATAAGCCTATTTAATAAGCCTCTTTATTGAGCCTATTTAATAAGTCTATTTAATAAGCCTATTTAATAAGTATTTAATGAGCCTCTTTAATCAGTCTATTTAATAGGCCTATTTAATAAGTCTAAGTTTGCTGAAATAAGCCTTTTTAATAAGCCTAAGTTTCTGAATGAGCCTATTTAATAAGCCTAAGTTGCTGAAATAAGCCTATTTAATAAGCCTAAGTTGCTGAATAAGCCTATTTAATAAGCCTAAGTTGCTGAATAAACCTATTTAATAAGTCTAAGTTGCTGAAATAAGCCTATTTAATAAGGCTATTTAATAAGCCTAAGTTGCTGAATAAGCCTATTTAATAAGCCTAAGTTGCTGAAATAAGCCTATTTAATAAGGCTATTTAATGAGCCTAAGTTGCTGAAATAAGACTATTTAATAAGCCTGAGTTTCTGAACTAAGCCTATTTAAAAAGGTATATTTAATAAGTCTAAGTTGCTGAAATAAACCTATTTAAAATGCTATTTAATAAGCCTAAGTTGCTGAAATAAACCTGTTTAATAAGGCTATTTAATAAGCATAAGTTGCTGAAATAAGCCTATTTAATAAGGCTCTTTAATAAGTCTATTTAATAAGCCTATTTAATAAGCCTATTTAATACGCCTATTTAATAAACACATTTAATAAGTATTTAATGAGCATTTTTAATAAGCCTATTTAATAAGCCTTTTTAATAAGCCTATTTAATAAGCCGATTTAATAAGTCTATTTAATAAGCCTATTTAATAAGCCTATTTAATAAGCCTATTTATTGAGCCTATTTAATAAGTCTATTTAATAAGCCTATTTAATAAGCCTATTTAATGAGCCTATTTAATAAGTCTATTTAATAAGCCTATTTAATAGGCCTTTTTAATAAGTCTAAGTTGCTGAAATAAGCCTATTTAATAAGCCTATTTAATAGGCCTATTGAATAAGTCTAAGTTGCTGAAATAAGCCTATTTAATAAGCCTAAGTTTCTGAATGAGCCTATTTAATAAGCCTAAGTTGCTGAAATAAGCCTATTAAATAAGCCTAAGTTGCTGAATAAGCCTAGTTAATGAGCCTAAGTTGCTGAATAAACCTATTTAATAAGTCTAAGTTGCTGAAATAAGCCTATTAAATAAGCCTAAGTTGCTGAATAAGCCTATTTAATGAGCCTAAGTTGCTGAATAAACCTATTTAATAAGTCTAATTTGCTGAAATAAGCCTATTTAATAAGGCTATTTAATAAGCCTAAGTTGCTGAATAAGCCTATTTAATAAGTCTAAGTTTCTGAAATAAGGCTATTTAATAAGCCTAAGTTGCTGAAATAAGACTATTTAATAAGTCTAAGTTGCTGAAATAAGCCTATTTAATAAGCCTAAGTTGCTGAAATAAGCCTATTTAATAAGGCTATTTAATAAGCCTAAGTTGCTGAATAAGCCTATTTAATAAGTCTAAGTTGCTGAAATCAGGCTATTTAATAAGCCTAAGTTGCTGAACTAAGCCTATTTAAAAAGGTATATATAATAAGTCTAAGTTGCTGAAATAAACCTATTTAAAAATGCTATTTAATAAGCCTAAGTTGCTGAAATAAACCTGTTTAATAAGGCTATTTAATAAGCATAAGTTGCTGAAATAAGCCTATTTAATAAGCCTAAGTTGCTGAATAAGCCTATTTCATAAGCCTAAGTTGCTGAAATAAGCCTTTTTAATATGTCTCAGTTGCTGAAATAAGCCTATTTAATAAGCCTAAGTTGCTGAAATAAGCCTATTTAAATAGGCTATTTAATAAGCCTAAGTTGCTGAATAAGCCTATTTAATAAGTCTAAGTTGCTGAAATAAGGCTATTTAATAAGCCTAAGTTGCTGAAATAAGCCTATTTAATAAGCCTACGTTGGTGAACTAAGCCTATATAAAAATGTCTATTTAATAAGTCTAAGTTGCTGAAAAAAACCTATTTAAAAATGCTATTTAATAAGCCTAAATTGCTAGAAATAAAACTGTTTAATAAGGCTATTTAATAAGCATAAGTTGCTGAAATAAGCCTATTTAATAAGCCTAAGTTGCTGAAATAAGCCTATTTAATAAGGCTATTTAATAAGTCTAAGTTGCAGAAATGAACCTATTTAATAATGCTATTTAATACGCCTAATTTGCTTAAATAAGCATATTTAATAAGCCTAAGTTGCTAAAATAAGCCTATTTAATAGGCCTATCTAATAAGTCTAAGTTGCAGAAATAAGCATATTTCATAAGCATATTTAATGAGCCTAAGTTGCTGAAATGTCTATTTAATAAGTCGGTTTAAAAAGTCTAAGTTGCTAAAATAAGCCTATTTAATAAGGCTATTTAATAAGCCTAAGTTGCTGAAATAAGCCTATTTAATAAGGCTATTTAATGAGCCTAAGTTGCTGAAAAAAGCCTATTTAATAAGGCTATTTAATGAGCCTAAGTTGCTGAAATAAGCCTATTTACTAAGCCTAAGTTTCTGAACTAAGCCTATTTAAAAATACTATTTAATAAGCCTAAGTTGCTGAAATAAACCTGTTTAATAAGGCTATTTAAAAAGCATAAGTTGCTGAAATAAGCCTATTTAATAAGCCTGAGTTGCTGAAATAAACCTATTTAATAAGGCTATTTAATAAGTCTAAGTTGCTGAAATAAACCTATTTAATAAGCCTAAGTTGCTAAAATAAGCCTATTTAATGAGGCTATTTAATAAGTCTATTTAATAAGCCTATTTAATAAGCCTATTTAATACGCCTATTAATAAGCCTATTTAATATGCCTATTTAATACACCTATTTAATAAGTATTTAATGAGCCTATGTATTAAGTCTATTTAATAAGCCTTTTTAATAAGCCTATTTAATAAGTCTATTTAATAAGCCTATTTAATAAGCCTATTTAATATGCCTATTAATAAGCTTATTTAATACGCCTATTTAATACACCTATTTAATAAGTATTTAATGAACCTATGTATTAAGTCTATTTAATAAGCCATTTTAATAAGCCTATTTAATAAGTATTTAATGAGCCTATTTAATAAGCCTATTTATTGAGCCTATTTAATAAGCCTATTTATTGAGCCTATTTAATAAGACTATTTAATATGCCTATTTAATAAGCCTATTTATTGAGCCTATTTAATAAGTCTATTTAATACGCCTATTTAATGAGCCTATTTAATAAGCCTATTTAATAAGCCTATTTATTGAGCCTATTTAATAAGTCTATTTAATAAGCCTATTTAATAAGCCTCTTTATTGAGCCTATTTAATAAGTCTATTTAATAAGCCTATTTAATAAGTATTTAATGAGCCTCTTTAATCAGTCTATTTAATAGGCCTATTTAATAAGTCTAAGTTTGCTGAAATAAGCCTTTTTAATAAGCCTAAGTTTCTGAATGAGCCTATTTAATAAGCCTAAGTTGCTGAAATAAGCCTATTTAATAAGCCTAAGTTGCTGAATAAGCCTATTTAATAAGCCTAAGTTGCTGAATAAACCTATTTAATAAGTCTAAGTTGCTGAAATAAGCCTATTTAATAAGGCTATTTAATAAGCCTAAGTTGCTGAATAAGCCTATTTAATAAGCCTAAGTTGCTGAAATAAGCCTATTTAATAAGGCTATTTAATGAGCCTAAGTTGCTGAAATAAGACTATTTAATAAGCCTGAGTTTCTGAACTAAGCCTATTTAAAAAGGTATATTTAATAAGTCTAAGTTGCTGAAATAAACCTATTTAAAATGCTATTTAATAAGCCTAAGTTGCTGAAATAAACCTGTTTAATAAGGCTATTTAATAAGCATAAGTTGCTGAAATAAGCCTATTTAATAAGGCTCTTTAATAAGTCTATTTAATAAGCCTATTTAATAAGCCTATTTAATACGCCTATTTAATAAACACATTTAATAAGTATTTAATGAGCATTTTTAATAAGCCTATTTAATAAGCCTTTTTAATAAGCCTATTTAATAAGCCGATTTAATAAGTCTATTTAATAAGCCTATTTAATAAGCCTATTTAATAAGCCTATTTATTGAGCCTATTTAATAAGTCTATTTAATAAGCCTATTTAATAAGCCTATTTAATGAGCCTATTTAATAAGTCTATTTAATAAGCCTATTTAATAGGCCTTTTTAATAAGTCTAAGTTGCTGAAATAAGCCTATTTAATAAGCCTAAGTTTCTGAATGAGCCTATTTAATAAGCCTAAGTTGCTGAAATAAGCCTATTAAATAAGCCTAAGTTGCTGAATAAGCCTAGTTAATGAGCCTAAGTTGCTGAATAAACCTATTTAATAAGTCTAAGTTGCTGAAATAAGCCTATTAAATAAGCCTAAGTTGCTGAATAAGCCTATTTAATGAGCCTAAGTTGCTGAATAAACCTATTTAATAAGTCTAATTTGCTGAAATAAGCCTATTTAATAAGGCTATTTAATAAGCCTAAGTTGCTGAATAAGCCTATTTAATAAGTCTAAGTTTCTGAAATAAGGCTATTTAATAAGCCTAAGTTGCTGAAATAAGACTATTTAATAAGTCTAAGTTGCTGAAATAAGCCTATTTAATAAGCCTAAGTTGCTGAAATAAGCCTATTTAATAAGGCTATTTAATAAGCCTAAGTTGCTGAAATAAGACTATTTAATAAGTCTAAGTTGCTGAAATAAGGCTATTTAATAAGCCTAAGTTGCTGAACTAAGCCTATTTAAAAAGGTATATTTAATAAGTCTAAGTTGCTGAAATAAACCTATTTAAAAATGCTATTTAATAAGTCTAAGTTGCTGAAATAAACCTGTTTAATAAGGCTATTTAATAAGCATAAGTTGCTGAAATAAGCCTATTTAATAAGCCTACGTTGCTGAATAAGCCTATTTCATAAGCCTAAGTTGCTGAAATAAGCCTTTTTAATATGTCTCAGTTGCTGAAATAAGCCTATTTAATAAGCCTAAGTTGCTGAAATAAGCCTATTTAAATAGGCTATTTAATAAGCCTAAGTTGCTGAATAAGCCTATTTAATAAGTCTAAGTTGCTGAAATAAGGCTATTTAATAAGCCTAAGTTGCTGAAATAAGCCTATTTAATAAGCCTACGTTGGTGAACTAAGCCTATATAAAAATGTATATTTAATAAGTCTAAGTTGCTGAAAAAAAACTATTTAAAAATGCTATTTAATAAGCCTAAATTGCTAGAAATAAAACTGTTTAATAAGGCTATTTAATAAGCATAAGTTGCTGAAATAAGCCTATTTAATAAGCCTAAGTTGCTGAAATAAGCCTATTTAATAAGGCTATTTAATAAGTCTAAGTTGCAGAAATGAACCTATTTAATAATGCTATTTAATACGCCTAATTTGCTTAAATAAGCATATTTAATAAGCCTAAGTTGCTAAAATAAGCCTATTTAATAGGCCTATCTAATAAGTCTAAGTTGCAGAAATAAGCATATTTCATAAGCATATTTAATGAGCCTAAGTTGCTGAAATGTCTATTTAATAAGTCGGTTTAATAAGTCTAAGTTGCTAAAATAAGCCTATTTAATAAGGCTATTTAATAAGCCTAGGTTGCTGAAATAAGCCTATTTAATAAGGCTATTTAATGAGCCTAAGTTGCTGAAAAAAGCCTATTTAATAAGGCTATTTAATGAGCCTAAGTTGCTGAAATAAGCCTATTTACTAAGCCTAAGTTTCTGAACTAAGCCTATTTAAAAATACTATTTAATAAGCCTAAGTTGCTGAAATAAACCTGTTTAATAAGGCTATTTAATAAGCATAAGTTGCTGAAATAAGCCTATTTAATAAGCCTAAGTTGCTGAATAAGCCTATTTCATAAGCCTAAGTTGCTGAAATAAGCCTTTTTAATATGTCTCAGTTGCTGAAATAAGCCTATTTAATAAGCCTAAGTTGCTGAAATAAGCCTATTTAATAAGGCTATTTAATGAGCCTAAGTTGCTGAAAAAAGCCTATTTAATAAGGCTATTTAATGAGCCTAAGTTGCTGAAATAAGCCTATTTACTAAGCCTAAGTTTCTGAACTAAGCCTATTTAAAAATACTATTTAATAAGCCTAAGTTGCTGAAATAAACCTGTTTAATAAGGCTATTTAATAAGTCTAAGTTGCTGAAATAAACCTATTTAATAAGCCTAAGTTGCTAAAATAAGCCTATTTAATGAGGCTATTTAATAAGTCTATTTAATAAGCCTATTTAATAAGCCTATTTAATACGCCTATTAATAAGCCTATTTAATATGCCTATTTAATACACCTATTTAATACGTATTTAATGAGCCTATGTATTAAGTCTATTTAATAAGCCTTTTTAATAAGCCTATTTAATAAGTCTATTTAATAAGCCTATTTAATAAGCCTATTTAATATGCCTATTAATAAGCTTATTTAATACGCCTATTTAATACACCTATTTAATAAGTATTTAATGAGCCTATGTATTAAGTCTATTTAATAAGCCATTTTAATAAGCCTATTTAATAAGTATTTAATGAGCCTATTTAATAAGCCTATTTATTGAGCCTATTTAATAAGCCTATTTATTGAGCCTATTTAATAAGACTATTTAACAAGCCTATTTAATAAGCCTATTTATTGAGCCTATTTAATAAGTCTATTTAATACGCCTATTTAATGAGCCTATTTAATAAGCCTATTTAATAAGCCTATTTATTGAGCATATTTAATAAGTCTATTTAATAAGCCTATTTAATAAGCCTCTTTATTGAGCCTATTTAATAAGTCTATTTAATAAGCCTATTTAATAAGTATTTAATGAGCCTATTTAATCAGTCTATTTAATAGGCCTATTTAATAAGTCTAAGTTGCTGAAATAAGCCTATTTAATAAGCCTAAGTTTCTGAATGAGCCTATTTAATAAGCCTAAGTTGCTGAAATAAGCCTATTTAATGAGCTATTTAATAAGTCTATTTAATAAGCCTATTTAATAAGCCTATTTAATAAGCCTATTTAATAAGCCTATGTAATAAGTCTATTTAATAAATCTATTTAATAAGTATTTAATGAGCCTATTTAATAAGCCTATTTATTGAGCCTATTTAATAAGCCTATTTATTGAGCCTATTTAATAAGCCTATTTATTGAGCCTATTTAATAAGCCTATTTAATAAGTCTATTTAATAAGCCTATTTAATATGCCTATTTATTGAGCCTATTTAATAAGCCTATTTAATAAGCCTATTTATTCAGCGTATTTAATAAGTCTATTTAATAAGCCTATTTAATAAGCCTATTTAATAAGCCTATTTAATAAGTATTTAATGAGCCTATTTAATAAGTCTATTTAATACACCTATTTAATAGGCCTATTTAATAAGTCTAAGTTGCTGAAATAAGCCTATTTAATAAGCCTAAGTTTCTGAATGAGCCTATTTAATAAGCCTAAGTTGCTGAAATAATCCTATTTAATAAGCCTAAGTTGCTGAATAAGCCTATTTAATAAGCCTAAGTTGCTGAAATAAGCCTATTTAATAAGTCTAAGTTGCTGAAATAAGGCTATTTAATAAGCCTAAGTTGCTGAAATAAGCCTATTTAATAAGCCTAAGTTGCTGAAATAAGGCTATTTAATAAGTCTAAGTTGCTGAAATAAGCCTATTTAATAAGCCTAAGTTGCTGAAATAAGTATATTTAATAAGCATAAGTTGCTGAAATAAGCCTATTTAATAAGTCTAAGTTGCTGAAATAAGGCTATTTAATAAATCTAAGTTGCTGAAATAAGGCTATTTAATAAGCCTAAGTTGCTGAAATAAGCCTATTTAATAAGCCTAAGTTGCTGAAATAAGGCTATTTAATAAGTCTAAGTTGCTGAAATAAGCCTATTTAATAAGCCTAAGTTGCTGAAATAAGTATATTTAATAAGCATAAGTTGCTGAAATAAGCCTATTTAATAAGTCTAAGTTGCTGAAATAAGGCTATTTAATAAGTCTAAGTTGCTGAAATAAGCCTTTTTAATCAGCGTAAGTTGCTGAAATACGCCTATTTAATAAGCCCAAGTTGCTGAAATAAGCCTACTTAATTAGGCTATTTAATAAGCCTAAGTTGCTGAAATAAGCCTATTTAATAAGCGTAAGTTACTGAAATAAGGCTATTTAATAAGTCTAAGTTGCTGAAATAAGCCTATTTAATAAGCCTAAGTTGCTGAAATAAGCCTATTTAATCAGCCTGTTTAATAAGCCTAAGTTGCTGAAATAAGCCTATTTAATAAGCCTATTTAATAGGCCTATTTACCAAGTCTAAGTTGCTGATAAAGCCTATTTAATAAGCCTAAGTTGCTGAATAAACCTATTTAATAAGCCTAAGTTGCTGAAATAAGGGTATTTAATAAGCCTAAGTTGCTAAAATAAGGCTATTTAATAAGTTTAAGTTGCTGAAATAAGCCTATTTAATAAGCCTAAGTTGCTGAAATAAGCCTATTTAATAAGGCTATTTAATGAGCCTAAGTTGCTGAAATAAGCCTATTTAATAAGCCTAAGTTTCTGAACTAAGCCTATTTAAAAAGGTATATTTAATAAGTCTAAGTTGCTGAAATAAACCTATTTAAAAATGCTATTTAAAAAGCCTCAGTTGCTGAAATAAACCTGTTTAATAAGGCTATTTAATAAGCATAAGTTGCTGCAATAAGCCTATTTAATAAGCCTAAGTTGCTGAATAAGCGTATTTCATAAGCCTAAGTTGCTGAAATAAGCCTATTTAATAAGTCTAAGTTGCTGAAATAAGGCTATTTAAATAGGCTATTTAATAAGCCTAAGTTGCTGAATAAGCCTATTTAATAAGTCTAAGTTGCTGAAATAAGGCTATTTAATAAGCCTAAGTTGCTGAAATAAGCCTATTTAATAAGCCTACGTTGGTGAACTAAGCCTATATAAAAAAGGTCTATTTAATAAGTCTAAGTTGCTGAAAAAAACCTATTTAAAAATGCTATTTAATAAGCCTAAATTGCTAGAAATAAACCTGTTTAATAAGGCTATTTAATAAGCATAAGTTGCTGAAATAAGCCTATTTAATAAGCCTAAGTTGCTGAAATAAGCCTATTTAATAAGGCTATTTAATAAGTCTAAGTTGCAGAAATGAACCTATTTAATAATGCTATTTAATACGCCTAATTTGCCTAAATAAGCATATTTAATAAGCCTAAGTTGCTAAAATAAGCCTATTTAATAGGCCTATCTAATAAGTCTAAGTTGCAGAAATAAGCATATTTCATAAGCATATTTAATGAGCCTAAGTTGCTGAAATGTCTATTTAATAAGTCGGTTTAATAAGTCTAAGTTGCTAAAATAAGCCTATTTAATAAGGCTATTTAATAAGCCTAAGTTGCTGAAATAAGCCTATTTAATAAGGTTATTTAATGAGCCTAAGTTGCTGAAAAAAGCCTATTTAATAAGGCTATTTAATGAGCCTAAGTTGCTGAAATAAGCCTATTTAATAAGCCTAAGTTTCTGAACTAAGCCTATTTAAAAATACTATTTAATAAGCCTAAGTTGCTGAAATAAGCCTATTAAATAAGCGTAAGTTACTGAAATAAGGCTATTTAATAAGCCTATTTAATAAGCCTACGTTGCTGAATAAGCCTATTTAATAAGCCTAAGTTGCTGAAATAAGCCTATTTAATAAGCCTATTTATTGAGCCTATTTAATAAGCCTATTTAATAAGTCTATTTAATAAGCCTATTTAATAAGCCTATTTATTGAGCCTATTTAATAAGCCTATTTAATAAGCCTATTTATTCAGCGTATTTAATAAGTCTATTTAATAAGCCTATTTAATAAGCCTATTTAATAAGTATTTAATGAGCCTATTTAATAAGTCTATTTAATACACCTATTTAATAGGCCTATTTAATAAGTCTAAGTTGCTGAAATAAGCCTATTTAATAAGCCTAAGTTTCTGAATGAGCCTATTTAATAAGCCTAAGTTGCTGAAATAATCCTATTTAATAAGCCTAAGTTGCTGAATAAGCCTATTTAATAAGCCTAAGTTGCTGAAATAAGCCTATTTAATAAGTCTAAGTTGCTGAAATAAGGCTATTTAATAAGCCTAAGTTGCTGAAATAAGCCTATTTAATAAGCCTAAGTTGCTGAAATAAGGCTATTTAATAAGTCTAAGTTGCTGAAATAAGCCTATTTAATAAGCCTAAGTTGCTGAAATAAGTATATTTAATAAGCATAAGTTGCTGAAATAAGCCTATTTAATGAGTCTAAGTTGCTGAAATAAGGCTATTTAATAAGTCTAAGTTGCTGAAATAATTCTTTTTAATCAGCGTAAGTTGCTGAAATAAGCCTACTTAATTAGGCTATTTAATAAGCCTAAGTTGCTGAAATAAGCCTATTTAATAAGCGTAAGTTACTGAAATAAGGCTATTTAATAAGCCTATTTAATAAGCCTACGTTGCTGAATAAGCCTATTTAATAAGCCTAAGTTGCTGAAATAAGTCTATTTAATAAGTCTAAGTTGCTGAAATAAGGCTATTTAATAAGCCTAAGTTGCTGAAATAAGCCTATTTAATAAGCCTAAGTTGCTGAAATAAGGCTATTTAATGAGTCCAAGTTGCTGAAATAAGCCGATTTAATAAACCTAAGTTGCTGAAAAAGTATATTTAATAAGCATAAGTTGCTGAAATAAGCCTATTTAATAAGTCTAAGTTGCTGAAATAAGGCTATTTAATAAGTCTAAGTTGCTGAAATAAGCCTTTTTAATCAGCGTAAGTTGCTGAAATACGCCTATTTAATAAGCCCAAGTTGCTGAAATAAGCCTACTTAATTAGGCTATTTAATAAGCCTAAGTTGCTGAAATAAGCCTATTTAATAAGCGTAAGTTACTGAAATAAGGCTATTTAATAAGTCTAAGTTGCTGAAATAAGCCTATTTAATAAGCCTAAGTTGCTGAAATAAGCCGATTTAATAAGCCTGTTTAATAAGCCTAAGTTGCTGAAATAAGCCTATTTAATAAGCCTATTTAATAAGCCTATTTAATAGGCCTATTTGACAAGTCTAAGTTGCTGAAAAAGCCTATTTAATAAGCCTAAGTTGCTGAATAAACCTATTTAATAAGCCTAAGTTGCTGAAATAAGGGTATTTAATAAGCCTAAGTTGCTAAAATAAGGCTATTTAATAAGTTTAAGTTGCTGAAATAAGCCTATTTAATAAGCCTAAGTTGCTGAAATAAGCCTATTTAATAAGGCTATTTAATGAGCCTAAGTTGCTGAAATAAGCCTATTTAATAAGCCTAAGTTTCTGAACTAAGCCTATTTAAAAAGGTATATTTAATAAGTCTAAGTTGCTGAAATAAACCTATTTAAAAATGCTATTTAAAAAGCCTCAGTTGCTGAAATAAACCTGTTTAATAAGGCTATTTAATAAGCATAAGTTGCTGCAATAAGCCTATTTAATAAGCCTAAGTTGCTGAATAAGCGTATTTCATAAGCCTAAGTTGCTGAAATAAGCCTATTTAATAAGTCTAAGTTGCTGAAATAAGGCTATTTAAATAGGCTATTTAATAAGCCTAAGTTGCTGAATAAGCCTATTTAATAAGTCTAAGTTGCTGAAATAAGGCTATTTAATAAGCCTAAGTTGCTGAAATAAGCCTATTTAATAAGCCTACGTTGGTGAACTAAGCCTATATAAAAAAGGTCTATTTAATAAGTCTAAGTTGCTGAAAAAAACCTATTTAAAAATGCTATTTAATAAGCCTAAATTGCTAGAAATAAACCTGTTTAATAAGGCTATTTAATAAGCATAAGTTGCTGAAATAAGCCTATTTAATAAGCCTAAGTTGCTGAAATAAGCCTATTTAATAAGGCTATTTAATAAGTCTAAGTTGCAGAAATGAACCTATTTAATAATGCTATTTAATACGCCTAATTTGCCTAAATAAGCATATTTAATAAGCCTAAGTTGCTAAAATAAGCCTATTTAATAGGCCTATCTAATAAGTCTAAGTTGCAGAAATAAGCATATTTCATAAGCATATTTAATGAGCCTAAGTTGCTGAAATGTCTATTTAATAAGTCGGTTTAATAAGTCTAAGTTGCTAAAATAAGCCTATTTAATAAGGCTATTTAATAAGCCTAAGTTGCTGAAATAAGCCTATTTAATAAGGTTATTTAATGAGCCTAAGTTGCTGAAAAAAGCCTATTTAATAAGGCTATTTAATGAGCCTAAGTTGCTGAAATAAGCCTATTTAATAAGCCTAAGTTTCTGAACTAAGCCTATTTAAAAATACTATTTAATAAGCCTAAGTTGCTGAAATAAGCCTATTAAATAAGCGTAAGTTACTGAATTAAGGCTATTTAATAAGCCTATTTAATAAGCCTACGTTGCTGAATAAGCCTATTTAATAAGCCTAAGTTGCTGAAATAAGCCTATTTAATAAGCCTATTTATTGAGCCTATTTAATAAGCCTATTTAATAAGTCTATTTAATAAGCCTATTTAATAAGCCTATTTATTGAGCCTATTTAATAAGCCTATTTAATAAGCCTATTTATTCAGCGTATTTAATAAGTCTATTTAATAAGCCTATTTAATAAGCCTATTTAATAAGTATTTAATGAGCCTATTTAATAAGTCTATTTAATACACCTATTTAATAGGCCTATTTAATAAGTCTAAGTTGCTGAAATAAGCCTATTTAATAAGCCTAAGTTTCTGAATGAGCCTATTTAATAAGCCTAAGTTGCTGAAATAATCCTATTTAATAAGCCTAAGTTGCTGAATAAGCCTATTTAATAAGCCTAAGTTGCTGAAATAAGCCTATTTAATAAGTCTAAGTTGCTGAAATAAGGCTATTTAATAAGCCTAAGTTGCTGAAATAAGCCTATTTAATAAGCCTAAGTTGCTGAAATAAGGCTATTTAATAAGTCTAAGTTGCTGAAATAAGCCTATTTAATAAGCCTAAGTTGCTGAAATAAGTATATTTAATAAGCATAAGTTGCTGAAATAAGCCTATTTAATGAGTCTAAGTTGCTGAAATAAGGCTATTTAATAAGTCTAAGTTGCTGAAATAATTCTTTTTAATCAGCGTAAGTTGCTGAAATAAGCCTACTTAATTAGGCTATTTAATAAGCCTAAGTTGCTGAAATAAGCCTATTTAATAAGCGTAAGTTACTGAAATAAGGCTATTTAATAAGCCTATTTAATAAGCCTACGTTGCTGAATAAGCCTATTTAATAAGCCTAAGTTGCTGAAATAAGTCTATTTAATAAGTCTAAGTTGCTGAAATAAGGCTATTTAATAAGCCTAAGTTGCTGAAATAAGCCTATTTAATAAGCCTAAGTTGCTGAAATAAGGCTATTTAATGAGTCCAAGTTGCTGAAATAAGCCGATTTAATAAACCTAAGTTGCTGAAAAAGTATATTTAATAAGCATAAGTTGCTGAAATAAGCCTATTTAATAAGTCTAAGTTGCTGAAATAAGGCTATTTAATAAGTCTAAGTTGCTGAAATAAGCCTTTTTAATCAGCGTAAGTTGCTGAAATACGCCTATTTAATAAGCCCAAGTTGCTGAAATAAGCCTACTTAATTAGGCTATTTAATAAGCCTAAGTTGCTGAAATAAGCCTATTTAATAAGCGTAAGTTACTGAAATAAGGCTATTTAATAAGTCTAAGTTGCTGAAATAAGCCTATTTAATAAGCCTAAGTTGCTGAAATAAGCCGATTTAATAAGCCTGTTTAATAAGCCTAAGTTGCTGAAATAAGCCTATTTAATAAGCCTATTTAATAAGCCTATTTAATAGGCCTATTTAACAAGTCTAAGTTGCTGAAAAAGCCTATTTAATAAGCCTAAGTTGCTGAATAAACCTATTTAATAAGCCTAAGTTGCTGAAATAAGGGTATTTAATAAGCCTAAGTTGCTAAAATAAGGCTATTTAATAAGTTTAAGTTGCTGAAATAAGCCTATTTAATAAGCCTAAGTTGCTGAAATAAGCCTATTTAATAAGGCTATTTAATGAGCCTAAGTTGCTGAAATAAGCCTATTTAATAAGCCTAAGTTTCTGAACTAAGCCTATTTAAAAAGGTATATTTAATAAGTCTAAGTTGCTGAAATAAACCTATTTAAAAATGCTATTTAATAAGCCTCAGTTGCTGAAATAAACCTGTTTAATAAGGCTATTTAATAAGCATAAGTTGCTGCAATAAGCCTATTTAATAAGCCTAAGTTGCTGAATAAGCGTATTTCATAAGCCTAAGTTGCTGAAATAAGCCTTTTTAATATGTCTCAGTTGCTGAAATAAGCCTATTTAATAAGCCTAAGTTGCTGAAATAAGCCTATTTAATACGTCTAAGTTGCTGAAATAAGGCTATTTAATAAGCCTAAGTTGCTGAAATAAGCCTATTTAATAAGCCTAAGTTGCTGAAATAAGGCTATTTAATAAGTCTAAGTTGCGGAAATAAGCCTATTTAATAAGCCTAAGTTGCTGAAATAAGTATATTTAATAAGCATAAGTTGCTGAAATAAGCCTATTTAATGAGTCTAAGTTGCTGAAATAAGGCTATTTAATAAGTCTAAGTTGCTGAAATAATTCTTTTTAATCAGCGTAAGTTGCTGAAATAAGCCTACTTAATTAGGCTATTTAATAAGCCTAAGTTGCTGAAATAAGCCTATTTAATAAGCGTAAGTTACTGAAATAAGGCTATTTAATAAGCCTATTTAATAAGCCTACGTTGCTGAATAAGCCTATTTAATAAGCCTAAGTTGCTGAAATAAGTCTATTTAATAAGTCTAAGTTGCTGAAATAAGGCTATTTAATAAGCCTAAGTTGCTGAAATAAGCCTATTTAATAAGCCTAAGTTGCTGAAATAAGGCTATTTAATGAGTCCAAGTTGCTGAAATAAGCCGATTTAATAAACCTAAGTTGCTGAAAAAGTATATTTAATAAGCATAAGTTGCTGAAATAAGCCTATTTAATAAGTCTAAGTTGCTGAAATAAGGCTATTTAATAAGTCTAAGTTGCTGAAATAAGCCTTTTTAATCAGCGTAAGTTGCTGAAATACGCCTATTTAATAAGCCCAAGTTGCTGAAATAAGCCTACTTAATTAGGCTATTTAATAAGCCTAAGTTGCTGAAATAAGCCTATTTAATAAGCGTAAGTTACTGAAATAAGGCTATTTAATAAGTCTAAGTTGCTGAAATAAGCCTATTTAATAAGCCTAAGTTGCTGAAATAAGCCGATTTAATAAGCCTGTTTAATAAGCCTAAGTTGCTGAAATAAGCCTATTTAATAAGCCTATTTAATAAGCCTATTTAATAGGCCTATTTAACAAGTCTAAGTTGCTGAAAAAGCCTATTTAATAAGCCTAAGTTGCTGAATAAACCTATTTAATAAGCCTAAGTTGCTGAAATAAGGGTATTTAATAAGCCTAAGTTGCTAAAATAAGGCTATTTAATAAGTTTAAGTTGCTGAAATAAGCCTATTTAATAAGCCTAAGTTGCTGAAATAAGCCTATTTAATAAGGCTATTTAATGAGCCTAAGTTGCTGAAATAAGCCTATTTAATAAGCCTAAGTTTCTGAACTAAGCCTATTTAAAAAGGTATATTTAATAAGTCTAAGTTGCTGAAATCAACCTATTTAAAAATGCTATTTAATAAGCCTCAGTTGCTGAAATAAACCTGTTTAATAAGGCTATTTAATAAGCATAAGTTGCTGCAATAAGCCTATTTAATAAGCCTAAGTTGCTGAATAAGCGTATTTCATAAGCCTAAGTTGCTGAAATAAGCCTTTTTAATATGTCTCAGTTGCTGAAATAAGCCTATTTAATAAGCCTAAGTTGCTGAAATAAGCCTATTTAAATAGGCTATTTAATAAGCCTAAGTTGCTGAATAAGCCTATTTAATAAGTCTAAGTTGCTGAAATAAGGCTATTTAATAAGCCTAAGTTGCTGAAATAAGCCTATTTAATAAGCCTAAGTTGCTGAAATAAGGCTATTTAATAAGTCTAAGTTGCTGAAATAAGCCTATTTAATAAGCCTAAGTTGCTGAAATAAGTATATGTAATAAGCATAAGTTGCTGAAATAAGCCTATTTAATGAGTCTAAGTTGCTGAAATAAGGCTATTTAATAAGTCTAAGTTGCTGAAATAATTCTTTTTAATCAGCGTAAGTTGCTGAAATAAGCCTACTTAATTAGGCTATTTAATAAGCCTAAGTTGCTGAAATAAGCCTATTTAATAAGCGTAAGTTACTGAAATAAGGCTATTTAATAAGCCTATTTAATAAGCCTACGTTGCTGAATAAGCCTATTTAATAAGCCTAAGTTGCTGAAATAAGTCTATTTAATAAGTCTAAGTTGCTGAAATAAGGCTACTTAATAAGCCTAAGTTGCTGAAATAAGCCTATTTAATAAGCCTAAGTTGCTGAAATAAGGCTATTTAATGAGTCCAAGTTGCTGAAATAAGCCGATTTAATAAACCTAAGTTGCTGAAATAAGTATATTTAATAAGCATAAGTTGCTGAAATAAGCCTATTTAATAAGTCTAAGTTGCTGAAATAAGGCTATTTAATAAGTCTAAGTTGCTGAAATAAGCCTTTTTAATCAGCGTAAGTTGCTGAAATACGCCTATTTAATAAGCCCAAGTTGCTGAAATAAGCCTACTTAATTAGGCTATTTAATAAGACTAAGTTGCTGAAATAAGCCTATTTAATAAGCGTAAGTTACTGAAATAAGGCTATTTAATAAGTCTAAGTTGCTGAAATAAGCCTATTTAATAAGCCTAAGTTGCTGAAATAAGCCTATTTAATAAGCCTGTTTAATAAGCCTAAGTTGCTGAAATAAGCCTATTTAATAAGCCTATTTAATAAGCCTATTTAATAGGCCTATTTAACAAGTATAAGTTGCTGAAAAAGCCTATTTAATAAGCCTAAGTTGCTGAATAAACCTATTTAATAAGCCTAAGTTGCTGAAATAAGGGTATTTAATAAGCCTAAGTTGCTAAAATAAGGCTATTTAATAAGTTTAAGTTGCTGAAATAAGCCTATTTAATAAGCCTAAGTTGCTGAAATAAGCCTATTTAATAAGGCTATTTAATGAGCCTAAGTTGCTGAAATAAGCCTATTTAATAAGCCTAAGTTTCTGAACTAAGCCTATTTAAAAAGGTATATTTAATAAGTCTAAGTTGCTGAAATAAACCTATTTAAAAATGCTATTTAATAAGCCTCAGTTGCTGAAATAAACCTGTTTAATAAGGCTATTTAATAAGCATAAGTTGCTGCAATAAGCCTATTTAATAAGCCTAAGTTGCTGAATAAGCGTATTTCATAAGCCTAAGTTGCTGAAATAAGCCTTTTTAATATGTCTCAGTTGCTGAAATAAGCCTATTTAATAAGCCTAAGTTGCTGAAATAAGCCTATTTAAATAGGCTATTTAATAAGCCTAAGTTGCTGAATAAGCCTATTTAATAAGTCTAAGTTGCTGAAATAAGGCTATTTAATAAGCCTAAGTTGCTGAAATAAGCCTATTTAATAAGCCTACGTTGGTGAACTAAGCCTATATAAAAAAGGTCTATTTAATAAGTCTAAGTTGCTGAAAAAAACCTATTTAAAATGCTATTTAATAAGCCTAAATTGCTAGAAATAAACCTGTTTAATAAGGCTATTTAATAAGCATAAGTTGCTGAAATAAGCCTATTTAATAAGCCTAAGTTGCTGAAATAAGCCTATTTAATAAGGCTATTTAATAAGTCTAAGTTGCAGAAATGAACCTATTTAATAATGCTATTTAATACGCTTAATTTGCCTAAATAAGCATATTTAATAAGCCTAAGTTGCTAAAATAAGCCTATTTAATAGGCCTATCTAATAAGTCTAAGTTGCAAAAATAAGCATATTTCATAAGCATATTTAATGAGCCTAAGTTGCTGAAATGTCTATTTAATAAGTCGGTTTAATAAGTCTAAGTTGCTAAAATAAGCATATTTAATAAGGCTATTTAATAAGCCTAAGTTGCTGAAATAAGCCTATTTAATAAGGTTATTTAATGAGCCTAAGTTGCTGAAAAAAGCCTATTTAATAAGGCTATTTAATGAGCCTAAGTTGCTGAAATAAGCCTATTTAATAAGCCTAAGTTTCTGAAATAAGCCTATTTAAAAATACTATTTAATAAGCCTAAGTTGCTGAAATAAGCCTATTAAATAAGCGTAAGTTACTGAAATAAGGCTATTTAATAAGCCTATTTAATAAGCCTACGTTGCTGAATAAGCCTATTTAATAAGCCTAAGTTGCTGAAATAAGCCTATTTAATTAGTCTAAGTTGCTGAAATAAGGCTATTTAATAAGCCTAAGTTGCTGAAATAAGCCTATTTAATAAGCCTAAGTTGCTGAATAAGCCTATTTAATAAGTCTAAGTTGCTGAAATAAGGCTATTTAATAAGCCTAAGTTGCTGAAATAAGCCTATTTAATAAGCCTACGTTGGTGAACTAAGCCTATATAAAAAGGTCTATTTAATAAGTCTAAGTTGCTGAAAAAAACCTATTTAAAAATGCTATTTAATAAGCCTAAATTGCTAGAAATAAACCTGTTTAATAAGGCTATTTAATAAGCATAAGTTTGCTGAAATAAGCCTATTTAATAAGCCTAAGTTGCTGAAATAAGCCTATTTAATAAGGCTATTTAATAAGTCTAAGTTGCAGAAATGAACCTATTTAATAATGCTATTTAATACGCCTAATTTGCCTAAATAAGCATATTTAATAAGCCTAAGTTGCTAAAATAAGCCTATTTAATAGGCCTATCTAATAAGTCTAAGTTGCAGAAATAAGCATATTTCATAAGCATATTTAATGAGCCTAAGTTGCTGAAATGTCTATTTAATAAGTCGGTTTAATAAGTCTAAGTTGCTAAAATAAGCCTATTTAATAAGGCTATTTAATAAGCCTAAGTTGCTGAAATAAGCCTATTTAATAAGGTTATTTAATGAGCCTAAGTTGCTGAAAAAAGCCTATTTAATAAGGCTATTTAATGAGCCTAAGTTGCTGAAATAAGCCTATTTAATAAGCCTAAGTTTCTGAACTAAGCCTATTTAAAAATACTATTTAATAAGCCTAAGTTGCTGAAATAAGCCTATTAAATAAGTGTAAGTTACTGAAATAAGGCTATTTAATAAGCCTATTTAATAAGCCTACGTTGCTGAATAAGCCTATTTAATAAGCCTAAGTTGCTGAAATAAGCCTATTTAATAAGTCTAAGTTGCTGAAATAAGGCTATTTAATAAGCCTAAGTTGCTGAATAAGCCTATTTAATAAGTCTAAGTTGCTGAAATAAGGCTATTTAATAAGCCTAAGTTGCTGAAATAAGCCTATTTAATAAGCCTACGTTGGTGAACTAAGCCTATATAAAAAAGGTCTATTTAATAAGTCTAAGTTGCTGAAAAAAACCTATTTAAAAATGCTATTTAATAAGCCTAAATTGCTAGAAATAAACCTGTTTAATAAGGCTATTTAATAAGCATAAGTTGCTGAAATAAGCATATTTAATAAGCCTAAGTTGCTGAAATAAGCCTATTTAATAAGGCTATTTAATAAGTCTAAGTTGCAGAAATGAACCTATTTAATAATGCTATTTAATACGCCTAATTTGCCTAAATAAGCATATTTAATAAGCCTAAGTTGCTAAAATAAGCCTATTTAATAGGCCTATCTAATAAGTCTAAGTTGCAGAAATAAGCATATTTCATAAGCATATTTAATGACACTAAGTTGCTGAAATGTCTATTTAATAAGTCGGTTTAATAAGTCTAAGTTGCTAAAATAAGCCTATTTAATAAGGCTATTTAATAAGCCTAAGTTGCTGAAATAAGCCTATTTAATAAGGTTATTTAATGAGCCTAAGTTGCTGAAAAAAGCCTATTTAATAAGGCTATTTAATGAGCCTAAGTTGCTGAAATAAGCCTATTTAATAAGCCTAAGTTTCTGAACTAAGCCTATTTAAAAATACTATTTAATAAGCCTAAGTTGCTGAAATAAGCCTATTAAATAAGCATAAGTTACTGAAATAAGGCTATTTAATAAGCCTATTTAATAAGCCTACGTTGCTGAATAAGCCTATTTAATAAGCCTAAGTTGCTGAAATAAGCCTATTTAATAAGTCTAAGTTGCTGAAATAAGGCTATTTAATAAGCCTAAGTTGCTGAAATAAGCCTATTTAATAAGCCTAAGTTGCTGAATAAGCCTATTTAATAAGTCTAAGTTGCTGAAATAAGGCTATTTAATAAGCCTAAGTTGCTGAAATAAGCCTATTTAATAAGCCTACGTTGGTGAACTAAGCCTATATAAAAAAGGTCTATTTAATAAGTCTAAGTTGCTGAAAAAAACCTATTTAAAAATGCTATTTAATAAGCCTAAATTGCTAGAAATAAACCTGTTTAATAAGGCTATTTAATAAGCATAAGTTGCTGAAATAAGCCTATTTAATACGCCTAAGTTGCTGAAATAAGCCTATTTAATAAGGCTATTTAATAAGTCTAAGTTGCAGAAATGAACCTATTTAATAATGCTATTTAATACGCCTAATTTGCCTAAATAAGCATATTTAATAAGCCTAAGTTGCTAAAATAAGCCTATTTAATAGGCCTATCTAATAAGTCTAAGTTGCAGAAATAAGCATATTTCATAAGCATATTTAATGAGCCTAAGTTGCTGAAATGTCTATTTAATAAGTCGGTTTAATAAGTCTAAGTTGCTAAAATAAGCCTATTTAATAACGCTATTTAATAAGCCTAAGTTGCTGAAATAAGCCTATTTAATAAGGTTATTTAATGAGCCTAAGTTGCTGAAAAAAGCCTATTTAATAAGGCTATTTAATGAGCCTAAGTTGCTGAAATAAGCCTATTTAATAAGCCTAAGTTTCTGAACTAAGCCTATTTAAAAATACTATTTAATAAGCCTAAGTTGCTGAAATAAGCCTATTAAATAAGCGTAAGTTACTGAAATAAGGCTATTTAATAAGCCTATTTAATAAGCCTACATTGCTGAATAAGCCTATTTAATAAGCCTAAGTTGCTGAAATAAGCCTATTTAATAAGTCTAAGTTGCTGAAATAAGGCTATTTAATAAGCCTAAGTTGCTGAAATAAGCCTATTTAATAAGCCTAAGTTGCTGAAATAAGGCTATTTAATAAGTCCAAGTTGCTGAAATAAGCAGATTTAATAATCCTAAGTTGCTGAAATAAGTATATTTAATAAGCATAAGTTGCTGAAATAAGCCTATTTAATAAGCGTAAGTTACTGAAATAAGGCTATTTAATAAGCCTATTTAATGAGCCTACGTTGCTGAAATAAGCCTATTTAATAAGCGTAAGTTGCTGAAATAAGGCTATTTAATAAGTCTAAGTTGCTGAAATAAGCCTATTTAATAAGCCTAAGTTGCTGAAATAAGCCTATTTAATAAGCCTGTTTAATAAGCCTAAGTTGCTGAAATAAGCCTATTTAATAAGCCTATTTAATAAGCCTATTTAATAGGCCTATTTAATAAGTCTAAGTTGCTGAATAAGCCTATTTAATAAGCCTAAGTTGCTGAATAAACCTATTTAATAAGTCTAAGTTGCTGAAATAAGCCTATTTAATAAGGCTATTTAATAAGCCTAAGTTGCTGAATAAGCCTATTTAATAAGTCTAAGTTGCTGAAATAAACCTATTTAAAAATGCTATTTAATAAGCCTAAGTTGCTGAAATAAACCTGTTTAATAAGGCTATTTAATAAGCCTAAGTTGCTGAAATAAGCCTATTTAATAAGCCTATTTAATAAGCCTATTTAATAGGCCTATTTAATAAGTCTAAGTTGCTGAATAAGCCTATTTAATAAGCCTAAGTTGCTGAATAAACCTATTTAATAAGTCTAAGTTGCTGAAATAAGCCTATTTAATAAGGCTATTTAATAAGCCTAAGTTGCTGAATAAGCCTATTTAATAAGTCTAAGTTGCTGAAAAAAACCTATTTAAAAATGCTATTTAATAAGCCTAAATTGCTAGAAATAAACCTGTTTAATAAGGCTATTTAATAAGCATAAGTTGCTGAAATAAGCATATTTAATAAGCCTAAGTTGCTGAAATAAGCCTATTTAATAAGGCTATTTAATAAGTCTAAGTTGCAGAAATGAACCTATTTAATAATGCTATTTAATACGCCTAATTTGCCTAAATAAGCATATTTAATAAGCCTAAGTTGCTAAAATAAGCCTATTTAATAGGCCTATCTAATAAGTCTAAGTTGCAGAAATAAGCATATTTCATAAGCATATTTAATGACACTAAGTTGCTGAAATGTCTATTTAATAAGTCGGTTTAATAAGTCTAAGTTGCTAAAATAAGCCTATTTAATAAGGCTATTTAATAAGCCTAAGTTGCTGAAATAAGCCTATTTAATAAGGTTATTTAATGAGCCTAAGTTGCTGAAAAAAGCCTATTTAATAAGGCTATTTAATGAGCCTAAGTTGCTGAAATAAGCCTATTTAATAAGCCTAAGTTTCTGAACTAAGCCTATTTAAAAATACTATTTAATAAGCCTAAGTTGCTGAAATAAGCCTATTAAATAAGCATAAGTTACTGAAATAAGGCTATTTAATAAGCCTATTTAATAAGCCTACGTTGCTGAATAAGCCTATTTAATAAGCCTAAGTTGCTGAAATAAGCCTATTTAATAAGTCTAAGTTGCTGAAATAAGGCTATTTAATAAGCCTAAGTTGCTGAAATAAGCCTATTTAATAAGCCTAAGTTGCTGAATAAGCCTATTTAATAAGTCTAAGTTGCTGAAATAAGGCTATTTAATAAGCCTAAGTTGCTGAAATAAGCCTATTTAATAAGCCTACGTTGGTGAACTAAGCCTATATAAAAAAGGTCTATTTAATAAGTCTAAGTTGCTGAAAAAAACCTATTTAAAAATGCTATTTAATAAGCCTAAATTGCTAGAAATAAACCTGTTTAATAAGGCTATTTAATAAGCATAAGTTGCTGAAATAAGCCTATTTAATACGCCTAAGTTGCTGAAATAAGCCTATTTAATAAGGCTATTTAATAAGTCTAAGTTGCAGAAATGAACCTATTTAATAATGCTATTTAATACGCCTAATTTGCCTAAATAAGCATATTTAATAAGCCTAAGTTGCTAAAATAAGCCTATTTAATAGGCCTATCTAATAAGTCTAAGTTGCAGAAATAAGCATATTTCATAAGCATATTTAATGAGCCTAAGTTGCTGAAATGTCTATTTAATAAGTCGGTTTAATAAGTCTAAGTTGCTAAAATAAGCCTATTTAATAACGCTATTTAATAAGCCTAAGTTGCTGAAATAAGCCTATTTAATAAGGTTATTTAATGAGCCTAAGTTGCTGAAAAAAGCCTATTTAATAAGGCTATTTAATGAGCCTAAGTTGCTGAAATAAGCCTATTTAATAAGCCTAAGTTTCTGAACTAAGCCTATTTAAAAATACTATTTAATAAGCCTAAGTTGCTGAAATAAGCCTATTAAATAAGCGTAAGTTACTGAAATAAGGCTATTTAATAAGCCTATTTAATAAGCCTACATTGCTGAATAAGCCTATTTAATAAGCCTAAGTTGCTGAAATAAGCCTATTTAATAAGTCTAAGTTGCTGAAATAAGGCTATTTAATAAGCCTAAGTTGCTGAAATAAGCCTATTTAATAAGCCTAAGTTGCTGAAATAAGGCTATTTAATAAGTCCAAGTTGCTGAAATAAGCAGATTTAATAATCCTAAGTTGCTGAAATAAGTATATTTAATAAGCATAAGTTGCTGAAATAAGCCTATTTAATAAGTCTAAGTTGCTGAAATAAGCCTACTTAATTAGGCTATTTAATAAGCCTAAGTTGCTGAAATAAGCCTATTTAATAAGCGTAAGTTACTGAAATAAGGCTATTTAATAAGCCTATTTAATGAGCCTACGTTGCTGAAATAAGCCTATTTAATAAGCGTAAGTTGCTGAAATAAGGCTATTTAATAAGTCTAAGTTGCTGAAATAAGCCTATTTAATAAGCCTAAGTTGCTGAAATAAGCCTATTTAATAAGCCTGTTTAATAAGCCTAAGTTGCTGAAATAAGCCTATTTAATAAGCCTATTTAATAAGCCTATTTAATAGGCCTATTTAATAAGTCTAAGTTGCTGAATAAGCCTATTTAATAAGCCTAAGTTGCTGAATAAACCTATTTAATAAGTCTAAGTTGCTGAAATAAGCCTATTTAATAAGGCTATTTAATAAGCCTAAGTTGCTGAATAAGCCTATTTAATAAGTCTAAGTTGCTGAAATAAACCTATTTAAAAATGCTATTTAATAAGCCTAAGTTGCTGAAATAAACCTGTTTAATAAGGCTATTTAATAAGCATAAGTTGCTGAAATAAGCCTATTTAATAAGCCTAAGTTGCTGACTAAGCCTATTTCATAAGCCTAAGTTGCTGAAATAAGCCTTTTTAATATATCTCAGTTGCTGAAATAAGCCTATTTAATAAGCCTAAGTTGCTGAAATAAGCCTATTTAAATAGGCTATTTAAGAAGCCTAAGTTGCTGAATAAGCCTATTTAATAAGTCTAAGTTGCTGAAATAAGGCTATTTAATAAGCCTAAGTTGCTGAAATAAGCCTATTTAATAAGCCTATCTTGGTGAACTAAGCCTATATAAAAAGGTCTATTTAATAAGTCTAAGTTGCTGAAAAAAAACTATTTAAAAATGCTATTTAATAAGCCTAAATTGCTAGAAATAAAACTGTTTAATAAGGCTATTTAATAAGCATAAGTTGCTGAAATAAGCCTATTTAATAAGCCTAAGTTGCTGAAATAAGCCTATTTAATAAGGCTATTTAATAAGTCTAAGTTGCAGAAATGAACCTATTTAATAATGCTATTTAATACACCTAATTTGCTTAAATAAGCATATTTAATAAGCGTAAGTTACTGAAATAAGGCTATTTAATAAGCCTATTTAATGAGCCTACGTTGCTGAATAAGCCTATTTAATAAGCCTAAGTTGCTGAAATAAGCCTATTTAATAAGTCTAAGTTGCTGAAATAAGGCTATTTAATAAGCCTAAGTTGCTGAAATAAGCCTATTTAATAAGCCTAAGTTGCTGAAATAAGCCTTTTTAATAAGCCTAAGTTGCTGAAATAAGGCTATTTAATAAGTCCAAGTTGCTGAAATAAGCCTATTTAATAAGCCTAAGTTGCTGAAATAAGTATATTTAATAAGCATAAGTTGCTGAAATAAGCCTATTTAATAAGTCTAAGTTGCTGAAATAAGGCTATTTAATAAGTCTAAGTTGCTGAAATAAGCCTTTTTAATCAGCATAAGTTGCTGAAATAAGCCTATTTAATAAGCCCAAGCTGCTGAAATAAGCCTACTTAATTAGGCTATTTAATAAGCCTAAGTTGCTGAAATAAGCCTATTTAATAAGCATAAGTTGCTGAAATAAGGCTATTTAATAAGTCTAAGTTGGTGAAATAAGCCTATTTAATAAGCCTAAGTTGCTGAAATAAGCCTATTTAATAAGCCTGTTTAATAAGCCTAAGTTGCTGAAATAAGCCTATTTAATAAGCCTATTTAATAAGCCTATTTAATAGGCCTATTTAATAAGTCTAAGTTGCTGAATAAGCCTATTTAATAAGCCTAAGTTGCTGAATAAACCTATTTAATAAGTCTAAGTTGCTGAAATAAGCCTATTTAATAAGGCTATTTAATAAGCCTAAGTTGCTGAATAAGCCTATTTAATAAGTCTAAGTTGCTGAAATAAGGCTATTTAATAAGCCTAAGTTGCTGAAATAAGCCTATTTAATAAGGCTATTTAATGAGCCTAAGTTGCTGAAATAAGCCTATTTAATAAGCCTAAGTTTCTGAAATAAGCCTATTTAAAAATACTATTTAATAAGCCTAAGTTGCTGAAATAAGCCTATTAAATAAGCGTAAGTTACTGAAATAAGGCTATTTAATAAGCCTATTTAATAAGCCTACGTTGCTGAATAAGCCTATTTAATAAGCCTAAGTTGCTGAAATAAGCCTATTTAATTAGTCTAAGTTGCTGAAATAAGGCTATTTAATAAGCCTAAGTTGCTGAAATAAGCCTATTTAATAAGCCTAAGTTGCTGAATAAGCCTATTTAATAAGTCTAAGTTGCTGAAATAAGGCTATTTAATAAGCCTAAGTTGCTGAAATAAGCCTATTTAATAAGCCTACGTTGGTGAACTAAGCCTATATAAAAAGGTCTATTTAATAAGTCTAAGTTGCTGAAAAAAACCTATTTAAAAATGCTATTTAATAAGCCTAAATTGCTAGAAATAAACCTGTTTAATAAGGCTATTTAATAAGCATAAGTTTGCTGAAATAAGCCTATTTAATAAGCCTAAGTTGCTGAAATAAGCCTATTTAATAAGGCTATTTAATAAGTCTAAGTTGCATAAATGAACCTATTTAATAATGCTATTTAATACGCCTAATTTGCCTAAATAAGCATATTTAATAAGCCTAAGTTGCTAAAATAAGCCTATTTAATAGGCCTATCTAATAAGTCTAAGTTGCAGAAATAAGCATATTTCATAAGCATATTTAATGAGCCTAAGTTGCTGAAATGTCTATTTAATAAGTCGGTTTAATAAGTCTAAGTTGCTAAAATAAGCCTATTTAATAAGGCTATTTAATAAGCCTAAGTTGCTGAAATAAGCCTATTTAATAAGGTTATTTAATGAGCCTAAGTTGCTGAAAAAAGCCTATTTAATAAGGCTATTTAATGAGCCTAAGTTGCTGAAATAAGCCTATTTAATAAGCCTAAGTTTCTGAACTAAGCCTATTTAAAAATACTATTTAATAAGCCTAAGTTGCTGAAATAAGCCTATTAAATAAGTGTAAGTTACTGAAATAAGGCTATTTAATAAGCCTATTTAATAAGCCTACGTTGCTGAATAAGCCTATTTAATAAGCCTAAGTTGCTGAAATAAGCCTATTTAATAAGTCTAAGTTGCTGAAATAAGGCTATTTAATAAGCCTAAGTTGCTGAATAAGCCTATTTAATAAGTCTAAGTTGCTGAAATAAGGCTATTTAATAAGCCTAAGTTGCTGAAATAAGCCTATTTAATAAGCCTACGTTGGTGAACTAAGCCTATATAAAAAAGGTCTATTTAATAAGTCTAAGTTGCTGAAAAAAACCTATTTAAAAATGCTATTTAATAAGCCTAAATTGCTAGAAATAAACCTGTTTAATAAGGCTATTTAATAAGCATAAGTTGCTGAAATAAGCATATTTAATAAGCCTAAGTTGCTGAAATAAGCCTATTTAATAAGGCTATTTAATAAGTCTAAGTTGCAGAAATGAACCTATTTAATAATGCTATTTAATACGCCTAATTTGCCTAAATAAGCATATTTAATAAGCCTAAGTTGCTAAAATAAGCCTATTTAATAGGCCTATCTAATAAGTCTAAGTTGCAGAAATAAGCATATTTCATAAGCATATTTAATGACACTAAGTTGCTGAAATGTCTATTTAATAAGTCGGTTTAATAAGTCTAAGTTGCTAAAATAAGCCTATTTAATAAGGCTATTTAATAAGCCTAAGTTGCTGAAATAAGCCTATTTAAAAAGGTTATTTAATGAGCCTAAGTTGCTGAAAAAAGCCTATTTAATAAGGCTATTTAATGACCCTAAGTTGCTGAAATAAGCCTATTTAATAAGCCTAAGTTTCTGAACTAAGCCTATTTAAAAATACTATTTAATAAGCCTAAGTTGCTGAAATAAGCCTATTAAATAAGCGTAAGTTACTGAAATAAGGCTATTTAATAAGCCTATTTAATAAGCCTACGTTGCTGAATAAGCCTATTTAATAAGCCTAAGTTGCTGAAATAAGCCTATTTAATAAGTCTAAGTTGCTGAAATAAGGCTATTTAATAAGCCTAAGTTGCTGAAATAAGCCTATTTAATAAGCCTAAGTTGCTGAATAAGCCTATTTAATAAGTCTAAGTTGCTGAAATAAGGCTATTTAATAAGCCTAAGTTGCTGAAATAAGCCTATTTAATAAGCCTACGTTGGTGAACTAAGCCTATATAAAAAAGGTCTATTTAATAAGTCTAAGTTGCTGAAAAAAACCTATTTAAAAATGCTATTTAATAAGCCTAAATTGCTAGAAATAAACCTGTTTAATAAGGCTATTTAATAAGCATAAGTTGCTGAAATAAGCCTATTTAATACGCCTAAGTTGCTGAAATAAGCCTATTTAATAAGGCTATTTAATAAGTCTAAGTTGCAGAAATGAACCTATTTAATAATGCTATTTAATACGCCTAATTTGCCTAAATAAGCATATTTAATAAGCCTAAGTTGCTAAAATAAGCCTATTTAATAGGCCTATCTAATAAGTCTAAGTTGCAGAAATAAGCATATTTCATAAGCATATTTAATGAGCCTAAGTTGCTGAAATGTCTATTTAATAAGTCGGTTTAATAAGTCTAAGTTGCTAAAATAAGCCTATTTAATAACGCTATTTAATAAGCCTAAGTTGCTGAAATAAGCCTATTTAATAAGGTTATTTAATGAGCCTAAGTTGCTGAAAAAAGCCTATTTAATAAGGCTATTTAATGAGCCTAAGTTGCTGAAATAAGCCTATTTAATAAGCCTAAGTTTCTGAACTAAGCCTATTTAAAAATACTATTTAATAAGCCTAAGTTGCTGAAATAAGCCTATTAAATAAGCGTAAGTTACTGAAATAAGGCTATTTAATAAGCCTATTTAATAAGCCTACATTGCTGAATAAACCTATTTAATAAGCCTAAGTTGCTGAAATAAGCCTATTTAATAAGTCTAAGTTGCTGAAATAAGGCTATTTAATAAGCCTAAGTTGCTGAAATAAGCCTATTTAATAAGCCTAAGTTGCTGAAATAAGGCTATTTAATAAGTCCAAGTTGCTGAAATAAGCAGATTTAATAATCCTAAGTTGCTGAAATAAGTATATTTAATAAGCATAAGTTGCTGAAATAAGCCTATTTAATAAGTCTAAGTTGCTGAAATAAGCCTACTTAATTAGGCTATTTAATAAGCCTAAGTTGCTGAAATAAGCCTATTTAATAAGCGTAAGTTACTGAAATAAGGCTATTTAATAAGCCTATTTAATGAGCCTACGTTGCTGAAATAAGCCTATTTAATAAGCGTAAGTTGCTGAAATAAGGCTATTTAATAAGTCTAAGTTGCTGAAATAAGCCTATTTAATAAGCCTAAGTTGCTGAAATAAGCCTATTTAATAAGCCTGTTTAATAAGCCTAAGTTGCTGAAATAAGCCTATTTAATAAGCCTATTTAATAAGCCTATTTAATAGGCCTATTTAATAAGTCTAAGTTGCTGAATAAGCCTATTTAATAAGCCTAAGTTGCTGAATAAACCTATTTAATAAGTCTAAGTTGCTGAAATAAGCCTATTTAATAAGGCTATTTAATACGCCTAAGTTGCTGAATAAGCCTATTTAATAAGTCTAAGTTGCTGAAATAAACCTATTTAAAAATGCTATTTAATAAGCCTAAGTTGCTGAAATAAACCTGTTTAATAAGGCTATTTAATAAGCATAAGTTGCTGAAATAAGCCTATTTAATAAGCCTAAGTTGCTGACTAAGCCTATTTCATAAGCCTAAGTTGCTGAAATAAGCCTTTTTAATATATCTCAGTTGCTGAAATAAGCCTATTTAATAAGCCTAAGTTGCTGAAATAAGCCTATTTAAATAGGCTATTTAAGAAGCCTAAGTTGCTGAATAAGCCTATTTAATAAGTCTAAGTTGCTGAAATAAGGCTATTTAATAAGCCTAAGTTGCTGAAATAAGCCTATTTAATAAGCCTATGTTGGTGAACTAAGCCTATATAAAAAGGTCTATTTAATAAGTCTAAGTTGCTGAAAAAAAAACTATTTAAAAATGCTATTTAATAAGCCTAAATTGCTAGAAATAAAACTGTTTAATAAGGCTATTTAATAAGCATAAGTTGCTGAAATAAGCCTATTTAATAAGCCTAAGTTGCTGAAATAAGCCTATTTAATAAGGCTATTTAATAAGTCTAAGTTGCAGAAATGAACCTATTTAATAATGCTATTTAATACACCTAATTTGCTTAAATAAGCATATTTAATAAGCGTAAGTTACTGAAATAAGGCTATTTAATAAGCCTATTTAATGAGCCTACGTTGCTGAATAAGCCTATTTAATAAGCCTAAGTTGCTGAAATAAGCCTATTTAATAAGTCTAAGTTGCTGAAATAAGGCTATTTAATAAGCCTAAGTTGCTGAAATAAGCCTATTTAATAAGCCTAAGTTGCTGAAATAAGCCTTTTTAATAAGCCTAAGTTGCTGAAATAAGGCTATTTAATAAGTCCAAGTTGCTGAAATAAGCCTATTTAATAAGCCTAAGTTGCTGAAATAAGTATATTTAATAAGCATAAGTTGCTGAAATAAGCCTATTTAATAAGTCTAAGTTGCTGAAATAAGGCTATTTAATAAGTCTAAGTTGCTGAAATAAGCCTTTTTAATCAGCGTAAGTTGCTGAAATAAGCCTATTTAATAAGCCCAAGCTGCTGAAATAAGCCTACTTAATTAGGCTATTTAATAAGCCTAAGTTGCTGAAATAAGCCTATTTAATAAGCATAAGTTGCTGAAATAAGGCTATTTAATAAGTCTAAGTTGGTGAAATAAGCCTATTTAATAAGCCTAAGTTGCTGAAATAAGCCTATTTAATAAGCCTGTTTAATAAGCCTAAGTTGCTGAAATAAGCCTATTTAATAAGCCTATTTAATAAGCCTATTTAATAGGCCTATTTAATAAGTCTAAGTTGCTGAATAAGCCTATTTAATAAGCCTAAGTTGCTGAATAAACCTATTTAATAAGTCTAAGTTGCTGAAATAAGCCTATTTAATAAGGCTATTTAATAAGCCTAAGTTGCTGAATAAGCCTATTTAATAAGTCTAAGTTGCTGAAATAAGGCTATTTAATAAGCCTAAGTTGCTGAAATAAGCCTATTTAATAAGCCTAAGTTGCTGAAATAAGCCTATTTAATAAGTCTAAGTTGCTGAAATAAGGCTATTTAATAAGCCTAAGTTGCTGAACTAAGCCTATTTAAAAAGGTATATTTAATAAGTCTAAGTTGCTGAAATAAACCTATTTAAAAATGCTATTTAATAAGCCTAAGTTGCTGAAATAAACCTGTTTAATAAGGCTATTTAATAAGCATAAGTTGCTGAAATAAGCCTATTTAATAAGCCTAAGTTGCTGAATAAGCCTATTTCATAAGCCTAAGTTGCTGAAATAAGCCTTTTTAATATGTCTCAGTTGCTGAAATAAGCCTATTTAATAAGCCTAAGTTGCTGAAATAAGCCTATTTAAATAGGCTATTTAATAAGCCTAAGTTGCTGAATAAGCCTATTTAATAAGTCTAAGTTGCTGAAATAAGGCTATTTAATAAGCCTAAGTTGCTGAAATAAGCCTATTTAATAAGCCTACGTTGGTGAACTAAGCCTATATAAAAAGGTCTATTTAATAAGTCTAAGTTGCTGAAAAAAACCTATTTAAAAATGCTATTTAATAAGCCTAAATTGCTAGAAATAAAACTGTTTAATAAGGCTATTTAATAAGCATAAGTTGCTGAAATAAGCCTATTTAATAAGCCTAAGTTGCTGAAATAAGCCTATTTAATAAGGCTATTTAATAAGTCTAAGTTGCATAAATGAACCTATTTAATAATGCTATTTAATACCCCTAATTTGCTTAAATAAGCATATTTAATAAGCCTAAGTTGCTAAAATAAGCCTATTTAATAGGCCTATCTAATAAGTCTAAGTTGCAGAAATAAGCATATTTCATAAGCATATTTAATGAGCCTAAGTTGCTGAAATGTCTATTTAATAAGTCGGTTTAATAAGTCTAAGTTGCTAAAATAAGCCTATTTAATAAGGCTATTTAATAAGCCTAAGTTGCTGAAATAAGCCTATTTAATAAGGCTATTTAATGAGCCTAAGTTGCTGAAAAAAGCCTATTTAATAAGGCTATTTAATGAGCCTAAGTTGCTGAAATAAGCCTATTTACTAAGCCTAAGTTTCTGAACTAAGCCTATTTAAAAATACTATTTAATAAGCCTAAGTTGCTGAAATAAGCCTATTAAATAAGTGTAAGTTACTGAAATAAGGCTATTTAATAAGCCTACGTTGCTGAATAAGCCTATTTAATAAGCCTAAGTTGCTGAAATAAGCCTATTTAATAAGTCTAAGTTGCTGAAATAAGGCTATTTAATAAGCCTAAGTTGCTGAATAAGCCTATTTAATAAGTCTAAGTTGCTGAAATAAGGCTATTTAATAAGCCTAAGTTGCTGAAATAAGCCTATTTAATAAGCCTACGTTGGTGAACTAAGCCTATATAAAAAAGGTCTATTTAATAAGTCTAAGTTGCTGAAAAAAACCTATTTAAAAATGCTATTTAATAAGCCTAAATTGCTAGAAATAAACCTGTTTAATAAGGCTATTTAATAAGCATAAGTTGCTGAAATAAGCATATTTAATAAGCCTAAGTTGCTGAAATAAGCCTATTTAATAAGGCTATTTAATAAGTCTAAGTTGCAGAAATGAACCTATTTAATAATGCTATTTAATACGCCTAATTTGCCTAAATAAGCATATTTAATAAGCCTAAGTTGCTAAAATAAGCCTATTTAATAGGCCTATCTAATAAGTCTAAGTTGCAGAAATAAGCATATTTCATAAGCATATTTAATGACACTAAGTTGCTGAAATGTCTATTTAATAAGTCGGTTTAATAAGTCTAAGTTGCTAAAATAAGCCTATTTAATAAGGCTATTTAATAAGCCTAAGTTGCTGAAATAAGCCTATTTAATAAGGTTATTTAATGAGCCTAAGTTGCTGAAAAAAGCCTATTTAATAAGGCTATTTAATGAGCCTAAGTTGCTGAAATAAGCCTATTTAATAAGCCTAAGTTTCTGAACTAAGCCTATTTAAAAATACTATTTAATAAGCCTAAGTTGCTGAAATAAGCCTATTAAATAAGCATAAGTTACTGAAATAAGGCTATTTAATAAGCCTATTTAATAAGCCTACGTTGCTGAATAAGCCTATTTAATAAGCCTAAGTTGCTGAAATAAGCCTATTTAATAAGTCTAAGTTGCTGAAATAAGGCTATTTAATAAGCCTAAGTTGCTGAAATAAGCCTATTTAATAAGCCTAAGTTGCTGAATAAGCCTATTTAATAAGTCTAAGTTGCTGAAATAAGGCTATTTAATAAGCCTAAGTTGCTGAAATAAGCCTATTTAATAAGCCTACGTTGGTGAACTAAGCCTATATAAAAAAGGTCTATTTAATAAGTCTAAGTTGCTGAAAAAAACCTATTTAAAAATGCTATTTAATAAGCCTAAATTGCTAGAAATAAACCTGTTTAATAAGGCTATTTAATAAGCATAAGTTGCTGAAATAAGCCTATTTAATACGCCTAAGTTGCTGAAATAAGCCTATTTAATAAGGCTATTTAATAAGTCTAAGTTGCAGAAATGAACCTATTTAATAATGCTATTTAATACGCCTAATTTGCCTAAATAAGCATATTTAATAAGCCTAAGTTGCTAAAATAAGCCTATTTAATAGGCCTATCTAATAAGTCTAAGTTGCAGAAATAAGCATATTTCATAAGCATATTTAATGAGCCTAAGTTGCTGAAATGTCTATTTAATAAGTCGGTTTAATAAGTCTAAGTTGCTAAAATAAGCCTATTTAATAACGCTATTTAATAAGCCTAAGTTGCTGAAATAAGCCTATTTAATAAGGTTATTTAATGAGCCTAAGTTGCTGAAAAAAGCCTATTTAATAAGGCTATTTAATGAGCCTAAGTTGCTGAAATAAGCCTATTTAATAAGCCTAAGTTTCTGAACTAAGCCTATTTAAAAATACTATTTAATAAGCCTAAGTTGCTGAAATAAGCCTATTAAATAAGCGTAAGTTACTGAAATAAGGCTATTTAATAAGCCTATTTAATAAGCCTACATTGCTGAATAAGCCTATTTAATAAGCCTAAGTTGCTGAAATAAGCCTATTTAATAAGTCTAAGTTGCTGAAATAAGGCTATTTAATAAGCCTAAGTTGCTGAAATAAGCCTATTTAATAAGCCTAAGTTGCTGAAATAAGGCTATTTAATAAGTCCAAGTTGCTGAAATAAGCAGATTTAATAATCCTAAGTTGCTGAAATAAGTATATTTAATAAGCATAAGTTGCTGAAATAAGCCTATTTAATAAGTCTAAGTTGCTGAAATAATCCTACTTAATTAGGCTATTTAATAAGCCTAAGTTGCTGAAATAAGCCTATTTAATAAGCGTAAGTTACTGAAATAAGGCTATTTAATAAGCCTATTTAATGAGCCTACGTTGCTGAAATAAGCCTATTTAATAAGCGTAAGTTGCTGAAATAAGGCTATTTAATAAGTCTAAGTTGCTGAAATAAGCCTATTTAATAAGCCTAAGTTGCTGAAATAAGCCTATTTAATAAGCCTGTTTAATAAGCCTAAGTTGCTGAAATAAGCCTATTTAATAAGCCTATTTAATAAGCCTATTTAATAGGCCTATTTAATAAGTCTAAGTTGCTGAATAAGCCTATTTAATAAGCCTAAGTTGCTGAATAAACCTATTTAATAAGTCTAAGTTGCTGAAATAAGCCTATTTAATAAGGCTATTTAATAAGCCTAAGTTGCTGAATAAGCCTATTTAATAAGTCTAAGTTGCTGAAATAAACCTATTTAAAAATGCTATTTAATAAGCCTAAGTTGCTGAAATAAACCTGTTTAATAAGGCTATTTAATAAGCATAAGTTGCTGAAATAAGCCTATTTAATAAGCCTAAGTTGCTGACTAAGCCTATTTCATAAGCCTAAGTTGCTGAAATAAGCCTTTTTAATATATCTCAGTTGCTGAAATAAGCCTATTTAATAAGCCTAAGTTGCTGAAATAAGCCTATTTAAATAGGCTATTTAAGAAGCCTAAGTTGCTGAATAAGCCTATTTAATAAGTCTAAGTTGCTGAAATAAGGCTATTTAATAAGCCTAAGTTGCTGAAATAAGCCTATTTAATAAGCCTATCTTGGTGAACTAAGCCTATATAAAAAGGTCTATTTAATAAGTCTAAGTTGCTGAAAAAAAACTATTTAAAAATGCTATTTAATAAGCCTAAATTGCTAGAAATAAAACTGTTTAATAAGGCTATTTAATAAGCATAAGTTGCTGAAATAAGCCTATTTAATAAGCCTAAGTTGCTGAAATAAGCCTATTTAATAAGGCTATTTAATAAGTCTAAGTTGCAGAAATGAACCTATTTAATAATGCTATTTAATACACCTAATTTGCTTAAATAAGCATATTTAATAAGCGTAAGTTACTGAAATAAGGCTATTTAATAAGCCTATTTAATGAGCCTACGTTGCTGAATAAGCCTATTTAATAAGCCTAAGTTGCTGAAATAAGCCTATTTAATAAGTCTAAGTTGCTGAAATAAGGCTATTTAATAAGCCTAAGTTGCTGAAATAAGCCTATTTAATAAGCCTAAGTTGCTGAAATAAGCCTTTTTAATAAGCCTAAGTTGCTGAAATAAGGCTATTTAATAAGTCCAAGTTGCTGAAATAAGCCTATTTAATAAGCCTAAGTTGCTGAAATAAGTATATTTAATAAGCATAAGTTGCTGAAATAAGCCTATTTAATAAGTCTAAGTTGCTGAAATAAGGCTATTTAATAAGTCTAAGTTGCTGAAATAAGCCTTTTTAATCAGCGTAAGTTGCTGAAATAAGCCTATTTAATAAGCCCAAGCTGCTGAAATAAGCCTACTTAATTAGGCTATTTAATAAGCCTAAGTTGCTGAAATAAGCCTATTTAATAAGCATAAGTTGCTGAAATAAGGCTATTTAATAAGTCTAAGTTGGTGAAATAAGCCTATTTAATAAGCCTAAGTTGCTGAAATAAGCCTATTTAATAAGCCTGTTTAATAAGCCTAAGTTGCTGAAATAAGCCTATTTAATAAGCCTATTTAATAAGCCTATTTAATAGGCCTATTTAATAAGTCTAAGTTGCTGAATAAGCCTATTTAATAAGCCTAAGTTGCTGAATAAACCTATTTAATAAGTCTAAGTTGCTGAAATAAGCCTATTTAATAAGGCTATTTAATAAGCCTAAGTTGCTGAATAAGCCTATTTAATAAGTCTAAGTTGCTGAAATAAGGCTATTTAATAAGCCTAAGTTGCTGAAATAAGCCTATTTAATAAGGCTATTTAATGAGCCTAAGTTGCTGAAATAAGCCTATTTAATAAGCCTAAGTTTCTGAACTAAGCCTATTTAAAAATACTATTTAATAAGCCTAAGTTGCTGAAATAAGCCTATTAAATAAGCATAAGTTACTGAAATAAGGCTATTTAATAAGCCTATTTAATAAGCCTACGTTGCTGAATAAGCCTATTTAATAAGCCTAAGTTGCTGAAATAAGCCTATTTAATAAGTCTAAGTTGCTGAAATAAGGCTATTTAATAAGCCTAAGTTGCTGAAATAAGCCTATTTAATAAGCCTAAGTTGCTGAATAAGCCTATTTAATAAGTCTAAGTTGCTGAAATAAGGCTATTTAATAAGCCTAAGTTGCTGAAATAAGCCTATTTAATAAGCCTACGTTGGTGAACTAAGCCTATATAAAAAAGGTCTATTTAATAAGTCTAAGTTGCTGAAAAAAACCTATTTAAAAATGCTATTTAATAAGCCTAAATTGCTAGAAATAAACCTGTTTAATAAGGCTATTTAATAAGCATAAGTTGCTGAAATAAGCCTATTTAATACGCCTAAGTTGCTGAAATAAGCCTATTTAATAAGGCTATTTAATAAGTCTAAGTTGCAGAAATGAACCTATTTAATAATGCTATTTAATACGCCTAATTTGCCTAAATAAGCATATTTAATAAGCCTAAGTTGCTAAAATAAGCCTATTTAATAGGCCTATCTAATAAGTCTAAGTTGCAGAAATAAGCATATTTCATAAGCATATTTAATGAGCCTAAGTTGCTGAAATGTCTATTTAATAAGTCGGTTTAATAAGTCTAAGTTGCTAAAATAAGCCTATTTAATAACGCTATTTAATAAGCCTAAGTTGCTGAAATAAGCCTATTTAATAAGGTTATTTAATGAGCCTAAGTTGCTGAAAAAAGCCTATTTAATAAGGCTATTTAATGAGCCTAAGTTGCTGAAATAAGCCTATTTAATAAGCCTAAGTTTCTGAACTAAGCCTATTTAAAAATACTATTTAATAAGCCTAAGTTGCTGAAATAAGCCTATTAAATAAGCGTAAGTTACTGAAATAAGGCTATTTAATAAGCCTATTTAATAAGCCTACATTGCTGAATAAGCCTATTTAATAAGCCTAAGTTGCTGAAATAAGCCTATTTAATAAGTCTAAGTTGCTGAAATAAGGCTATTTAATAAGCCTAAGTTGCTGAAATAAGCCTATTTAATAAGCCTAAGTTGCTGAAATAAGGCTATTTAATAAGTCCAAGTTGCTGAAATAAGCAGATTTAATAATCCTAAGTTGCTGAAATAAGTATATTTAATAAGCATAAGTTGCTGAAATAAGCCTATTTAATAAGTCTAAGTTGCTGAAATAAGCCTACTTAATTAGGCTATTTAATAAGCCTAAGTTGCTGAAATAAGCCTATTTAATAAGCGTAAGTTACTGAAATAAGGCTATTTAATAAGCCTATTTAATGAGCCTACGTTGCTGAAATAAGCCTATTTAATAAGCGTAAGTTGCTGAAATAAGGCTATTTAATAAGTCTAAGTTGCTGAAATAAGCCTATTTAATAAGCCTAAGTTGCTGAAATAAGCCTATTTAATAAGCCTGTTTAATAAGCCTAAGTTGCTGAAATAAGCCTATTTAATAAGCCTATTTAATAAGCCTATTTAATAGGCCTATTTAATAAGTCTAAGTTGCTGAATAAGCCTATTTAATAAGCCTAAGTTGCTGAATAAACCTATTTAATAAGTCTAAGTTGCTGAAATAAGCCTATTTAATAAGGCTATTTAATACGCCTAAGTTGCTGAATAAGCCTATTTAATAAGTCTAAGTTGCTGAAATAAACCTATTTAAAAATGCTATTTAATAAGCCTAAGTTGCTGAAATAAACCTGTTTAATAAGGCTATTTAATAAGCATAAGTTGCTGAAATAAGCCTATTTAATAAGCCTAAGTTGCTGACTAAGCCTATTTCATAAGCCTAAGTTGCTGAAATAAGCCTTTTTAATATATCTCAGTTGCTGAAATAAGCCTATTTAATAAGCCTAAGTTGCTGAAATAAGCCTATTTAAATAGGCTATTTAAGAAGCCTAAGTTGCTGAATAAGCCTATTTAATAAGTCTAAGTTGCTGAAATAAGGCTATTTAATAAGCCTAAGTTGCTGAAATAAGCCTATTTAATAAGCCTATGTTGGTGAACTAAGCCTATATAAAAAGGTCTATTTAATAAGTCTAAGTTGCTGAAAAAAAACTATTTAAAAATGCTATTTAATAAGCCTAAATTGCTAGAAATAAAACTGTTTAATAAGGCTATTTAATAAGCATAAGTTGCTGAAATAAGCCTATTTAATAAGCCTAAGTTGCTGAAATAAGCCTATTTAATAAGGCTATTTAATAAGTCTAAGTTGCAGAAATGAACCTATTTAATAATGCTATTTAATACACCTAATTTGCTTAAATAAGCATATTTAATAAGCGTAAGTTACTGAAATAAGGCTATTTAATAAGCCTATTTAATGAGCCTACGTTGCTGAATAAGCCTATTTAATAAGCCTAAGTTGCTGAAATAAGCCTATTTAATAAGTCTAAGTTGCTGAAATAAGGCTATTTAATAAGCCTAAGTTGCTGAAATAAGCCTATTTAATAAGCCTAAGTTGCTGAAATAAGCCTTTTTAATAAGCCTAAGTTGCTGAAATAAGGCTATTTAATAAGTCCAAGTTGCTGAAATAAGCCTATTTAATAAGCCTAAGTTGCTGAAATAAGTATATTTAATAAGCATAAGTTGCTGAAATAAGCCTATTTAATAAGTCTAAGTTGCTGAAATAAGGCTATTTAATAAGTCTAAGTTGCTGAAATAAGCCTTTTTAATCAGCGTAAGTTGCTGAAATAAGCCTATTTAATAAGCCCAAGCTGCTGAAATAAGCCTACTTAATTAGGCTATTTAATAAGCCTAAGTTGCTGAAATAAGCCTATTTAATAAGCATAAGTTGCTGAAATAAGGCTATTTAATAAGTCTAAGTTGGTGAAATAAGCCTATTTAATAAGCCTAAGTTGCTGAAATAAGCCTATTTAATAAGCCTGTTTAATAAGCCTAAGTTGCTGAAATAAGCCTATTTAATAAGCCTATTTAATAAGCCTATTTAATAGGCCTATTTAATAAGTCTAAGTTGCTGAATAAGCCTATTTAATAAGCCTAAGTTGCTGAATAAACCTATTTAATAAGTCTAAGTTGCTGAAATAAGCCTATTTAATAAGGCTATTTAATAAGCCTAAGTTGCTGAATAAGCCTATTTAATAAGTCTAAGTTGCTGAAATAAGGCTATTTAATAAGCCTAAGTTGCTGAAATAAGCCTATTTAATAAGCCTAAGTTGCTGAAATAAGCCTATTTAATAAGTCTAAGTTGCTGAAATAAGGCTATTTAATAAGCCTAAGTTGCTGAACTAAGCCTATTTAAAAAGGTATATTTAATAAGTCTAAGTTGCTGAAATAAACCTATTTAAAAATGCTATTTAATAAGCCTAAGTTGCTGAAATAAACCTGTTTAATAAGGCTATTTAATAAGCATAAGTTGCTGAAATAAGCCTATTTAATAAGCCTAAGTTGCTGAATAAGCCTATTTCATAAGCCTAAGTTGCTGAAATAAGCCTTTTTAATATGTCTCAGTTGCTGAAATAAGCCTATTTAATAAGCCTAAGTTGCTGAAATAAGCCTATTTAAATAGGCTATTTAATAAGCCTAAGTTGCTGAATAAGCCTATTTAATAAGTCTAAGTTGCTGAAATAAGGCTATTTAATAAGCCTAAGTTGCTGAAATAAGCCTATTTAATAAGCCTACGTTGGTGAACTAAGCCTATATAAAAAGGTCTATTTAATAAGTCTAAGTTGCTGAAAAAAACCTATTTAAAAATGCTATTTAATAAGCCTAAATTGCTAGAAATAAAACTGTTTAATAAGGCTATTTAATAAGCATAAGTTGCTGAAATAAGCCTATTTAATAAGCCTAAGTTGCTGAAATAAGCCTATTTAATAAGGCTATTTAATAAGTCTAAGTTGCATAAATGAACCTATTTAATAATGCTATTTAATACCCCTAATTTGCTTAAATAAGCATATTTAATAAGCCTAAGTTGCTAAAATAAGCCTATTTAATAGGCCTATCTAATAAGTCTAAGTTGCAGAAATAAGCATATTTCATAAGCATATTTAATGAGCCTAAGTTGCTGAAATGTCTATTTAATAAGTCGGTTTAATAAGTCTAAGTTGCTAAAATAAGCCTATTTAATAAGGCTATTTAATAAGCCTAAGTTGCTGAAATAAGCCTATTTAATAAGGCTATTTAATGAGCCTAAGTTGCTGAAAAAAGCCTATTTAATAAGGCTATTTAATGAGCCTAAGTTGCTGAAATAAGCCTATTTACTAAGCCTAAGTTTCTGAACTAAGCCTATTTAAAAATACTATTTAATAAGCCTAAGTTGCTGAAATAAGCCTATTAAATAAGTGTAAGTTACTGAAATAAGGCTATTTAATAAGCCTATTTAATAAGCCTACGTTGCTGAATAAGCCTATTTAATAAGCCTAAGTTGCTGAAATAAGCCTATTTAATAAGTCTAAGTTGCTGAAATAAGGCTATTTAATAAGCCTAAGTTGCTGAATAAGCCTATTTAATAAGTCTAAGTTGCTGAAATAAGGCTATTTAATAAGCCTAAGTTGCTGAAATAAGCCTATTTAATAAGCCTACGTTGGTGAACTAAGCCTATATAAAAAAGGTCTATTTAATAAGTCTAAGTTGCTGAAAAAAACCTATTTAAAAATGCTATTTAATAAGCCTAAATTGCTAGAAATAAACCTGTTTAATAAGGCTATTTAATAAGCATAAGTTGCTGAAATAAGCATATTTAATAAGCCTAAGTTGCTGAAATAAGCCTATTTAATAAGGCTATTTAATAAGTCTAAGTTGCAGAAATGAACCTATTTAATAATGCTATTTAATATGCCTAATTTGCCTAAATAAGCATATTTAATAAGCCTAAGTTGCTAAAATAAGCCTATTTAATAGGCCTATCTAATAAGTCTAAGTTGCAGAAATAAGCATATTTCATAAGCATATTTAATGACACTAAGTTGCTGAAATGTCTATTTAATAAGTCGGTTTAATAAGTCTAAGTTGCTAAAATAAGCCTATTTAATAAGGCTATTTAATAAGCCTAAGTTGCTGAAATAAGCCTATTTAATAAGGTTATTTAATGAGCCTAAGTTGCTGAAAAAAGCCTATTTAATAAGGCTATTTAATGAGCCTAAGTTGCTGAAATAAGCCTATTTAATAAGCCTAAGTTTCTGAACTAAGCCTATTTAAAAATACTATTTAATAAGCCTAAGTTGCTGAAATAAGCCTATTAAATAAGCATAAGTTACTGAAATAAGGCTATTTAATAAGCCTATTTAATAAGCCTACGTTGCTGAATAAGCCTATTTAATAAGCCTAAGTTGCTGAAATAAGCCTATTTAATAAGTCTAAGTTGCTGAAATAAGGCTATTTAATAAGCCTAAGTTGCTGAAATAAGCCTATTTAATAAGCCTAAGTTGCTGAATAAGCCTATTTAATAAGTCTAAGTTGCTGAAATAAGGCTATTTAATAAGCCTAAGTTGCTGAAATAAGCCTATTTAATAAGCCTACGTTGGTGAACTAAGCCTATATAAAAAAGGTCTATTTAATAAGTCTAAGTTGCTGAAAAAAACCTATTTAAAAATGCTATTTAATAAGCCTAAATTGCTAGAAATAAACCTGTTTAATAAGGCTATTTAATAAGCATAAGTTGCTGAAATAAGCCTATTTAATACGCCTAAGTTGCTGAAATAAGCCTATTTAATAAGGCTATTTAATAAGTCTAAGTTGCAGAAATGAACCTATTTAATAATGCTATTTAATACGCCTAATTTGCCTAAATAAGCATATTTAATAAGCCTAAGTTGCTAAAATAAGCCTATTTAATAGGCCTATCTAATAAGTCTAAGTTGCAGAAATAAGCATATTTCATAAGCATATTTAATGAGCCTAAGTTGCTGAAATGTCTATTTAATAAGTCGGTTTAATAAGTCTAAGTTGCTAAAATAAGCCTATTTAATAACGCTATTTAATAAGCCTAAGTTGCTGAAATAAGCCTATTTAATAAGGTTATTTAATGAGCCTAAGTTGCTGAAAAAAGCCTATTTAATAAGGCTATTTAATGAGCCTAAGTTGCTGAAATAAGCCTATTTAATAAGCCTAAGTTTCTGAACTAAGCCTATTTAAAAATACTATTTAATAAGCCTAAGTTGCTGAAATAAGCCTATTAAATAAGCGTAAGTTACTGAAATAAGGCTATTTAATAAGCCTATTTAATAAGCCTACATTGCTGAATAAGCCTATTTAATAAGCCTAAGTTGCTGAAATAAGCCTATTTAATAAGTCTAAGTTGCTGAAATAAGGCTATTTAATAAGCCTAAGTTGCTGAAATAAGCCTATTTAATAAGCCTAAGTTGCTGAAATAAGGCTATTTAATAAGTCCAAGTTGCTGAAATAAGCAGATTTAATAATCCTAAGTTGCTGAAATAAGTATATTTAATAAGCATAAGTTGCTGAAATAAGCCTATTTAATAAGTCTAAGTTGCTGAAATAAGCCTACTTAATTAGGCTATTTAATAAGCCTAAGTTGCTGAAATAAGCCTATTTAATAAGCGTAAGTTACTGAAATAAGGCTATTTAATAAGCCTATTTAATGAGCCTACGTTGCTGAAATAAGCCTATTTAATAAGCGTAAGTTGCTGAAATAAGGCTATTTAATAAGTCTAAGTTGCTGAAATAAGCCTATTTAATAAGCCTAAGTTGCTGAAATAAGCCTATTTAATAAGCCTGTTTAATAAGCCTAAGTTGCTGAAATAAGCCTATTTAATAAGCCTATTTAATAAGCCTATTTAATAGGCCTATTTAATAAGTCTAAGTTGCTGAATAAGCCTATTTAATAAGCCTAAGTTGCTGAATAAACCTATTTAATAAGTCTAAGTTGCTGAAATAAGCCTATTTAATAAGGCTATTTAATAAGCCTAAGTTGCTGAATAAGCCTATTTAATAAGTCTAAGTTGCTGAAATAAACCTATTTAAAAATGCTATTTAATAAGCCTAAGTTGCTGAAATAAACCTGTTTAATAAGGCTATTTAATAAGCATAAGTTGCTGAAATAAGCCTATTTAATAAGCCTAAGTTGCTGACTAAGCCTATTTCATAAGCCTAAGTTGCTGAAATAAGCCTTTTTAATATATCTCAGTTGCTGAAATAAGCCTATTTAATAAGCCTAAGTTGCTGAAATAAGCCTATTTAAATAGGCTATTTAAGAAGCCTAAGTTGCTGAATAAGCCTATTTAATAAGTCTAAGTTGCTGAAATAAGGCTATTTAATAAGCCTAAGTTGCTGAAATAAGCCTATTTAATAAGCCTATCTTGGTGAACTAAGCCTATATAAAAAGGTCTATTTAATAAGTCTAAGTTGCTGAAAAAAAACTATTTAAAAATGCTATTTAATAAGCCTAAATTGCTAGAAATAAAACTGTTTAATAAGGCTATTTAATAAGCATAAGTTGCTGAAATAAGCCTATTTAATAAGCCTAAGTTGCTGAAATAAGCCTATTTAATAAGGCTATTTAATAAGTCTAAGTTGCAGAAATGAACCTATTTAATAATGCTATTTAATACACCTAATTTGCTTAAATAAGCATATTTAATAAGCGTAAGTTACTGAAATAAGGCTATTTAATAAGCCTATTTAATGAGCCTACGTTGCTGAATAAGCCTATTTAATAAGCCTAAGTTGCTGAAATAAGCCTATTTAATAAGTCTAAGTTGCTGAAATAAGGCTATTTAATAAGCCTAAGTTGCTGAAATAAGCCTATTTAATAAGCCTAAGTTGCTGAAATAAGCCTTTTTAATAAGCCTAAGTTGCTGAAATAAGGCTATTTAATAAGTCCAAGTTGCTGAAATAAGCCTATTTAATAAGCCTAAGTTGCTGAAATAAGTATATTTAATAAGCATAAGTTGCTGAAATAAGCCTATTTAATAAGTCTAAGTTGCTGAAATAAGGCTATTTAATAAGTCTAAGTTGCTGAAATAAGCCTTTTTAATCAGCGTAAGTTGCTGAAATAAGCCTATTTAATAAGCCCAAGCTGCTGAAATAAGCCTACTTAATTAGGCTATTTAATAAGCCTAAGTTGCTGAAATAAGCCTATTTAATAAGCATAAGTTGCTGAAATAAGGCTATTTAATAAGTCTAAGTTGGTGAAATAAGCCTATTTAATAAGCCTAAGTTGCTGAAATAAGCCTATTTAATAAGCCTGTTTAATAAGCCTAAGTTGCTGAAATAAGCCTATTTAATAAGCCTATTTAATAAGCCTATTTAATAGGCCTATTTAATAAGTCTAAGTTGCTGAATAAGCCTATTTAATAAGCCTAAGTTGCTGAATAAACCTATTTAATAAGTCTAAGTTGCTGAAATAAGCCTATTTAATAAGGCTATTTAATAAGCCTAAGTTGCTGAATAAGCCTATTTAATAAGTCTAAGTTGCTGAAATAAGGCTATTTAATAAGCCTAAGTTGCTGAAATAAGCCTATTTAATAAGGCTATTTAATGAGCCTAAGTTGCTGAAATAAGCCTATTTAATAAGCCTAAGTTTCTGAAATAAGCCTATTTAAAAATACTATTTAATAAGCCTAAGTTGCTGAAATAAGCCTATTAAATAAGCGTAAGTTACTGAAATAAGGCTATTTAATAAGCCTATTTAATAAGCCTACGTTGCTGAATAAGCCTATTTAATAAGCCTAAGTTGCTGAAATAAGCCTATTTAATTAGTCTAAGTTGCTGAAATAAGGCTATTTAATAAGCCTAAGTTGCTGAAATAAGCCTATTTAATAAGCCTAAGTTGCTGAATAAGCCTATTTAATAAGTCTAAGTTGCTGAAATAAGGCTATTTAATAAGCCTAAGTTGCTGAAATAAGCCTATTTAATAAGCCTACGTTGGTGAACTAAGCCTATATAAAAAGGTCTATTTAATAAGTCTAAGTTGCTGAAAAAAACCTATTTAAAAATGCTATTTAATAAGCCTAAATTGCTAGAAATAAACCTGTTTAATAAGGCTATTTAATAAGCATAAGTTTGCTGAAATAAGCCTATTTAATAAGCCTAAGTTGCTGAAATAAGCCTATTTAATAAGGCTATTTAATAAGTCTAAGTTGCATAAATGAACCTATTTAATAATGCTATTTAATACGCCTAATTTGCCTAAATAAGCATATTTAATAAGCCTAAGTTGCTAAAATAAGCCTATTTAATAGGCCTATCTAATAAGTCTAAGTTGCAGAAATAAGCATATTTCATAAGCATATTTAATGAGCCTAAGTTGCTGAAATGTCTATTTAATAAGTCGGTTTAATAAGTCTAAGTTGCTAAAATAAGCCTATTTAATAAGGCTATTTAATAAGCCTAAGTTGCTGAAATAAGCCTATTTAATAAGGTTATTTAATGAGCCTAAGTTGCTGAAAAAAGCCTATTTAATAAGGCTATTTAATGAGCCTAAGTTGCTGAAATAAGCCTATTTAATAAGCCTAAGTTTCTGAACTAAGCCTATTTAAAAATACTATTTAATAAGCCTAAGTTGCTGAAATAAGCCTATTAAATAAGTGTAAGTTACTGAAATAAGGCTATTTAATAAGCCTATTTAATAAGCCTACGTTGCTGAATAAGCCTATTTAATAAGCCTAAGTTGCTGAAATAAGCCTATTTAATAAGTCTAAGTTGCTGAAATAAGGCTATTTAATAAGCCTAAGTTGCTGAATAAGCCTATTTAATAAGTCTAAGTTGCTGAAATAAGGCTATTTAATAAGCCTAAGTTGCTGAAATAAGCCTATTTAATAAGCCTACGTTGGTGAACTAAGCCTATATAAAAAAGGTCTATTTAATAAGTCTAAGTTGCTGAAAAAAACCTATTTAAAAATGCTATTTAATAAGCCTAAATTGCTAGAAATAAACCTGTTTAATAAGGCTATTTAATAAGCATAAGTTGCTGAAATAAGCATATTTAATAAGCCTAAGTTGCTGAAATAAGCCTATTTAATAAGGCTATTTAATAAGTCTAAGTTGCAGAAATGAACCTATTTAATAATGCTATTTAATACGCCTAATTTGCCTAAATAAGCATATTTAAATAAGCCTAAGTTGCTAAAATAAGCCTATTTAATAGGCCTATCTAATAAGTCTAAGTTGCAGAAATAAGCATATTTCATAAGCATATTTAATGACACTAAGTTGCTGAAATGTCTATTTAATAAGTCGGTTTAATAAGTCTAAGTTGCTAAAATAAGCCTATTTAATAAGGCTATTTAATAAGCCTAAGTTGCTGAAATAAGCCTATTTAATAAGGTTATTTAATGAGCCTAAGTTGCTGAAAAAAGCCTATTTAATAAGGCTATTTAATGAGCCTAAGTTGCTGAAATAAGCCTATTTAATAAGCCTAAGTTTCTGAACTAAGCCTATTTAAAAATACTATTTAATAAGCCTAAGTTGCTGAAATAAGCCTATTAAATAAGCATAAGTTACTGAAATAAGGCTATTTAATAAGCCTATTTAATAAGCCTACGTTGCTGAATAAGCCTATTTAATAAGCCTAAGTTGCTGAAATAAGCCTATTTAATAAGTCTAAGTTGCTGAAATAAGGCTATTTAATAAGCCTAAGTTGCTGAAATAAGCCTATTTAATAAGCCTAAGTTGCTGAATAAGCCTATTTAATAAGTCTAAGTTGCTGAAATAAGGCTATTTAATAAGCCTAAGTTGCTGAAATAAGCCTATTTAATAAGCCTACGTTGGTGAACTAAGCCTATATAAAAAAAGGTCTATTTAATAAGTCTAAGTTGCTGAAAAAAACCTATTTAAAAATGCTATTTAATAAGCCTAAATTGCTAGAAATAAACCTGTTTAATAAGGCTATTTAATAAGCATAAGTTGCTGAAATAAGCCTATTTAATACGCCTAAGTTGCTGAAATAAGCCTATTTAATAAGGCTATTTAATAAGTCTAAGTTGCAGAAATGAACCTATTTAATAATGCTATTTAATACGCCTAATTTGCCTAAATAAGCATATTTAATAAGCCTAAGTTGCTAAAATAAGCCTATTTAATAGGCCTATCTAATAAGTCTAAGTTGCAGAAATAAGCATATTTCATAAGCATATTTAATGAGCCTAAGTTGCTGAAATGTCTATTTAATAAGTCGGTTTAATAAGTCTAAGTTGCTAAAATAAGCCTATTTAATAACGCTATTTAATAAGCCTAAGTTGCTGAAATAAGCCTATTTAATAAGGTTATTTAATGAGCCTAAGTTGCTGAAAAAAGCCTATTTAATAAGGCTATTTAATGAGCCTAAGTTGCTGAAATAAGCCTATTTAATAAGCCTAAGTTTCTGAACTAAGCCTATTTAAAAATACTATTTAATAAGCCTAAGTTGCTGAAATAAGCCTATTAAATAAGCGTAAGTTACTGAAATAAGGCTATTTAATAAGCCTATTTAATAAGCCTACATTGCTGAATAAGCCTATTTAATAAGCCTAAGTTGCTGAAATAAGCCTATTTAATAAGTCTAAGTTGCTGAAATAAGGCTATTTAATAAGCCTAAGTTGCTGAAATAAGCCTATTTAATAAGCCTAAGTTGCTGAAATAAGGCTATTTAATAAGTCCAAGTTGCTGAAATAAGCAGATTTAATAATCCTAAGTTGCTGAAATAAGTATATTTAATAAGCATAAGTTGCTGAAATAAGCCTATTTAATAAGTCTAAGTTGCTGAAATAAGCCTACTTAATTAGGCTATTTAATAAGCCTAAGTTGCTGAAATAAGCCTATTTAATAAGCGTAAGTTACTGAAATAAGGCTATTTAATAAGCCTATTTAATGAGCCTACGTTGCTGAAATAAGCCTATTTAATAAGCGTAAGTTGCTGAAATAAGGCTATTTAATAAGTCTAAGTTGCTGAAATAAGCCTATTTAATAAGCCTAAGTTGCTGAAATAAGCCTATTTAATAAGCCTGTTTAATAAGCCTAAGTTGCTGAAATAAGCCTATTTAATAAGCCTATTTAATAAGCCTATTTAATAGGCCTATTTAATAAGTCTAAGTTGCTGAATAAGCCTATTTAATAAGCCTAAGTTGCTGAATAAACCTATTTAATAAGTCTAAGTTGCTGAAATAAGCCTATTTAATAAGGCTATTTAATAAGCCTAAGTTGCTGAATAAGCCTATTTAATAAGTCTAAGTTGCTGAAATAAACCTATTTAAAAATGCTATTTAATAAGCCTAAGTTGCTGAAATAAACCTGTTTAATAAGGCTATTTAATAAGCATAAGTTGCTGAAATAAGCCTATTTAATAAGCCTAAGTTGCTGACTAAGCCTATTTCATAAGCCTAAGTTGCTGAAATAAGCCTTTTTAATATATCTCAGTTGCTGAAATAAGCCTATTTAATAAGCCTAAGTTGCTGAAATAAGCCTATTTAAATAGGCTATTTAAGAAGCCTAAGTTGCTGAATAAGCCTATTTAATAAGTCTAAGTTGCTGAAATAAGGCTATTTAATAAGCCTAAGTTGCTGAAATAAGCCTATTTAATAAGCCTATGTTGGTGAACTAAGCCTATATAAAAAGGTCTATTTAATAAGTCTAAGTTGCTGAAAAAAAACTATTTAAAAATGCTATTTAATAAGCCTAAATTGCTAGAAATAAAACTGTTTAATAAGGCTATTTAATAAGCATAAGTTGCTGAAATAAGCCTATTTAATAAGCCTAAGTTGCTGAAATAAGCCTATTTAATAAGGCTATTTAATAAGTCTAAGTTGCAGAAATGAACCTATTTAATAATGCTATTTAATACACCTAATTTGCTTAAATAAGCATATTTAATAAGCGTAAGTTACTGAAATAAGGCTATTTAATAAGCCTATTTAATGAGCCTACGTTGCTGAATAAGCCTATTTAATAAGCCTAAGTTGCTGAAATAAGCCTATTTAATAAGTCTAAGTTGCTGAAATAAGGCTATTTAATAAGCCTAAGTTGCTGAAATAAGCCTATTTAATAAGCCTAAGTTGCTGAAATAAGCCTTTTTAATAAGCCTAAGTTGCTGAAATAAGGCTATTTAATAAGTCCAAGTTGCTGAAATAAGCCTATTTAATAAGCCTAAGTTGCTGAAATAAGTATATTTAATAAGCATAAGTTGCTGAAATAAGCCTATTTAATAAGTCTAAGTTGCTGAAATAAGGCTATTTAATAAGTCTAAGTTGCTGAAATAAGCCTTTTTAATCAGCGTAAGTTGCTGAAATAAGCCTATTTAATAAGCCCAAGCTGCTGAAATAAGCCTACTTAATTAGGCTATTTAATAAGCCTAAGTTGCTGAAATAAGCCTATTTAATAAGCATAAGTTGCTGAAATAAGGCTATTTAATAAGTCTAAGTTGGTGAAATAAGCCTATTTAATAAGCCTAAGTTGCTGAAATAAGCCTATTTAATAAGCCTGTTTAATAAGCCTAAGTTGCTGAAATAAGCCTATTTAATAAGCCTATTTAATAAGCCTATTTAATAGGCCTATTTAATAAGTCTAAGTTGCTGAATAAGCCTATTTAATAAGCCTAAGTTGCTGAATAAACCTATTTAATAAGTCTAAGTTGCTGAAATAAGCCTATTTAATAAGGCTATTTAATAAGCCTAAGTTGCTGAATAAGCCTATTTAATAAGTCTAAGTTGCTGAAATAAGGCTATTTAATAAGCCTAAGTTGCTGAAATAAGCCTATTTAATAAGCCTAAGTTGCTGAAATAAGCCTATTTAATAAGTCTAAGTTGCTGAAATAAGGCTATTTAATAAGCCTAAGTTGCTGAACTAAGCCTATTTAAAAAGGTATATTTAATAAGTCTAAGTTGCTGAAATAAACCTATTTAAAAATGCTATTTAATAAGCCTAAGTTGCTGAAATAAACCTGTTTAATAAGGCTATTTAATAAGCATAAGTTGCTGAAATAAGCCTATTTAATAAGCCTAAGTTGCTGAATAAGCCTATTTCATAAGCCTAAGTTGCTGAAATAAGCCTTTTTAATATGTCTCAGTTGCTGAAATAAGCCTATTTAATAAGCCTAAGTTGCTGAAATAAGCCTATTTAAATAGGCTATTTAATAAGCCTAAGTTGCTGAATAAGCCTATTTAATAAGTCTAAGTTGCTGAAATAAGGCTATTTAATAAGCCTAAGTTGCTGAAATAAGCCTATTTAATAAGCCTACGTTGGTGAACTAAGCCTATATAAAAAGGTCTATTTAATAAGTCTAAGTTGCTGAAAAAAACCTATTTAAAAATGCTATTTAATAAGCCTAAATTGCTAGAAATAAAACTGTTTAATAAGGCTATTTAATAAGCATAAGTTGCTGAAATAAGCCTATTTAATAAGCCTAAGTTGCTGAAATAAGCCTATTTAATAAGGCTATTTAATAAGTCTAAGTTGCATAAATGAACCTATTTAATAATGCTATTTAATACCCCTAATTTGCTTAAATAAGCATATTTAATAAGCCTAAGTTGCTAAAATAAGCCTATTTAATAGGCCTATCTAATAAGTCTAAGTTGCAGAAATAAGCATATTTCATAAGCATATTTAATGAGCCTAAGTTGCTGAAATGTCTATTTAATAAGTCGGTTTAATAAGTCTAAGTTGCTAAAATAAGCCTATTTAATAAGGCTATTTAATAAGCCTAAGTTGCTGAAATAAGCCTATTTAATAAGGCTATTTAATGAGCCTAAGTTGCTGAAAAAAGCCTATTTAATAAGGCTATTTAATGAGCCTAAGTTGCTGAAATAAGCCTATTTACTAAGCCTAAGTTTCTGAACTAAGCCTATTTAAAAATACTATTTAATAAGCCTAAGTTGCTGAAATAAACCTGTTTAATAAGGCTATTTAATAAGCATAAGTTGTTGAAATAAGCCTATTTAATAAGCCTGAGTTGCTGAAATAAACCTATTTAATAAGGCTATTTAATAAGTCTAAGTTGCTGAAATAAACCTATTTAATAAGCCTAAGTTGCTAAAATAAGCCTATTTAATGAGGCTATTTAATAAGTCTATTTAATAAGCCTATTTAATAAGCCTATTTAATATGCCTATTAATAAGCCTATTTAATATGCCTATTTAATACACCTATTTAATAAGTATTTAATGAGCCTATGTATTAAGTCTATTTAATAGGCCTTTTTAATAAGCCTATTTAATAAGTCTATTTAATAAGCCTATTTAATAAGCCTATTTAATATGCCTTTTAATAAGCTTATTTAATACGCCTATTTAATACACCTATTTAATAAGTATTTAATGAGCCTATGTATTAAGTCTATTTAATAAGCCATTTTAATAAGCCTATTTAATAAGTATTTAATGAGCCTATTTAATAAGCCTATTTATTGAGCCTATTTAATAAGCCTATTTATTGAGCCTATTTAATAAGACTATTTAATAAGCCTATTTAATAAGCCTATTTATTGAGCCTATTTAATAAGTCTATTTAATACGCCTATTTAATGAGCCTATTTAATAAGCCTATTTAATAAGCCTCTTTATTGAGCCTATTTAATAAGTCTATTTAATAAGCCTATTTAATAAGTATTTAATGAGCCTATTTAATCAGTCTATTTAATAGGCCTATTTAATAAGTCTAAGTTGCTGAAATAAGCCTATTTAATAAGCCTAAGTTTCTGAATGAGCCTATTTAATAAGCCTAAGTTGCTGAAATAAGCCTATTTAATAAGCCTAAGTTGCTGAATAAGCCTATTTAATAAGCCTAATTTGCTGAATAAACCTATTTAATAAGTCTAAGTTGCTGAAATAAGCCTATTTAATAAGGCTATTTAATAAGCCTAAGTTGCTGAATAAGCCTATTTAATAAGTCTAAGTTTCTGAAATAAGGCTATTTAATGAGCCTAAGTTGCTGAAATAAGGCTATTTAATAAGTCTAAGTTGCTGAAATAAGCCTATTTAATAAGCCTAAGTTGCTGAAATAAGCCTATTTAATAAGGCTATTTAATGAGCCTAAGTTGCTGAAATAAGACTATTTAATAAGCCTGAGTTTCTGAACTAAGCCTATTTAAAAAGGTATATTTAATAAGTCTAAGTTGCTGAAATAAACCTATTTAAAATGCTATTTAATAAGCCTAAGTTGCTGAAATAAACCTGTTTAATAAGGCTATTTAATAAGCATAAGTTGCTGAAATAAGCCTATTTAATAAGGCTCTTTAATAAGTCTATTTAATAAGCCTATTTAATAAGCCTATTTAATAAGCCTATTTAATACGCCTATTTAATAAACACATTTAATAAGTATTTAATGAGCATTTTTAATAAGCCTATTTAAAAAGTCTATTTAATAAGCCTATTTAATAAGTCTATTTAATAAGCCTATTTAATACGCCTATTTAATAAACATATTTAATAAGTATTTAATGAGCCTATTTAATAAGTCTATTTAATAAGCCTTTTTAATAAGCCTATTTAATAAGTCTATTTAATAAGCCTATTTAATAAGTATTTAATGAGCCTATTTAATAAGTCTATTTAATAAGCCTTTTTAATGAGCCTATTTAATAAGCCGATTTAATAAGTCTATTTAATAAGCCTATTTAATAAGCCTATTTAATAAGCCTATTTATTGAGCCTATTTAATAAGTCTATTTAATAAGCCTATTTAATAAGCCTATTTAATGAGCCTATTTAATAAGTCTATTTAATAAGCCTATTTAATAGGCCTTTTTAATAAGTCTAAGTTGCTGAAATAAGCCTATTTAATAAGCCTATTTAATAGGCCTATTGAATAAGTCTAAGTTGCTGAAATAAGCCTATTTAATAAGCCTAAGTTTCTGAATGAGCCTATTTAATAAGCCTAAGTTGCTGAAATAAGCCTATTAAATAAGCCTAAGTTGCTGAATAAGCCTATTTAATGAGCCTAAGTTGCTGAATAAACCTATTTAATAAGTCTAAGTTGCTGAAATAAGCCTATTAAATAAGCCTAAGTTGCTGAAAAAGCCTATTTAATGAGCCTAAGTTGCTGAATAAACCTATTTAATAAGTCTAATTTGCTGAAATAAGCCTATTTAATAAGGCTATTTAATAAGCCTAAGTTGCTGAATAAGCCTATTTAATAAGTCTAAGTTTCTGAAATAAGGCTATTTAATAAGCCTAAGTTGCTGAAATAAGACTATTTAATAAGTCTAAGTTGCTGAAATAAGCCTATTTAATAAGCCTAAGTTGCTGAAATAAGCCTATTTAATAAGGCTATTTAATAAGCCTAAGTTGCTGAAATAAGACTATTTAATAAGTCTAAGTTGCTGAAATAAGGTTATTTAATAAGCCTAAGTTGCTGAACTAAGCCTATTTAAAAAGGTATATTTAATAAGTCTAAGTTGCTGAAATAAACCTATTCAAAAATGCTATTTAATAAGCCTAAGTTGCTGAAATAAACCTGTTTAATAAGGCTATTTAATAAGCATAAGTTGCTGAAATAAGCCTATTTAATAAGCCTAAGTTGCTGAATAAGCCTATTTCATAAGCCTAAGTTGCTGAAATAAGCCTTTTTAATATGTCTCAGTTGCTGAAATAAGCCTATTTAATAAGCCTAAGTTGCTGAAATAAGCCTATTTAAATAGGCTATTTAATAAGCCTAAGTTGCTGAATAAGCCTATTTAATAAGTCTAAGTTGCTGAAATAAGGCTATTTAATAAGCCTAAGTTGCTGAAATAAGCCTATTTAATAAGCCTACGTTGGTGAACTAAGCCTATATAAAAAGGTCTATTTAATAAGTCTAAGTTGCTGAAAAAAAACCTATTTAAAAATGCTATTTAATAAGCCTAAATTGCTAGAAATAAAACTGTTTAATAAGGCTATTTAATAAGCCTAAGTTGCTGAAATAAGCCTATTTAATAAGGCTATTTAATAAGTCTAAGTTGCAGAAATGAACCTATTTAATAATGCTATTTAATACGCCTAATTTGCTTAAATAAGCATATTTAATAAGCCTAAGTTGCTAAAATAAGCCTATTTAATATGCCTATCTAATAAGTCTAAGTTGCAGAAATAAGCATATTTCATAAGCATATTTAATGAGCCTAAGTTGCTGAAATGTCTATTTAATAAGTCGGTTTAATAAGTCTAAGTTGCTGCAATAAGCCTATTTAATAAGGCTATTTAATAAGCCTAAGTTGCTGAAATAATCCTATTTAATAAGGCTATTTAATGAGCCTAAGTTGCTGAAAAAAGCCTATTTAATAAGGCTATTTAATGAGCCTAAGTTGCTGAAATAAGCCTATTTACTAAGCCTAAGTTTCTGAACTAAGCCTATTTAAAAATACTATTTAATAAGCCTAAGTTGCTGAAATAAACCTGTTTAATAAGGCTATTTAATAAGCATAAGTTGCTGAAATAAGCCTATTTAATAAGCCTGAGTTGCTGAAATAAACCTATTTAATAAGGCTATTTAATAAGTCTAAGTTGCTGAAATAAACCTATTTAATAAGCCTAAGTTGCTAAAATAAGGCTATTTAATAAGCCTAAGTTGCTGAAATAAGGCTATTTAATAAGTCTAAGTTGCTGAAATAAACCTGTTTAATAAGGCTATTTAATAAGCATAAGTTGCTGAAATAAGCCTATTTAATAAGGCTCTTTAATAAGTCTATTTAATAAGCCTATTTAATAAGCCTATTTAATAAGCCTATTTAATACGCCTATTTAATAAACACATTTAATAAGTATTTAATGAGCATTTTTAATAAGCCTATTTAAAAAGTCTATTTAATAAGCCTATTTAATAAGTCTATTTAATAAGCCTATTTAATACGCCTATTTAATAAACATATTTAATAAGTATTTAATGAGCCTATTTAATAAGTCTATTTAATAAGCCTTTTTAATAAGCCTATTTAATAAGTCTATTTAATAAGCCTATTTAATAAGTATTTAATGAGCCTATTTAATAAGTCTATTTAATAAGCCTTTTTAATGAGCCTATTTAATAAGCCGATTTAATAAGTCTATTTAATAAGCCTATTTAATAAGCCTATTTAATAAGCCTATTTATTGAGCCTATTTAATAAGTCTATTTAATAAGCCTATTTAATAAGCCTATTTAATGAGCCTATTTAATAAGTCTATTTAATAAGCCTATTTAATAGGCCTTTTTAATAAGTCTAAGTTGCTGAAATAAGCCTATTTAATAAGCCTATTTAATAGGCCTATTGAATAAGTCTAAGTTGCTGAAATAAGCCTATTTAATAAGCCTAAGTTTCTGAATGAGCCTATTTAATAAGCCTAAGTTGCTGAAATAAGCCTATTAAATAAGCCTAAGTTGCTGAATAAGCCTATTTAATGAGCCTAAGTTGCTGAATAAACCTATTTAATAAGTCTAAGTTGCTGAAATAAGCCTATTAAATAAGCCTAAGTTGCTGAAAAAGCCTATTTAATGAGCCTAAGTTGCTGAATAAACCTATTTAATAAGTCTAATTTGCTGAAATAAGCCTATTTAATAAGGCTATTTAATAAGCCTAAGTTGCTGAATAAGCCTATTTAATAAGTCTAAGTTTCTGAAATAAGGCTATTTAATAAGCCTAAGTTGCTGAAATAAGACTATTTAATAAGTCTAAGTTGCTGAAATAAGCCTATTTAATAAGCCTAAGTTGCTGAAATAAGCCTATTTAATAAGGCTATTTAATAAGCCTAAGTTGCTGAAATAAGACTATTTAATAAGTCTAAGTTGCTGAAATAAGGTTATTTAATAAGCCTAAGTTGCTGAACTAAGCCTATTTAAAAAGGTATATTTAATAAGTCTAAGTTGCTGAAATAAACCTATTTAAAAATGCTATTTAATAAGCCTAAGTTGCTGAAATAAACCTGTTTAATAAGGCTATTTAATAAGCATAAGTTGCTGAAATAAGCCTATTTAATAAGCCTAAGTTGCTGAATAAGCCTATTTCATAAGCCTAAGTTGCTGAAATAAGCCTTTTTAATATGTCTCAGTTGCTGAAATAAGCCTATTTAATAAGCCTAAGTTGCTGAAATAAGCCTATTTAAATAGGCTATTTAATAAGCCTAAGTTGCTGAATAAGCCTATTTAATAAGTCTAAGTTGCTGAAATAAGGCTATTTAATAAGCCTAAGTTGCTGAAATAAGCCTATTTAATAAGCCTACGTTGGTGAACTAAGCCTATATAAAAAGGTCTATTTAATAAGTCTAAGTTGCTGAAAAAAACCTATTTAAAAATGCTATTTAATAAGCCTAAATTGCTAGAAATAAAACTGTTTAATAAGGCTATTTAATAAGCCTAAGTTGCTGAAATAAGCCTATTTAATAAGGCTATTTAATAAGTCTAAGTTGCAGAAATGAACCTATTTAATAATGCTATTTAATACGCCTAATTTGCTTAAATAAGCATATTTAATAAGCCTAAGTTGCTAAAATAAGCCTATTTAATATGCCTATCTAATAAGTCTAAGTTGCAGAAATAAGCATATTTCATAAGCATATTTAATGAGCCTAAGTTGCTGAAATGTCTATTTAATAAGTCGGTTTAATAAGTCTAAGTTGCTGCAATAAGCCTATTTAATAAGGCTATTTAATAAGCCTAAGTTGCTGAAATAATCCTATTTAATAAGGCTATTTAATGAGCCTAAGTTGCTGAAAAAAGCCTATTTAATAAGGCTATTTAATGAGCCTAAGTTGCTGAAATAAGCCTATTTACTAAGCCTAAGTTTCTGAACTAAGCCTATTTAAAAATACTATTTAATAAGCCTAAGTTGCTGAAATAAACCTGTTTAATAAGGCTATTTAATAAGCATAAGTTGCTGAAATAAGCCTATTTAATAAGCCTGAGTTGCTGAAATAAACCTATTTAATAAGGCTATTTAATAAGTCTAAGTTGCTGAAATAAACCTATTTAATAAGCCTAAGTTGCTAAAATAAGGCTATTTAATAAGCCTAAGTTGCTGAAATAAGGCTATTTAATAAGTCTAAGTTGCTGAAATAAACCTATTTAAAATGCTATTTAATAAGCATAAGTTGCTGAAATAAGCCTATTTAATAAGGCTCTTTAATAAGTCTATTTAATAAGCCTATTTAATAAGCCTATTTAATAAGCCTATTTAATACGCCTATTTAATAAACACATTTAATAAGTATTTAATGAGCATTTTTAATAAGCCTATTTAAAAAGTCTATTTAATAAGCCTATTTAATAAGTCTATTTAATAAGCCTATTTAATACGCCTATTTAATAAACATATTTAATAAGTATTTAATGAGCCTATTTAATAAGTCTATTTAATAAGCCTTTTTAATAAGCCTATTTAATAAGTCTATTTAATAAGCCTATTTAATAAGTATTTAATGAGCCTATTTAATAAGTCTATTTAATAAGCCTTTTTAATGAGCCTATTTAATAAGCCGATTTAATAAGTCTATTTAATAAGCCTATTTAATAAGCCTATTTAATAAGCCTATTTATTGAGCCTATTTAATAAGTCTATTTAATAAGCCTATTTAATAAGCCTATTTAATGAGCCTATTTAATAAGTCTATTTAATAAGCCTATTTAATAGGCCTTTTTAATAAGTCTAAGTTGCTGAAATAAGCCTATTTAATAAGCCTATTTAATAGGCCTATTGAATAAGTCTAAGTTGCTGAAATAAGCCTATTTAATAAGCCTAAGTTTCTGAATGAGCCTATTTAATAAGCCTAAGTTGCTGAAATAAGCCTATTAAATAAGCCTAAGTTGCTGAATAAGCCTATTTAATGAGCCTAAGTTGCTGAATAAACCTATTTAATAAGTCTAAGTTGCTGAAATAAGCCTATTAAATAAGCCTAAGTTGCTGAAAAAGCCTATTTAATGAGCCTAAGTTGCTGAATAAACCTATTTAATAAGTCTAATTTGCTGAAATAAGCCTATTTAATAAGGCTATTTAATAAGCCTAAGTTGCTGAATAAGCCTATTTAATAAGTCTAAGTTTCTGAAATAAGGCTATTTAATAAGCCTAAGTTGCTGAAATAAGACTATTTAATAAGTCTAAGTTGCTGAAATAAGCCTATTTAAATAGGCTATTTAATAAGCCTAAGTTGCTGAATAAGCCTATTTAATAAGTCTAAGTTGCTGAAATAAGGCTATTTAATAAGCCTAAGTTGCTGAAATAAGCCTATTTAATAAGCCTACGTTGGTGAACTAAGCCTATATAAAAAGGTCTATTTAATAAGTCTAAGTTGCTGAAAAAAACCTATTTAAAAATGCTATTTAATAAGCCTAAATTGCTAGAAATAAAACTGTTTAATAAGGCTATTTAATAAGCCTAAGTTGCTGAAATAAGCCTATTTAATAAGGCTATTTAATAAGTCTAAGTTGCAGAAATGAACCTATTTAATAATGCTATTTAATACGCCTAATTTGCTTAAATAAGCATATTTAATAAGCCTAAGTTGCTAAAATAAGCCTATTTAATATGCCTATCTAATAAGTCTAAGTTGCAGAAATAAGCATATTTCATAAGCATATTTAATGAGCCTAAGTTGCTGAAATGTCTATTTAATAAGTCGGTTTAATAAGTCTAAGTTGCTGCAATAAGCCTATTTAATAAGGCTATTTAATAAGCCTAAGTTGCTGAAATAATCCTATTTAATAAGGCTATTTAATGAGCCTAAGTTGCTGAAAAAAGCCTATTTAATAAGGCTATTTAATGAGCCTAAGTTGCTGAAATAAGCCTATTTACTAAGCCTAAGTTTCTGAACTAAGCCTATTTAAAAATACTATTTAATAAGCCTAAGTTGCTGAAATAAACCTGTTTAATAAGGCTATTTAATAAGCATAAGTTGCTGAAATAAGCCTATTTAATAAGCCTGAGTTGCTGAAATAAACCTATTTAATAAGGCTATTTAATAAGTCTAAGTTGCTGAAATAAACCTATTTAATAAGCCTAAGTTGCTAAAATAAGGCTATTTAATAAGCCTAAGTTGCTGAAATAAGGCTATTTAATATCTAAGTTGCTGAAATAAACCTATTTAAAATGCTATTTAATAAGCATAAGTTGCTGAAATAAGCCTATTTAATAAGGCTCTTTAATAAGTCTATTTAATAAGCCTATTTAATAAGCCTATTTAATAAGCCTATTTAATACGCCTATTTAATAAACACATTTAATAAGTATTTAATGAGCATTTTTAATAAGCCTATTTAAAAAGTCTATTTAATAAGCCTATTTAATAAGTCTATTTAATAAGCCTATTTAATACGCCTATTTAATAAACATATTTAATAAGTATTTAATGAGCCTATTTAATAAGTCTATTTAATAAGCCTTTTTAATAAGCCTATTTAATAAGTCTATTTAATAAGCCTATTTAATAAGTATTTAATGAGCCTATTTAATAAGTCTATTTAATAAGCCTTTTTAATGAGCCTATTTAATAAGCCGATTTAATAAGTCTATTTAATAAGCCTATTTAATAAGCCTATTTAATAAGCCTATTTATTGAGCCTATTTAATAAGTCTATTTAATAAGCCTATTTAATAAGCCTATTTAATGAGCCTATTTAATAAGTCTATTTAATAAGCCTATTTAATAGGCCTTTTTAATAAGTCTAAGTTGCTGAAATAAGCCTATTTAATAAGCCTATTTAATAGGCCTATTGAATAAGTCTAAGTTGCTGAAATAAGCCTATTTAATAAGCCTAAGTTTCTGAATGAGCCTATTTAATAAGCCTAAGTTGCTGAAATAAGCCTATTAAATAAGCCTAAGTTGCTGAATAAGCCTATTTAATGAGCCTAAGTTGCTGAATAAACCTATTTAATAAGTCTAAGTTGCTGAAATAAGCCTATTAAATAAGCCTAAGTTGCTGAAAAAGCCTATTTAATGAGCCTAAGTTGCTGAATAAACCTATTTAATAAGTCTAATTTGCTGAAATAAGCCTATTTAATAAGGCTATTTAATAAGCCTAAGTTGCTGAATAAGCCTATTTAATAAGTCTAAGTTTCTGAAATAAGGCTATTTAATAAGCCTAAGTTGCTGAAATAAGACTATTTAATAAGTCTAAGTTGCTGAAATAAGCCTATTTAATAAGCCTAAGTTGCTGAAATAAGCCTATTTAATAAGGCTACTTAATAAGCCTAAGTTGCTGAAATAAGACTATTTAATAAGTCTAAGTTGCTGAAATAAGGTTATTTAATAAGCCTAAGTTGCTGAACTAAGCCTATTTAAAAAGGTATATTTAATAAGTCTAAGTTGCTGAAATAAACCTATTTAAAAATGCTATTTAATAAGCCTAAGTTGCTGAAATAAACCTGTTTAATAAGGCTATTTAATAAGCATAAGTTGCTGAAATAAGCCTATTTAATAAGCCTAAGTTGCTGAATAAGCCTATTTCATAAGCCTAAGTTGCTGAAATAAGCCTTTTTAATATGTCTCAGTTGCTGAAATAAGCCTATTTAATAAGCCTAAGTTGCTGAAATAAGCCTATTTAAATAGGCTATTTAATAAGCCTAAGTTGCTGAATAAGCCTATTTAATAAGTCTAAGTTGCTGAAATAAGGCTATTTAATAAGCCTAAGTTGCTGAAATAAGCCTATTTAATAAGCCTACATTGGTGAACTAAGCCTATATAAAAAGGTCTATTTAATAAGTCTAAGTTGCTGAAAAAAACCTATTTAAAAATGCTATTTAATAAGCCTAAATTGCTAGAAATAAAACTGTTTAATAAGGCTATTTAATAAGCCTAAGTTGCTGAAATAAGCCTATTTAATAAGCCTAAGTTTCTGAATGAGCCTATTTAATAAGCCTAAGTTGCTGAAATAAGCCTATTAAATAAGCCTAAGTTGCTGAATAAGCCTATTTAATGAGCCTAAGTTGCTGAATAAACCTATTTAATAAGTCTAAGTTGCTGAAATAAGCCTATTAAATAAGCCTAAGTTGCTGAAAAAGCCTATTTAATGAGCCTAAGTTGCTGAATAAACCTATTTAATAAGTCTAATTTGCTGAAATAAGCCTATTTAATAAGGCTATTTAATAAGCCTAAGTTGCTGAATAAGCCTATTTAATAAGTCTAAGTTTCTGAAATAAGGCTATTTAATAAGCCTAAGTTGCTGAAATAAGACTATTTAATAAGTCTAAGTTGCTGAAATAAGCCTATTTAATAAGCCTAAGTTGCTGAAATAAGCCTATTTAATAAGGCTATTTAATAAGCCTAAGTTGCTGAAATAAGACTATTTAATAAGTCTAAGTTGCTGAAATAAGGTTATTTAATAAGCCTAAGTTGCTGAACTAAGCCTATTTAAAAAGGTATATTTAATAAGTCTAAGTTGCTGAAATAAACCTATTTAAAAATGCTATTTAATAAGCCTAAGTTGCTGAAATAAACCTGTTTAATAAGGCTATTTAATAAGCATAAGTTGCTGAAATAAGCCTATTTAATAAGCCTAAGTTGCTGAATAAGCCTATTTCATAAGCCTAAGTTGCTGAAATAAGCCTTTTTAATATGTCTCAGTTGCTGAAATAAGCCTATTTAATAAGCCTAAGTTGCTGAAATAAGCCTATTTAAATAGGCTATTTAATAAGCCTAAGTTGCTGAATAAGCCTATTTAATAAGTCTAAGTTGCTGAAATAAGGCTATTTAATAAGCCTAAGTTGCTGAAATAAGCCTATTTAATAAGCCTACGTTGGTGAACTAAGCCTATATAAAAAGGTCTATTTAATAAGTCTAAGTTGCTGAAAAAAACCTATTTAAAAATGCTATTTAATAAGCCTAAATTGCTAGAAATAAGCCTATTTAATAAGGCTATTTAATAAGTCTAAGTTGCAGAAATGAACCTATTTAATAATGCTATTTAATACGCCTAATTTGCTTAAATAAGCATATTTAATAAGCCTAAGTTGCTAAAATAAGCCTATTTAATATGCCTATCTAATAAGTCTAAGTTGCAGAAATAAGCATATTTCATAAGCATATTTAATGAGCCTAAGTTGCTGAAATGTCTATTTAATAAGTCGGTTTAATAAGTCTAAGTTGCTGCAATAAGCCTATTTAATAAGGCTATTTAATAAGCCTAAGTTGCTGAAATAAGCCTATTTAATAAGGCTATTTAATGAGCCTAAGTTGCTGAAAAAAGCCTATTTAATAAGGCTATTTAATGAGCCTAAATTGCTGAAATAAGCCTATTTACTAAGCCTAAGTTTCTGAACTAAGCCTATTTAAAAATACTATTTAATAAGCCTAAGTTGCTGAAATAAACCTGTTTAATAAGGCTATTTAATAAGCATAAGTTGCTGAAATAAGCCTATTTAATAAGCCTGAGTTGCTGAAATAAACCTATTTAATAAGGCTATTTAATAAGTCTAAGTTGCTGAAATAAACCTATTTAATAAGCCTAAGTTGCTAAAATAAGGCTATTTAATAAGCCTAAGTTGCTGAAATAAGGCTATTTAATAAGTCTAAGTTGCTGAAATAAGCCTATTTAATAAGGCTATTTAATGAGCCTAAGTTGCTGAAATAAGCCTATTTAATAAGGCTATTTAATGAGCCTAAGTTGCTGAAATAAGCCTACTTAATAATCCTAAGTTTCTGAACTAAGCCTATTTAAAAAGGTTTATTTAATAAGTCTAAGTTGCTGAAATAAACCTATTTAAAATGCTATTTAATAAGCCTAAGTTGCTGAAATAAACCTGTTTAATAAGGCTATTTAATAAGCATAAGTTGCTGAAATAAGCCTATTTAATAAGGCTCTTTAATAAGTCTATTTAATAAGCCTATTTAATAAGCCTATTTAATAAGCCTATTTAATATGCCTATTTAATAAACACATTTAATAAGTATTTAATGAGCATTTTTAATAAGCCTATTTAAAAAGTCTATTTAATAAGCCTATTTAATAAGTCTATTTAATAAGCCTATTTAATACGCCTATTTAATAAACATATTTAATAAGTATTTAATGAGCCTATTTAATAAGTCTATTTAATAAGCCTTTTTAATAAGCCTATTTAATAAGTCTATTTAATAAGCCTATTTAATAAGTATTTAATGAGCCTATTTAATAAGTCTATTTAATAAGCCTTTTTAATAAGCCTATTTAATAAGCCAATTTAATAAGTCTATTTAATAAGCCTATTTAATAAGCCTATTTAATAAGCCTATTTATTGAGCCTATTTAATAAGTCTTTTTAATAAGCCTATTTAATAAGCCTATTTAATGAGCCTATTTAATAAGTCTATTTAATAAGCCTATTTAATAGGCCTTTTTAATAAGTCTAAGTTGCTGAAATAAGCCTATTTAATAAGCCTATTTAATAGGCCTATTGAATAAGTCTAAGTTGCTGAAATAAGCCTATTTAATAAGCCTAAGTTTCTGAATGAGCCTATTTAATAAGCCTAAGTTGCTGAAATAAGCCTATTAAATAAGCCTAAGTTGCTGAATAAGCCTATTTAATGAGCCTAAGTTGCTGAATAAACCTATTTAATAAGTCTAATTTGCTGAAATAAGCCTATTTAATAAGGCTATTTAATAAGCCTAAGTTGCTGAATAAGCCTATTTAATAAGTCTAAGTTTCTGAAATAAGGCTATTTAATAAGCCTAAGTTGCTGAAATAAGACTATTTAATAAGTCTAAGTTGCTGAAATAAGCCTATTTAATAAGCCTAAGTTGCTGAAATAAGCCTATTTAATAAGGCTATTTAATAAGCCTAAGTTGCTGAAATAAGACTATTTAATAAGTCTAAGTTGCTGAAATAAGGCTATTTAATAAGCCTAAGTTGCTGAACTAAGCCTATTTAAAAAGGTATATTTAATAAGTCTAAGTTGCTGAAATAAACCTATTTAAAAATGCTATTTAATAAGCCTAAGTTGCTGAAATAAACCTATTTAATAAGGCTATTTAATAAGCATAAGTTGCTGAAATAAGCCTATTTAATAAGCCTAAGTTGCTGAATAAGCCTATTTCATAAGCCTAAGTTGCTGAAATAAGCCTTTTTAATATGTCTCAGTTGCTGAAATAAGCCTATTTAATAAGCCTAAGTTGCTGAAATAAGCCTATTTAAATAGGCTATTTAATAAGCCTAAGTTGCTGAATAAGCCTATTTAATAAGTCTAAGTTGCTGAAATAAGGCTATTTAATAAGCCTAAGTTGCTGAAATAAGCCTATTTAATAAGCCTACGTTGGTGAACTAAGCCTATATAAAAAGGTCTATTTAATAAGTCTAAGTTGCTGAAAAAAACCTATTTAAAAATGCTATTTAATAAGCCTAAATTGCTAGAAATGAAACTGTTTAATAAGGCTATTTAATAAGCATAAGTTGCTGAAATAAACCTATTTAATAAGCCTAAGTTGCTGAAATAAGCCTATTTAATAAGGCTATTTAATAAGTCTAAGTTGCAGAAATTAACCTATTTAATAATGCTATTTAATACGCCTAATTTGCTTAAATAAGCATATTTAATAAGCCTAAGTTGCTAAAATAAGCCTATTTAATAGGCCTATCTAATAAGTCTAAGTTGCAGAAATAAGCATATTTCATAAGCATATTTAATGAGCCTAAGTTGCTGAAATGTCTATTTAATAAGTCGGTTTAATAAGTCTAAGTTGCTAAAATAAGCCTATTTAATAAGGCTATTTAATAAGCCTAAGTTGCTGAAATAAGCCTATTTAATAAGGCTATTTAATGAGCCTAAGTTGCTGAAAAAAGCCTATTTAATAAGGCTATTTAATGAGCCTAAGTTGCTGAAATAAGCCTATTTACTAAGCCTAAGTTTCTGAACTAAGCCTATTTAAAAATACTATTTAATAAGCCTAAGTTGCTGAAATAAACCTGTTTAATAAGGCTATTTAATAAGCATAAGTTGCTGAAATAAGCCTATTTAATAAGCCTGAGTTGCTAAAATAAGCCTATTTAATGAGGCTATTTAATAAGTCTATTTGATAAGCCTATTTAATAAGCCTATTTAATACGCCTATTAATAAGCCTATTTAATATGCCTATTTAATACACCTATTTAATAAGTATTTAATGAGCCTATGTATTAAGTCTATTTAATAAGCCTTTTTAATAAGCCTATTTAATACGTCTATTTAATAAGCCTATTTAATAAGCCTATTTAATATGCCTATTAATAAGCTTATTTAATACGCCTATTTAATACACCTATTTAATAAGTATTTAATGAGCCTATGTATTAAGTCTATTTAATAAGCCATTTTAATAAGCCTATTTAATAAGTATTTAATGAGCCTATTTAATAAGCCTATTTATTGAGCCTATTTAATAAGCCTATTTATTGAGCCTATTTAATAGGACTATTTAATAAGCCTATTTAATAAGCCTATTTATTGAGCCTATTTAATAAGTCTATTTAATACGCCTATTTAATGAGCGTATTTAATAAGCCTATTTATTGAGCCTATTTAATAAGTCTATTTAATAAGCCTATTTAATAAGCCTCTTTATTGAGCCTATTTAATAAGTCTATTTAATAAGCCTATTTAATAAGTATTTAATGAGCCTATTTAATCAGTCTATTTAATAGGCCTATTTAATAAGTCTAAGTTGCTGAAATAAGCCTATTTAATAAGCCTAAGTTTCTGAATGAGCCTATTTAATAAGCCTAAGTTGCTGAAATAAGCCTATTTAATAAGCCTAAGTTGCTGAATAAGCCTATTTAATAAGCCTAAGTTGCTGAATAAACCTATTTAATAAGTCTAAGTTGCTGAAATAAGCCTATTTAATAAGGCTATTTAATAAGCCTAAGTTGCTGAATAAGCCTATTTAATAAGTCTAAGTTTCTGAAATAAGGCTATTTAATAAGCCTAAGTTGCTGAAATAAGGCTATTTAATAAGCCTAAGTTGCTGAAATAAGCCTATTTAATAAGGCTATTTAATGAGCCTAAGTTGCTGAAATAAGACTATTTAATAAGCCTGAGTTTCTGAACTAAGCCTATTTAAAAACGTATATTTAATAAGTCTAAGTTGCTGAAATAAACCTATTTAAAATGCTATTTAATAAGCCTAAGTTGCTGAAATAAACCTGTTTAATAAGGCTATTTAATAAGCATAAGTTGCTGAAATAAGCCTATTTAATAAGGCTCTTTAATAAGTCTATTTAATAAGCCTATTTAATAAGCCTATTTAATAAGCCTATTTAATACGCCTATTTAATAAGCCTCTTTATTGAGCCTATTTAATAAGTCTATTTAATAAGCCTATTTAATAAGTATTTAATGAGCCTATTTAATCAGTCTATTTAATAGGCCTATTTAATAAGTCTATTTAATAAGCCTATTTAATAGGCCTTTTTAATAAGTCTAAGTTGCTGAAATAAGCCTATTTAATAAGCCTATTTAATAGGCCTATTGAATAAGTCTAAGTTGCTGAAATAAGCCTATTTAATAAGCCTAAGTTTCTGAATGAGCCTATTTAATAAGCCTAAGTTGCTGAAATAAGCCTATTAAATAAGCCTAAGTTGCTGAATAAGCCTATTTAATGAGCCTAAGTTGCTGAATAAACCTATTTAATAAGTCTAAGTTGCTGAAATAAGCCTATCAAATAAGCCTAAGTTGCTGAATAAGCCTATTTAATGAGCCTAAGTTGCTGAATAAACCTATTTAATAAGTCTAATTTGCTGAAATAAGCCTATTTAATAAGGCTATTTAATAAGCCTAAGTTGCTGAATAAGCCTATTTAATAAGTCTAAGTTTCTGAAATAAGGCTATTTAATAAGCCTAAGTTGCTGAAATAAGACTATTTAATAAGTCTAAGTTGCTGAAATAAGCCTATTTAATAAGCCTAAGTTGCTGAAATAAGCCTATTTAATAAGGCTATTTAATGAGCCTAAGTTGCTGAAATAAGACTATTTAATAAGCCTGAGTTTCTGAACTAAGCCTATTTAAAAAGGTATATTTAATAAGTCTAAGTTGCTGAAATAAACCTATTTAAAAATGCTATTTAATAAGCCTAAGTTGCTGAAATAAACCTGTTTAATAAGGCTATTTAATAAGCATAAGTTGCTGAAATCAGCTTATTTAATAAGCCTATTTAATAAGTCTATTTAATAAGCCTATTTAATACGCCTATTTAATAAACATATTTAATAAGTATTTAATGAGCCTATTTAATAAGTCTATTTAATAAGCCTTTTTAATAAGCCTATTTAATAAGTCTATTTAATAAGCCTATTTAATAAGTATTTAATGAGCCTATTTAATAAGTCTATTTAATAAGCCTTTTTAATAAGCCTATTTAATAAGCCGATTTAATAAGTCTATTTAATAAGCCTATTTAATAAGCCTATTTAATAAGCCTATTTATTGAGCCTATTTAATAAGTCTATTTAATAAGCCTATTTAATAAGCCTATTTAATGAGCCTATTTAATAAGTCTATTTAATAAGCCTATTTAATAGGCCTTTTTAATAAGTCTAAGTTGCTGAAATAAGCCTATTTAATAAGCCTATTTAATAGGCCTATTGAATAAGTCTAAGTTGCTGAAATAAGCCTATTTAATAAGCCTAAGTTTCTGAATGAGCCTATTTAATAAGCCTAAGTTGCTGAAATAAGCCTATTAAATAAGCCTAAGTTGCTGAATAAGCCTATTTAATGAGCCTAAGTTGCTGAATAAACCTATTTAATAAGTCTAAGTTGCTGAAATAAGCCTATCAAATAAGCCTAAGTTGCTGAATAAGCCTATTTAATGAGCCTAAGTTGCTGAATAAACCTATTTAATAAGTCTAATTTGCTGAAATAAGCCTATTTAATAAGGCTATTTAATAAGCCTAAGTTGCTGAATAAGCCTATTTAATAAGTCTAAGTTTCTGAAATAAGGCTATTTAATAAGCCTAAGTTGCTGAAATAAGACTATTTAATAAGTCTAAGTTGCTGAAATAAGCCTATTTAATAAGCCTAAGTTGCTGAAATAAGCCTATTTAATAAGGCTATTTAATGAGCCTAAGTTGCTGAAATAAGACTATTTAATAAGCCTGAGTTTCTGAACTAAGCCTATTTAAAAAGGTATATTTAATAAGTCTAAGTTGCTGAAATAAACCTATTTAAAAATGCTATTTAATAAGCCTAAGTTGCTGAAATAAACCTGTTTAATAAGGCTATTTAATAAGCATAAGTTGCTGAAATCAGCTTATTTAATAAGCCTATTTAATAAGTCTATTTAATAAGCCTATTTAATACGCCTATTTAATAAACATATTTAATAAGTATTTAATGAGCCTATTTAATAAGTCTATTTAATAAGCCTTTTTAATAAGCCTATTTAATAAGTCTATTTAATAAGCCTATTTAATAAGTATTTAATGAGCCTATTTAATAAGTCTATTTAATAAGCCTTTTTAATAAGCCTATTTAATAAGCCGATTTAATGAGTCTATTTAATAAGCCTATTTAATAAGCCTATTTAATAAGCCTATTTATTGAGCCTATTTAATAAGTCTTTTTAATAAGCCTATTTAATAAGCCTATTTAATGAGCCTATTTAATAAGTCTATTTAATAAGCCTATTTAATAGGCCTTTTTAATAAGTCTAAGTTGCTGAAATAAGCCTATTTAATAAGCCTATTTAATAGGCCTATTGAATAAGTCTAAGTTGCTGAAATAAGCCTATTTAATAAGCCTAAGTTTCTGAATGAGCCTATTTAATAAGCCTAAGTTGCTGAAATAAGCCTATTAAATAAGCCTAAATTGCTGAATAAGCCTATTTAATGAGCCTAAGTTGCTGAATAAACCTATTTAATAAGTCTAATTTGCTGAAATAAGCCTATTTAATAAGGCTATTTAATAAGCCTAAGTTGCTGAATAAGCCTATTTAATAAGTCTAAGTTTCTGAAATAAGGCTATTTAATAAGCCTAAGTTGCTGAAATAAGACTATTTAATAAGTCTAAGTTGCTGAAATAAGCCTATTTAATAAGCCTAAGTTGCTGAAATAAGCCTATTTAATAAGGCTATTTAATAAGCCTAAGTTGCTGAAATAAGACTATTTAATAAGTCTAATTTGCTGAAATAAGGCTATTTAATAAGCCTAAGTTGCTGAACTAAGCCTATTTAAAAAGGTATATTTAATAAGTCTAAGTTGCTGAAATAAACCTATTTAAAAATGCTATTTAATAAGCCTAAGTTGCTGAAATAAACCTGTTTAATAAGGCTATTTAATAAGCATAAGTTGCTGAAATAAGCCTATTTAATAAGCCTAAGTTGCTGAATAAGCCTATTTCATAAGCCTAAGTTGCTGAAATAAGCCTTTTTAATATGTCTCAGTTGCTGAAATAAGCCTATTTAATAAGCCTAAGTTGCTGAAATAAGCCTATTTAAATAGGCTATTTAATAAGCCTAAGTTGCTGAATAAGCCTATTTAATAAGTCTAAGTTGCTGAAATAAGGCTATTTAATAAGCCTAAGTTGCTGAAATAAGCCTATTTAATAAGCCTACGTAGGTGAACTAAGCCTATATAAAAAGGTCTATTTAATAAGTCTAAGTTGCTGAAAAAAACCTATTTAAAAATGCTATTTAATAAGCCTAAATTGCTAGAAATGAAACTGTTTAATAAGGCTATTTAATAAGCATAAGTTGCTGAAATAAGCCTATTTAATAAGCCTAAGTTGCTGAAATAAGCCTATTTAATAAGGCTATTTAATAAGTCTAAGTTGCAGAAATTAACCTATTTAATAATGCTATTTAATACGCCTAATTTGCTTAAATAAGCATATTTAATAAGCCTAAGTTGCTAAAATAAGCCTATTTAATAGGCCTATCTAATAAGTCTAAGTTGCAGAAATAAGCATATTTCATAAGCATATTTAATGAGCCTAAGTTGCTGAAATGTCTATTTAATAAGTCGGTTTAATAAGTCTAAGTTGCTAAAATAAGCCAATTTAATAAGGCTATTTAATAAGCCAAAGTTGCTGAAATAAGCCTATTTAATAAGGCTATTTAATGAGCCTAAGTTGCTGAAAAAAAGCCTATTTAATAAGGCTATTTAATGAGCCTAAGTTGCTGAAATAAGCCTATTTACTAAGCCTAAGTTTCTGAACTAAGCGTATTTAAAAATACTATTTAATAAGCCTAAGTTGCTGAAATAAACCTGTTTAATAAGGCTATTTAATAAGCATAAGTTGCTGAAATAAGCCTATTTAATAAGCCTGAGTTGCTAAAATAAGCCTATTTAATGAGGCTATTTAATAAGTCTATTTGATAAGCCTATTTAATAAGCCTATTTAATACGCCTATTAATAAGCCTATTTAATATGCCTATTTAATACACCTATTTAATAAGTATTTAATGAGCCTATGTATTAAGTCTATTTAATAAGCCTTTTTAATAAGCCTATTTAATAAGTCTATTTAATAAGCCTATTTAATAAGCCTATTTAATATGCCTATTAATAAGCTTATTTAATACGCCTATTTAATACACCTATTTAATAAGTATTTAATGAGCCTATGTATTAAGTCTATTTAATAAGCCATTTTAATAAGCCTATTTAATAAGTATTTAATGAGCCTATTTAATAAGCCTATTTATTGAGCCTATTTAATAAGCCTATTTATTGAGCCTATTTAATAAGACTATTTAATAAGCCTATTTAATAAGCCTATTTATTGAGCCTATTTAATAAGTCTATTTAATACACCTATTTAATGAGCGTATTTAATAAGCCTATTTAATAAGCCTATTTATTGAGCCTATTTAATAAGTCTATTTAATAAGCCTATTTAATAAGCCTCTTTATTGAGCCTATTTAATAAGTCTATTTAATAAGCCTATTTAATAAGTATTTAATGAGCCTATTTAATCAGTCTATTTAATAGGCCTATTTAATAAGTCTAAGTTGCTGAAATAAGCCTATTTAATAAGCCTAAGTTTCTGAATGAGCCTATTTAATAAGCCTAAGTTGCTGAAATAAGCCTATTTAATAAGCCTAAGTTGCTGAATAAGCCTATTTAATAAGCCTAAGTTGCTGAATAAACCTATTTAATAAGTCTAAGTTGCTGAAAAGACTATTTAATAAGGCTATTTAATAAGCCTAAGTTGCTGAATAAGCCTATTTAATAAGTCTAAGTTTCTGAAATAAGGCTATTTAATAAGCCTAAGTTGCTGAAATAAGGCTATTTAATAAGTCTAAGTTGCTGAAATAAGCCTATTTAATAAGCCTAAGTTGCTGAAATAAGCCTATTTAATAAGGCTATTTAATGAGCCTAAGTTGCTGAAATAAGACTATTTAATAAGCCTGAGTTTCTGAACTAAGCCTATTTAAAAAGGTATATTTAATAAGTCTAAGTTGCTGAAATAAACCTATTTAAAATGCTATTTAATAAGCCTAAGTTGCTGAAATAAACCTGTTTAATAAGGCTATTTAATAAGCATAAGTTGCTGAAATAAGCCTATTTAATAAGGCTCTTTAATAAGTCTATTTAATAAGCCTATTTAATAAGCCTATTTAATAAGCCTATTTAATACGCCTATTTAATAAACACATTTAATAAGTATTTAATGAGCATTTTTAATAAGCCTATTTAATAAGTCTATTTAATAAGCCTATTTAATACGCCTATTTAATAAACATATTTAATAAGTATTTAATAAGCCTTTTTAATACGCCTATTTAATAAACACATTTAATAAGTATTTAATGATCATTTTTAATCAGCCTATTTAAAAAGTCTATTTAATAAGCCTATTTAATAAGTCTATTTAATATGTCTAGTTAATAAGCCTACTTAATAAGTATTTAATGAGCCTATTTAATAAGTCTATTTAATAAGCCTATTTAATAGGCCTATTTAATAAGTCTAAGTTGCTGAAATAAGCCTATTTAATAAGGCTATTTAATAAGCCCAAGTTGCTGAATGAGCATATTTAATAAGCCTGAGTTGCTGAAATAAGCCTATTTAATAAGCCTAAGTTGCTGAATAAGCCTATTTAATAAGCCTAAGTTGCTGAATAAACCTATTTAATAAGTCTAAGTTGCTGAAATAAGCCTATTTAATAAGGCTATTTAATAAGCCTAAGTTGCTGAATAAGCCTATTTAATAAGTCTAAGTTGCTGAAATAAGGCTATTTAATAAGTTTAAGTTGCTGAAATAAGCCTATTTAATAAGCCTAAGTTGCTGAAATAAGCCTATTTAATAAGGCTATTTAATGAGCCTAAGTTGCTGAAATAAGCCTACTTAATAAGCCTAAGTTTCTGAACTAAGCCTATTTAAAAAGGTTTATTTAATAAGTCTAAGTTGCTGAAATAAACCTATTTAAAAATGCTATTTAATAAGCCTAAGTTGCTGAAATAAACCTGTTTAATAAGGCTATTTAATAAGCATAAGTTGCTGAAATAAGCCTATTTAATAAGTCTAAGTTGCTGAAATAAGGCTATTTAATAAGCCTAAGTTGCTGAAATAAGCCTATTTAATAAGCCTACGTTGGTGAACTAAGCCTATATAAAAAGGTCTATTTAATAAGTCTAAGTTGCTGAAAAAAACCTATTTAAAAATGCTATTTAATAAGCCTAAATTGCTAGAAATGAAACTGTTTAATAAGGCTATTTAATAAGCATAAGTTGCTGAAATAAGCCTATTTAATAAGCCTAAGTTGCTAAAATAAGCCTATTTAATAGGCCTATCTAATAAGTCTAAGTTGCAGAAATAAGCATATTTCATAAGCATATTTAATGAGCCTAAGTTGCTGAAATGTCTATTTAATAAGTCGGTTTAATAAGTCTAAGTTGCTAAAATAAGCCTATTTAATAAGGCTATTTAATAAGCCTAAGTTGCTGAAATAAGCCTATTTAATAAGGCTATTTAATGAGCCTAAGTTGCTGAAAAAAGCCTATTTAATAAGGCTATTTAATGAGCCTAAGTTGCTGAAATAAGCCTATTTACTAAGCCTAAGTTTCTGAATGAGCCTATTTAATAAGCCTAAGTTGCTGAAATAAGCCTATTAAATAAGCCTAAGTTGCTGAATAAGCCTATTTAATGAGCCTAAGTTGCTGAATAAACCTATTTAATAAGTCTAATTTGCTGAAATAAGCCTATTTAATAAGGCTATTTAATAAGCCTAAGTTGATGAATAAGCCTATTTAATAAGTCTAAGTTTCTGAAATAAGGCTATTTAATAAGCCTAAGTTGCTGAAATAAGACTATTTAATAAGTCTAAGTTGCTGAAATAAGCCTATTTAATAAGCCTAAGTTGCTGAAATAAGCTTATTTAATAAGGCTATTTAATAAGCCTAAGTTGCTGAATAAGCCTATTTAATAAGCCTAAGTTGCTGAAATAAGACTATTTAATAAGTCTAAGTTGCTGAAATAAGGCTATTTAATAAGCCTAAGTTGCTGAACTAAGCCTATTTAAAAAGGTATATTTAATAAGTCTAAGTTGCTGAAATAAACCTGTTTAATAAGGCTATTTAATAAGCATAAGTTGCTGAAATAAGCCTATTTAATAAGCCTAAGTTGCTGAATAAGCCTATTTCATAAGCCTAAGTTGCTGAAATAAGCCTTTTTAATATGTCTCAGTTGCTGAAATAAGCCTATTTAATAAGCCTAAGTTGCTGAAATAAGCCTATTTAAATAGGCTATTTAATAAGCCTAAGTTGCTGAATAAGCCTATTTAATAAGTCTAAGTTGCTGAAATAAGGCTATTTAATAAGCCTAAGTTGCTGAAATAAGCCTATTTAATAAGCCTACGTTGGTGAACTAAGCCTATATAAAAAGGTCTATTTAATAAGTCTAAGTTGCTGAAAAAAACCTATTTAAAAATGCTATTTAATAAGCCTAAATTGCTAGAAATGAAACTGTTTAATAAGGCTATTTAATAAGCATAAGTTGCTGAAATAAGCCTATTTAATAAGCCTAAGTTGCTGAAATAAGCCTATTTAATAAGGCTATTTAATAAGTCTAAGTTGCAGAAATTAACCTATTTAATAATGCTATTTAATACGCCTAATTTGCTTAAATAAGCATATTTAATAAGCCTAAGTTGCTAAAATAAGCCTATTTAATAGGCCTATCTAATAAGTCTAAGTTGCAGAAATAAGCATATTTCATAAGCATATTTTATGAGCCTAAGTTGCTGAAATAAGACTATTTAATAAGCCTGAATTTCTGAACTAAGCCTATTTAAAAAGGTATATTTAATAAGTCTAAGTTGCTGAAATAAACCTATTTAAAAATGCTATTTAATAAGCCTAAGTTGCTGAAATAAACCTGTTTAATAAGGCTATTTAATAAGCATAAGTTGCTGAAATCAGCTTATTTAATAAGCCTAAGTTGCTGAAATAAGCCTATTTAATAAGGCTCTTGAATAAGTCTATTTAATAAGCCTATTTAATAAGCCTATTTAATAAGCCTATTTAATACGCCTATTTAATAAACACATTTAATAAGTATTTAATGCTCATTTTTAATCAGCCTATTTAAAAAGTCTATTTAATAAGCCTATTTAATAAGTCTATTTAATATGTCTAGTTAATAAGCCTATTTAATAAGTATTTAATGAGCCTATTTAATAAGTCTATTTAATAAGCCTATTTAATAGGCCTATTTAATAAGTCTAAGTTGCTGAAATAAGCCTATTTAATAAGGCTATTTAATAAGCCCAAGTTGCTGAATGAGCATATTTAATAAGCCTAAGTTGCTGAAATAAGCCTATTTAATAAGCCTAAGTTGCTGAATAAGCCTATTTAATAAGCCTAAGTTGCTGAATAAACCTATTTAATAAGTCTAAGTTGCTGAAATAAGCCTATTTAATAAGGCTATTTAATAAGCCTAAGTTGCTGAATAAGCCTATTTAATAAGTCTAAGTTGCTGAAATAAGGCTATTTAATAAGTTTAAGTTGCTGAAATAAGCCTATTTAATAAGCCTAAGTTGCTGAAATAAGCCTATTTAAAAATGCTATTTAATAAGCCTAAATTGCTAGAAATGAAACTGTTTAATAAGGCTATTTAATAAGCATAAGTTGCTGAAATAAGCCTATTTAATAAGCCTAAGTTGCTGAAATAAGCCTATTTAATAAGGCTATTTAATGAGCCTAAGTTGCTGAAATAAGCCTATTTACTAAGCCTAAGTTTCTGAATGAGCCTATTTAATAAGCCTAAGTTGCTGAAATAAGCCTATTAAATAAGCCTAAGTTGCTGAATAAGCCTATTTAATGAGCCTAAGTTGCTGAATAAACCTATTTAATAAGTCTAATTTGCTGAAATAAGCCTATTTAATAAGGCTATTTAATAAGCCTAAGTTGCTGAATAAGCCTATTTAATAAGTCTAAGTTTCTGAAATAAGGCTATTTAATAAGCCTAAGTTGCTGAAATAAGACTATTTAATAAGTCTAAGTTGCTGAAATAAGCCTATTTAATAAGCCTAAGTTGCTGAAATAAGCTTATTTAATAAGGCTATTTAATAAGCCTAAGTTGCTGAATAAGCCGATTTAATAAGCCTAAGTTGCTGAAATAAGACTATTTAATAAGTCTAAGTTGCTGAAATAATGCTATTTAATAAGCCTAAGTTGCTGAACTAAGCCTATTTAAAAAGGTATATTTAATAAGTCTAAGTTGCTGAAATAAACCTATTTAAAAATGCTATTTAATAAGCCTAAGTTGCTGAAATAAACCTGTTTAATAAGGCTATTTAATAAGCATAAGTTGCTGAAATAAGCCTATTTAATAAGCCTAAGTTGCTGAATAAGCCTATTTCATAAGCCTAAGTTGCTGAAATAAGACTTTTTAATATGTCTCAGTTGCTGAAATAAGCCTATTTAATAAGCCTAAGTTGCTGAAATAAGCCTATTTAAATAGGCTATTTAATAAGCCTAAGTTGCTGAATAAGCCTATTTAATAAGTCTAAGTTGCTGAAATAAGGCTATTTAATAAGCCTAAGTTGCTGAAATAAGCCTATTTAATAAGCCTACGTTGGTGAACTAAGCCTATATAAAAAGGTCTATTTAATAAGTCTAAGTTGCTGAAAAAAACCTATTTAAAAATGCTATTTAATAAGCCTAAATTGCTAGAAAAGAAACTGTTTAATAAGGCTATTTAATAAGCATAAGTTGCTGAAATAAGCCTATTTAATAAGCCTAAGTTGCTGAAATAAGCCTATTTAATAAGGCTATTTAATAAGTCTAAGTTGCAGAAATTAACCTATTTAATAATGCTATTTAATACGCCTAATTTGCTTAAATAAGCATATTTAATAAGCCTAAGTTGCTAAAATAAGCCTATTTAATAGGCCTATCTAATAAGTCTAAGTTGCAGAAATAAGCATATTTCATAAGCATATTTAATGAGCCTAAGTTGCTGAAATAAGACTATTTAATAAGCCTGAATTTCTGAACTAAGCCTATTTAAAAAGGTATATTTAATAAGTCTAAGTTGCTGAAATAAACCTATTTAAAAATGCTATTTAATAAGCCTAAGTTGCTGAAATAAACCTGTTTAATAAGGCTATTTAATAAGCATAAGTTGCTGAAATCAGCTTATTTAATAAGCCTAAGTTGCTGAAATAAGCCTATTTAATAAGGCTCTTGAATAAGTCTATTTAATAAGCCTATTTAATAAGCCTATTTAATAAGCCTATTTAATACGCCTATTTAATAAACACATTTAATAAGTATTTAATGATCATTTTTAATCAGCCTATTTAAAAAGTCTATTTAATAAGCCTATTTAATAAGTCTATTTAATATGTCTAGTTAATAAGCCTATTTAATAAGTATTTAATGAGCCTATTTAATAAGTCTATTTAATAAGCCTATTTAATAGGCCTATTTAATAAGTCTAAGTTGCTGAAATAAGCCTATTTAATAAGGCTATTTAATAAGCCCAAGTTGCTGAATGAGCATATTTAATAAGCCTAAGTTGCTGAAATAAGCCTATTTAATAAGCCTAAGTTGCTGATTAAGCCTATTTAATAAGCCTAAGTTGCTGAATAAACCTATTTAATAAGTCTAAGTTGCTGAAATAAGCCTATTTAATAAGTCTAAGTTGCTGAAATAAGGCTATTTAATAAGTTTAAGTTGCTGAAATAAGCCTATTTAATAAGCCTAAGTTGCTGAAATAAGCCTATTTAAAAATGCTATTTAATAAGCCTAAATTGCTAGAAATGAAACTGTTTAATAAGGCTATTTAATAAGCATAAGTTGCTGAAATAAGCCTATTTAATAAGCCTAAGTTGCTGAAATAAGCCTATTTAATAAGGCTATTTAATAAGTCTAAGTTGCAGAAATTAACCTATTTAATAATGCTATTTAATACGCCTAATTTGCTTAAATAAGCATATTTAATAAGCCTAAGTTGCTAAAATAAGCCTATTTAATAGGCCTATCTAATAAGTCTAAGTTGCAGAAATAAGCATATTTCATAAGCATATTTAATGAGCCTAAGTTGCTGAAATAAGACTATTTAATAAGCCTGAGTTTCTGAACTAAGCCTATTTAAAAAGGTATATTTAATAAGTCTAAGTTGCTGAAATAAACCTATTTAAAAATGCTATTTAATAAGCCTAAATTGCTAGAAATGAAACTGTTTAATAAGGCTATTTAATAAGCATAAGTTGCTGAAATAAGCCTATTTAATAAGCCTAAGTTGCTGAAATAAGCCTATTTAATAAGGCTATTTAATAAGTCTAAGTTGCAGAAATTAACCTATTTAATAATGCTATTTAATACGCCTAATTTGCTTAAATAAGCATATTTAATAAGCCTAAGTTGCTAAAATAAGCCTATTTAATAGGCCTATCTAATAAGTCTAAGTTGCAGAAATAAGCATATTTCATAAGCATATTTAATGAGCCTAAGTTGCTGAAATAAGACTATTTAATAAGCCTGAATTTCTGAACTAAGCCTATTTAAAAAGGTATATTTAATAAGTCTAAGTTGCTGAAATAAACGTATTTAAAAATGCTATTTAATAAGCCTAAGTTGCTGAAATAAACCTGTTTAATAAGGCTATTTAATAAGCATAAGTTGCTGAAATCAGCTTATTTAATAAGCCTAAGTTGCTGAACTAAGCCTATTTAATAAGGCTCTTGAATAAGTCTATTTAATAAGCCTATTTAATAAGCCTATTTAATAAGCCTATTTAATACGCCTATTTAATAAACACATTTAATAAGTATTTAATGATCATTTTTAATCAGCCTATTTAAAAAGTCTATTTAATAAGCCTATTTAATAAGTCTATTTAATATGTCTAGTTAATAAGCCTATTTAATAAGTATTTAATGAGCCTATTTAATAAGTCTATTTAATAAGCCTATTTAATAGGCCTATTTAATAAGTCTAAGTTGCTGAAATAAGCCTATTTAATAAGGCTATTTAATAAGCCCAAGTTGCTGAATGAGCATATTTAATAAGCCTAAGTTGCTGAAATAAGCCTATTTAATAAGCCTAAGTTGCTGAATAAGCCTATTTAATAAGCTTAAGTTGCTGAATAAACCTATTTAATAAGTCTAAGTTGCTGAAATAAGCCTATTTAATAAGGCTATTTAATAAGCCTAAGTTGCTGAATAAGCCTATTTAATAAGTCTAAGTTGCTGAAATAAGGCTATTTAATAAGTTTAAGTTGCTGAAATAAGCCTATTTAATAAGCCTAAGTTGCTGAAATAAGCCTATTTAAAAATGCTATTTAATAAGCCTAAATTGCTAGAAATGAAACTGTTTAATAAGGCTATTTAATAAGCATAAGTTGCTGAAATAAGCCTATTTAATAAGCCTAAGTTGCTGAAATAAGCCTATTTAATAAGGCTATTTAATAAGTCTAAGTTGCAGAAATTAACCTATTTAATAATGCTATTTAATACGCCTAATTTGCTTAAATAAGCATATTTAATAAGCCTAAGTTGCTAAAATAAGCCTATTTAATAGGCCTATCTAATAAGTCTAAGTTGCAGAAATAAGCATATTTCATAAGCATATTTAATGAGCCTAAGTTGCTGAAATAAGACTATTTAATAAGCCTGAGTTTCTGAACTAAGCCTATTTAAAAAGGTATATTTAATAAGTCTAAGTTGCTGAAATAAACCTATTTAAAAATGCTATTTAATAAGCCTAAGTTGCTGAAATAAACCTGTTTAATAAGGCTATTTAATAAGCATAAGTTGCTGAAATCAGCTTATTTAATAAGCCTAAGTTGCTGAAATAAGCCTATTTAATAAGGCTCTTGAATAAGTCTATTTAATAAGCCTATTTAATAAGCCTATTTAATAAGCCTATTTAATACGCCTATTTAATAAACACATTTAATAAGTATTTAATGATCATTTTTAATCAGCCTATTTAAAAAGTCTATTTAATAAGCCTATTTAATAAGTTTATTTAATATGTCTAGTTAATAAGCCTACTTAATAAGTATTTAATGAGCCTATTTAATAAGTCTATTTAATAAGCCTATTTAATAAGTCGGTTTAATAAGTCTAAGTTGCTAAAATAAGCCTATTTAATAAGGCTATTTAATAAGCCTAAGTTGCTGAAATAAGCCTATTTAATAAGGCTATTTAATGAGCCTAAGTTGCTGAAAAAAGCCTATTTAATAAGGCTATTTAATGGGCCTAAGTTGCTGAAATAAGCCTATTTACTAAGCCTAAGTTTCTGAATGAGCCTATTTAATAAGCCTAAGTTGCTGAAATAAGCCTATTAAATAAGCCTAAGTTGCTGAATAAGCCTATTTAATGAGCCTAAGTTGCTGAATAAACCTATTTAATAAGTCTAATTTGCTGAAATAAGCCTATTTAATAAGGCTATTTAATAAGCCTAACTTGCTGAATAAGCCTATTTAATAAGTCTAAGTTTCTGAAATAAGGCTATTTAATAAGCCTAAGTTGCTGAAATAAGACTATTTAATAAGTCTAAGTTGCTGAAATAAGCCTATTTAATACGCCTAAGTTGCTGAAATAAGCCTATTTAATAAGGCTATTTAATAAGCCTAAGTTGCTGAATAAGCCTATTTAATAAGCCTAAGTTGCTGAAATAAGACTATTTAATAAGTCTAAGTTGCTGAAATAAGGCTATTTAATAAGCCTAAGTTGCTGAACTAAGCCTATTTAAAAAGGTATATTTAATAAGTCTAAGTTGCTGAAATAAACCTATTTAAAAATGCTATTTAATAAGCCTAAGTTGCTGAAATAAACCTGTTTAATAAGGCTATTTAATAAGCATAAGTTGCTGAAATAAGCCTATTTAATAAGCCTAAGTTGCTGAATAAGCCTATTTCATAAGCCTAAGTTGCTGAAATAAGCCTTTTTAATATGTCTCAGTTGCTGAAATAAGCCTATTTAATAAGCCTAAGTTGCTGAAATAAGCCTATTTAAATAGGCTATTTAATAAGCCTAAGTTGCTGAATAAGCCTATTTAATAAGTCTAAGTTGCTGAAATAAGGCTATTTAATAAGCCTAAGTTGCTGAAATAAGCCTATTTAATAAGCCTACGTTGGTGAACTAAGCCTATATAAAAAGGTCTATTTAATAAGTCTAAGTTGCTGAAAAAAACCTATTTAAAAATGCTATTTAATAAGCCTAAATTGCTAGAAATGAAACTGTTTAATAAGGCTATTTAATAAGCATAAGTTGCTGAAATAAGCCTATTTAATAAGCCTAAGTTGCTGAAATAAGCCTATTTAATAAGGCTATTTAATAAGTCTAAGTTGCAGAAATTAACCTATTTAATAATGCTATTTAATACGCCTAATTTGCTTAAATAAGCATATTTAATAAGCCTAAGTTGCTAAAATAAGCCTATTTAATAGGCCTATCTAATAAGTCTAAGTTGCAGAAATAAGCATATTTCATAAGCATATTTAATGAGCCTAAGTTGCTGAAATGTCTATTTAATAAGTCGGTTTAATAAGTCTAAGTTGCTAAAATAAGCCTATTTAATAAGGCTATTTAATAAGCCTAAGTTGCTGAAATAAGCCTATTTAATAATGCTATTTAATAAGCCTAAGTTGCTGAAATAAACCTGTTTAATAAGGCTATTTAATAAGCATAAGTTGCTGAAATAAGCCTATTTAATAAGCCTAAGTTGCTGAATAAGCCTATTTCATAAGCCTAAGTTGCTGAAATAAGCCTTTTTAATATGTCTCAGTTGCTGAAATAAGCCTATTTAATAAGCCTAAGTTGCTGAAATAAGCCTATTTAAATAGGCTATTTAATAAGCCTAAGTTGCTGAATAAGCCTATTTAATAAGTCTAAGTTGCTGAAATAAGGCTATTTAATAAGCCTAAGTTGCTGAAATAAGCCTATTTAATAAGCCTACGTTGGTGAACTAAGCCTATATAAAAAGGTCTATTTAATAAGTCTAAGTTGCTGAAAAAAACCTATTTAAAAATGCTATTTAATAAGCCTAAATTGCTAGAAATGAAACTGTTTAATAAGGCTATTTAATAAGCATAAGTTGCTGAAATAAGCCTATTTAATAAGCCTAAGTTGCTGAAATAAGCCTATTTAATAAGGCTATTTAATAAGTCTAAGTTGCAGAAATTAACCTATTTAATAATGCTATTTAATACGCCTAATTTGCTTAAATAAGCATATTTAATAAGCCTAAGTTGCTAAAATAAGCCTATTTAATAGGCCTATCTAATAAGTCTAAGTTGCAGAAATAAGCATATTTCATAAGCATATTTAATGAGCCTAAGTTGCTGAAATGTCTATTTAATAAGTCGGTTTAATAAGTCTAAGTTGCTAAAATAAGCCTATTTAATAAGGCTATTTAATAAGCCTAAGTTGCTGAAATAAGCCTATTTAATAAGGCTATTTAATGAGCCTAAGTTGCTGAAAAAAGCCTATTTAATAAGGTTATTTAATGAGCCTAAGTTGCTGAAATAAGCCTATTTACTAAGCCTAAGTTTCTGAACTAAGCGTATTTAAAAATACTATTTAATAAGCCTAAGTTGCTGAAATAAACCTGTTTAATAAGGCTATTTAATAAGCATAAGTTGCTGAAATAAGCCTATTTAATAAGCCTGAGTTGCTAAAATAAGCCTATTTAATGAGGCTATTTAATAAGTCTATTTGATAAGCCTATTTAATAAGCCTATTTAATATGCCTATTAATAAGCCTATTTAATATGCCTATTTAATACACCTATTTAATAAGTATTTAATGAGCCTATGTATGAAGTCTATTTAATAAGCCTTTTTAATAAGCCTATTTAATAAGTCTATTTAATAAGCCTATTTAATAAGCCTATTTAATACGCCTATTAATAAGCCTATTTAATATGCCTATTTAATACACCTATTTAATAAGTATTTAAGAGCCTATGTATTAAGTCTATTTAATAAGCCATTTTAATAAGCCTATTTAATAAGTATTTAATGAGCCTATTTAATAAGCCTATTTATTGAGCCAATTTAATAAGCCTATTTATTGAGCCTATTTAATAAGACTATTTAATAAGCCTATTTAATAAGCCTATTTATTGAGCCTATTTAATAAGTCTATTTAATACGCCTATTTAATGAGCGTATTTAATAAGCCTATTTAATAAGCCTATTTATTGAGCCTATTTAATAAGTCTATTTAATAAGCCTATTTAATAAGCCTCTTTATTGAGCCTATTTAATAAGTCTATTTAATAAGCCTATTTAATAAGTATTTCATGAGCCTATTTAATCAGTCTATTTAATAGGCCTATTTAATAAGTCTAAGTTGCTGAAATAAGCCTATTTAATAAGCCTAAGTTTCTGAATGAGCCTATTTAATAAGCCTAAGTTGCTGAAATAAGCCTATTTAATAAGCCTAAGTTGCTGAATAAGCCTATTTAATAAGCCTAAGTTGCTGAATAAACCTATTTAATAAGTCTAAGTTGCTGAAATAAGACTATTTAATAAGGCTATTTAATAAGCCTAAGTTGCTGAATAAGCCTATTTAATAAGTCTAAGTTTCTGAAATAAGGCTATTTAATAAGCCTAAGTTGCTGAAATAAGGCTATTTAATAAGTCTAAGTTGCTGAAATAAGCCTATTTAATAAGCCTAAGTTGCTGAAATAAGTCTATTTAATAAGGCTATTTAATGAGCCTAAGTTGCTGAAATAAGACTATTTAATAAGCCTGAGTTTCTGAACTAAGCCTATTTAAAAAGGTATATTTAATAAGTCTAAGTTGCTGAAATAAACCTATTTAAAATGCTATTTAATAAGCCTAAGTTGCTGAAATAAACCTGTTTAATAAGGCTATTTAATAAGCATAAGTTGCTGAAATAAGCCTATTTAATAAGGCTCTTTAATAAGTCTATTTAATAAGCCTATTTAATAAGCCTATTTAATAAGCCTATTTAATACGCCTATTTAATAAACACATTTAATAAGTATTTAATGAGCATTTTTAATAAGCCTATTTAATAAGTCTATTTAATAAGCCTATTTAATACGCCTATTTAATAAACATATTTAATAAGTATTTAATGAGCCTATTTAATAAGTCTATTTAATAAGCCTTTTTAATAAGCATATTTAATAAGTCTATTTAATAAGCCTATTTAATAAGTATTTAATGAGCCTATTTAATAAGTCTATTTAATAAGCCTTTTAAATAAGCCTATTTAATAAGCCGATTTAATAAGTCTATTTAATAAGCCTATTTAATAAGCCTATTTAATAAGTCTATTTAATAAGCCTATTTAATAGGCCTTTTTAATAAGTCTAAGTTGCTGAAATAAGCCTATTTAATAAGCCTATTTAATAGGCCTATTGAATAAGTCTAAGTTGCTGAAATAAGCCTATTTAATAAGCCTAAGTTTCTGAATGAGCCTATTTAATAAGCCTAAGTTGCTGAAATAAGCCTATTAAATAAGACTAAAGTTGCTGAATAAGCCTATTTAATGAGCCTAAGTTGCTGAATAAACCTATTTAATAAGTCTAAGTTGCTGAAATAAGCCTATTAAATAAGCCTAAGTTGCTGAATAAGCCTATTTAATGAGCCTAAGTTGCTGAATAAACCTATTTAATAAGTCTAATTTGATGAAATAAGCCTATTTAATAAGGCTATTTAATAAGCCTAAGTTGCTGAATAAGCCTATTTAATAAGTCTAAGTTTCTGAAATAAGGCTATTTAATAAGCCTAAGTTGCTGAAATAAGACTATTTAATAAGTCTAAGTTGCTGAAATAAGCCTATTTAATAAGCCTAAGTTGCTGAAATAAGCCTATTTAATAAGGCTATTTAATGAGCCTAAGTTGCTGAAATAAGACTATTTAATAAGCCTGAGTTTCTGAACTAAGCCTATTTAAATAGGTATATTTAATAAGTCTAAGTTGCTGAAATAAACCTATTTAAAATGCTATTTAATAAGCCTAAGTTGCTGAAATAAACCTGTTTAATAAGGCTATTTAATAAGCATAAGTTGCTGAAATAAGCCTATTTAATAAGGCTCTTTAATAAGTCTATTTAATAAGCCTATTTAATAAGCCTATTTAATAAGCCTATTTAATACGCCTATTTAATAAACACATTTAATAAGTATTTAATGAGCATTTTTAATAAGCCTATTTAATAAGTCTATTTAATAAGCCTATTTAATACGCCTATTTAATAAACATATTTAATAAGTATTTAATGAGCCTATTTAATAAGTCTATTTAATAAGCCTTTTTAATAAGCATATTTAATAAGTCTATTTAATAAGCCTATTTAATAAGTATTTAATGAGCCTATTTAATAAGTCTATTTAATAAGCCTTTTTAATAAGCCTATTTAATAAGCCGATTTAATAAGTCTATTTAATAAGCCTATTTAATAAGCCTATTTAATAAGTCTATTTAATAAGCCTATTTAATAGGCCTTTTTAATAAGTCTAAGTTGCTGAAATAAGCCTATTTAATAAGCCTATTTAATAGGCCTATTGAATAAGTCTAAGTTGCTGAAATAAGCCTATTTAATAAGCCTAAGTTTCTGAATGAGCCTATTTAATAAGCCTAAGTTGCTGAAATAAGCCTATTAAATAAGACTAAAGTTGCTGAATAAGCCTATTTAATGAGCCTAAGTTGCTGAATAAACCTATTTAATAAGTCTAAGTTGCTGAAATAAGCCTATTAAATAAGCCTAAGTTGCTGAATAAGCCTATTTAATGAGCCTAAGTTGCTGAATAAACCTATTTAATAAGTCTAATTTGCTGAAATAAGCCTATTTAATAAGGCTATTTAATAAGCCTAAGTTGCTGAATAAGCCTATTTAATAAGTCTAAGTTTCTGAAATAAGGCTATTTAATAAGCCTAAGTTGCTGAAATAAGACTATTTAATAAGTCTAAGTTGCTGAAATAAGCCTATTTAATAAGCCTAAGTTGCTGAAATAAGCCTATTTAATAAGGCTATTTAATGAGCCTAAGTTGCTGAAATAAGACTATTTAATAAGCCTGAGTTTCTGAACTAAGCCTATTTAAAAAGGTATATTTAATAAGTCTAAGTTGCTGAAATAAACCTATTTAAAAATGCTATTTAATAAGCCTAAGTTGCTGAAATAAACCTGTTTAATAAGGCTATTTAATAAGCATAAGTTGCTGAAATCAGCTTATTTAATAAGCCTAAGTTGCTGAAATAAGCCTATTTAATAAGGCTCTTTAATAAGTCTATTTAATAAGCCTATTTAATAAGCCTATTTAATAAGCCTATTTAATACGCCTATTTAATAAACACATTTAATAAGTATTTAATGATCATTTTTAATCAGCCTATTTAAAAAGTCTATTTAATAAGCCTATTTAATAAGTCTATTTAATATGTCTAGTTAATAAGCCTACTTAATAAGTATTTAATGAGCCTATTTAATAAGTCTATTTAATAAGCCTATTTAATAGGCCTATTTAATAAGTCTAAGTTGCTGAAATAAGCCTATTTAATAAGGCTATTTAATAAGCCCAAGTTGCTGAATGAGCATATTTAATAAGCCTAAGTTGCTGAAATAAGCCTATTTAATAAGCCTAAGTTGCTGAATAAGCCTATTTAATAAGCCTAAGTTGCTGAATAAACCTATTTAATAAGTCTAAGTTGCTGAAATAAGCCTATTTAATAAGGCTATTTAATAAGCCTAAGTTGCTGAATAAGCCTATTTAATAAGTCTAAGTTGCTGAAATAAGGCTATTTAATAAGTTTAAGTTGCTGAAATAAGCCTATTTAATAAGCCTAAGTTTCTGAAATAAGCCTATTTAATAAGGCTATTTAATGAGCCTAAGTTGCTGAAATAAGCCTACTTAATAAGCCTAAGTTTCTGAACTAAGCCTATTTAAAAAGGTTTATTTAATAAGTCTAAGTTGCTGAAATAAACCTATTTAAAAATGCTATTTAATAAGCCTAAGTTGCTGAAATAAACCTGTTTAATAAGGCTATTTAATAAGCATAAGTTGCTGAAATAAGCCTATTTAATAAGTCTAAGTTGCTGAAATAAGGCTATTTAATAAGCCTAAGTTGCTGAAATAAGCCTATTTAATAAGCCTACGTTGGTGAACTAAGCCTATATAAAAAGGTCTATTTAATAAGTCTAAGTTGCTCAAAAAAACCTATTTAAAAATGCTATTTAATAAGCCTAAATTGCTAGAAATGAAACTGTTTAATAAGGCTATTTAATAAGCATAAGTTGCTGAAATAAGCCTATTTAATAAGCCTAAGTTGCTAAAATAAGCCTATTTAATAGGCCTATCTAATAAGTCTAAGTTGCAGAAATAAGCATATTTCATAAGCATATTTAATGAGCCTAAGTTGCTGAAATGTCTATTTAATAAGTCGGTTTAATAAGTCTAAGTTGCTAAAATAAGCCTATTTAATAAGGCTATTTAATAAGCCTAAGTTGCTGAAATAAGCCTATTTAATAAGGCTATTTAATGAGCCTAAGTTGCTGAAAAAAGCCTATTTAATAAGGCTATTTAATGAGCCTAAGTTGCTGAAATAAGCCTATTTACTAAGCCTAAGTTTCTGAACTAAGCCTATTTAAAAATACTATTTAATAAGCCTAAGTTGCTGAAATAAACCTGTTTAATAAGGCTATTTAATAAGCATAAGTTGCTGAAATAAACCTATTTAATAAGCCTGAGTTGCTAAAATAAGCCTATTTAATGAGGCTATTTAATAAGTCTATTTGATAAGCCTATTTAATAAGCCTATTTAATACGCCTATTAATAAGCCTATTTAATATGCCTATTTAATACACCTATTTAATAAGTATTTAATGAGCCTATGTATTAAGTCTATTTAATAAGCCTTTTTAATAAGCCTATTTAATAAGTCTATTTAATAAGCCTATTTAATAAGCCTATTTAATATGCCTATTAATAAGCTTATTTAATACGCCTATTTAATACACCTATTTAATAAGTATTTAATGAGCCTATGTATTAAGTCTATTTAATAAGCCATTTTAATAAGCCTATTTAATAAGTATTTAATGAGCCTATTTAATAAGCCTATTTATTGAGCCTAGTTTAATAAGCCTATTTATTGAGCCTATTTAATAAGACTATTTAATAAGCCTATTTAATAAGCCTATTTATTGAGCCTATTTAATAAGTCTATTTAATACGCCTATTTAATGAGCGTATTTAATAAGCCTATTTAATAAGCCTATTTATTGAGCCTATTTAATAAGTCTATTTAATAAGCCTATTTAATAAGCCTCTTTATTGAGCCTATTTAATAAGACTATTTAATAAGCCTATTTAATAAGTATTTAATGAGCCTATTTAATCAGTCTATTTAATAGGCCTATTTAATAAGTCTAAGTTGCTGAAATAAGACTATTTAATAAGGCTATTTAATAAGCCTAAGTTGCTGAATAAGCCTATTTAATAAGTCTAAGTTTCTGAAATAAGGCTATTTAATAAGCCTAAGTTGCTGAAATAAGGCTATTTAATAAGTCTAAGTTGCTGAAATAAGCCTATTTAATAAGCCTAAGTTGCTGAAATAAGCCTATTTAATAAGGCTATTTAATGAGCCTAAGTTGCTGAAATAAGACTATTTAATAAGCCTGAGTTTCTGAACTAAGCCTATTTAAAAAGGTATATTTAATAAGTCTAAGTTGCTGAAATAAACCTATTTAAAATGCTATTTAATAAGCCTAAGTTGCTGAAATAAACCTGTTTAATAAGGCTATTTAATAAGCATAAGTTGCTGAAATAAGCCTATTTAATAAGGCTCTTTAATAAGTCTATTTAATAAGCCTATTTAATAAGCCTATTTAATAAGCCTATTTAATACGCCTATTTAATAAACACATTTAATAAGTATTTAATGAGCATTTTTAATAAGCCTATTTAATAAGTCTATTTAATAAGCCTATTTAATACGCCTATTTAATAAACATATTTAATAAGTATTTAATGAGCCTATTTAATAAGTCTATTTAATAAGCCTTTTTAATAAGCATATTTAATAAGTCTATTTAATAAGCCTATTTAATAAGTATTTAATGAGCCTATTTAATAAGTCTATTTAATAAGTCTTTTTAATAAGCCTATTTAATAAGCCGATTTAATAAGTCTATTTAATAAGCCTATTTAATAAGCCTATTTAATAAGCCTATTTATTGAGCCTATTTAATAAGTCTATTTAATAAGCCTATTTAATAAGCCTATTTAATGAGCCTATTTAATAAGTCTATTTAATAAGCCTATTTAATAGGCCTTTTTAATAAGTCTAAGTTGCTGAAATAAGCCTATTTAATAAGCCTATTTAATAGGCCTATTGAATAAGTCTAAGTTGCTGAAATAAGCCTATTTAATAAGCCTAAGTTTCTGAATGAGCCTATTTAATAAGCCTAAGTTGCTGAAATAAGCCTATTAAATAAGACTAAAGTTGCTGAATAAGCCTATTTAATGAGCCTAAGTTGCTGAATAAACCTATTTAATAAGTCTAAGTTGCTGAAATAAGCCTATTAAATAAGCCTAAGTTGCTGAATAAGCCTATTTAATGAGCCTAAGTTGCTGAATAAACCTATTTAATAAGTCTAATTTGCTGAAATAAGCCTATTTAATAAGGCTATTTAATAAGCCTAAGTTGCTGAATAAGCCTATTTAATAAGTCTAAGTTTCTGAAATAAGGCTATTTAATAAGCCTAAGTTGCTGAAATAAGACTATTTAATAAGTCTAAGTTGCTGAAATAAGCCTATTTAATAAGCCTAAGTTGCTGAAATAAGCCTATTTAATAAGGCTATTTAATGAGCCTAAGTTGCTGAAATAAGACTATTTAATAAGCCTGAGTTTCTGAACTAAGCCTATTTAAAAAGGTATATTTAATAAGTCTAAGTTGCTGAAATAAACCTATTTAAAAATGCTATTTAATAAGCCTAAGTTGCTGAAATAAACCTGTTTAATAAGGCTATTTAATAAGCATAAGTTGCTGAAATCAGCTTATTTAATAAGCCTAAGTTGCTGAAATAAGCCTATTTAATGAGGCTCTTTAATAAGTCTATTTAATAAGCCTATTTAATAAGCCTATTTAATAAGCCTATTTAATACGCCTATTTAATAAACACATTTAATAAGTATTTAATGATCATTTTTAATCAGCCTATTTGAAAAGTCTATTTAATAAGCCTATTTAATAAGTCTATTTAATATGTCTAGTTAATAAGCCTACTTAATAAGTATTTAATGAGCCTATTTAATAAGTCTATTTAATAAGCCTATTTAATAGGCCTATTTAATAAGTCTAAGTTGCTGAAATAAGCCTATTTAATAAGGCTATTTAATAAGCCCAAGTTGCTGAATGAGCATATTTAATAAGCCTAAGTTGCTGAAATAAGCCTATTTAATAAGCCTAAGTTGCTGAATAAGCCTATTTAATAAGCCTAAGTTGCTGAATAAACCTATTTAATAAGTCTAAGTTGCTGAAATAAGCCTATTTAATAAGGCTATTTAATAAGCCTAAGTTGCTGAATAAGCCTATTTAATAAGTCTAAGTTGCTGAAATAAGGCTATTTAATAAGTTTAAGTTGCTGAAATAAGCCTATTTAATAAGCCTAAGTTGCTGAAATAAGCCTATTTAATAAGGCTATTTAATGAGCCTAAGTTGCTGAAATAAGCCTACTTAATAAGCCTAAGTTTCTGAACTAAGCCTATTTAAAAAGGTTTATTTAACAAGTCTAAGTTGCTGAAATAAACCTATTTAAAAATGCTATTTAATAAGCCTAAGTTGCTGAAATAAACCTGTTTAATAAGGCTATTTAATAAGCATAAGTTGCAGAAATAAGCCTATTTAATAAGTCTAAGTTGCTGAAATAAGGCTATTTAATAAGCCTAAGTTGCTGAAATAAGCCTATTTAATAAGCCTACGTTGGTGAACTAAGCCTATATAAAAAGGTCTATTTAATAAGTCTAAGTTGCTGAAAAAAACCTATTTAAAAATGCTATTTAATAAGCCTAAATTGCTAGAAATGAAACTGTTTAATAAGGCTATTTAATAAGCATAAGTTGCTGAAATAAGCCTATTTAATAAGCCTAAGTTGCTAAAATAAGCCTATTTAATAGGCCTATCTAATAAGTCTAAGTTGCAGAAATAAGCATATTTCATAAGCATATTTAATGAGCCTAAGTTGCTGAAATGTCTATTTAATAAGTCGGTTTAATAAGTCTAAGTTGCTAAAATAAGCCTATTTAATAAGGCTATTTAATAAGCCTAAGTTGCTGAAATAAGCCTATTTAATAAGGCTATTTAATGAGCCTAAGTTGCTGAAAAAAGCCTATTTAATAAGGCTATTTAATGAGCCTAAGTTGCTGAAATAAGCCTATTTACTAAGCCTAAGTTTCTGAACTAAGCCTATTTAAAAATACTATTTAATAAGCCTAAGTTGCTGAAATAAACCTGTTTAATAAGGCTATTTAATAAGCATAAGTTGCTGAAATAAACCTGTTTAATAAGGCTATTTAATAAGCATAAGTTGCTGAAATAAGCCTATTTAATAAGGCTCTTTAATAAGTCTATTTAATAAGCCTATTTAATAAGCCTATTTAATACGCCTATTTAATAAACACATTTAATAAGTATTTAATGAGCATTTTTAATAAGCCTATTTAATAAGTCTATTTAATAAGCCTATTTAATACGCCTATTTAATAAACATATTTAATAAGTATTTAATGAGCCTATTTAATAAGTCTATTTAATAAGCCTTTTTAATAAGCATATTTAATAAGTCTATTTAATAAGCCTTTTTAATAAGCCTATTTAATAAGCCGATTTAATAAGTCTATTTAATAAGCCTATTTAATAAGCCTATTTAATAAGCCTATTTATTGAGCCTATTTAATAAGTCTATTTAATAAGCCTATTTAATAAGCCTATTTAATGAGCCTATTTAATAAGTCTATTTAATAAGCCTATTTAATAGGCCTTTTTAATAAGTCTAAGTTGCTGAAATAAGCCTATTTAATAAGCCTATTTAATAGGCCTATTGAATAAGTCTAAGTTGCTGAAATAAGCCTATTTAATAAGCCTAAGTTTCTGAATGAGCCTATTTAATAAGCCTAAGTTGCTGAAATAAGCCTATTAAATAAGCCTAAGTTGCTGAATAAGCCTATTTAATGAGCCTAAGTTGCTGAATAAACCTATTTAATAAGTCTAAGTTGCTGAAATAAGCCTATTAAATAAGCCTAAGTTGCTGAATAAGCCTATTTAATGAGCCTAAGTTGCTGAATAAACCTATTTAATAAGTCTAATTTGCTGAAATAAGCCTATTTCATAAGGCTATTTAATAAGCCTAAGTTGCTGAATAAGCCTATTTAATAAGTCTAAGTTTCTGAAATAAGGCTATTTAATGAGCCTAAGTTGCTGAAATAAGCCTATTTAATAAGCCTAAGTTGCTGAAATAAGCCTATTTAATAAGGCTATTTAATGAGCCTAAGTTGCTGAAATAAGACTATTTAATAAGCCTGAGTTTCTGAACTAAGCCTATTTAAAAAGGTATATTTAATAAGTCTAAGTTGCTGAAATAAACCTATTTAAAAATGCTATTTAATAAGCCTAAGTTGCTGAAATAAACCTGTTTAATAAGGCTATTTAATAAGCATAAGTTGCTGAAATCAGCTTATTTAATAAGCCTAAGTTGCTGAAATAAGCCTATTTAATAAGGCTCTTTAATAAGTCTATTTAATAAGCCTATTTAATAAGCCTATTTAATAAGCCTATTTAATACGCCTATTTAATAAACACATTTAATAAGTATTTAATGATCATTTTTAATCAGCCTATTTAAAAAGTCTATTTAATAAGCCTATTTAATAAGTCTATTTAATATGTCTAGTTAATAAGCCTACTTAATAAGTATTTAATGAGCCTATTTAATAAGTCTATTTAATAAGCCTATTTAATAGGCCTATTTAATAAGTCTAAGTTGCTGAAATAAGCCTATTTAATAAGGCTATTTAATAAGCCCAAGTTGCTGAATGAGCATATTTAATAAGCCTAAGTTGCTGAAATAAGGCTATTTAATAAGCCTAAGTTGCTGAATAAGCCTATTTAATAAGCCTAAGTTGCTGAATAAACCTATTTAATAAGTCTAAGTTGCTGAAATAAGCCTATTTAATAAGGCTATTTAATAAGCCTAAGTTGCTGAATATGCCTATTTAATAAGTCTAAGTTGCTGAAATAAGGGTATTTAATAAGCCTAAGTTGCTGAAATAAGGCTATTTAATAAGTTTAAGTTGCTGAAATAAGCCTATTTAATAAGCCTAAGTTGCTGAAATAAGCCTATTTAATAAGGCTATTTAATGAGCCTAAGTTGCTGAAATAAGCCTACTTAATAAGCCTAAGTTTCTGAACTAAGCCTATTTAAAAAGGTTTATTTAATAAGTCTAAGTTGCTGAAATAAACCTATTTAAAAATGCTATTTAATAAGCCTAAGTTGCTGAAATAAACCTGTTTAATAAGGCTATTTAATAAGCATAAGTTGCTGAAATAAGCCTATTTAATAAGCCTAAGTTGCTGAATAAGCCTATTTCATAAGCCTAAGTTGCTGAAATAAGCCTTTTTAATATGTCTCAGTTGCTGAAATAAGCCTATTTAATAAGCCTAAGTTGCTGAAATAAGCCTATTTAAATAGGCTATTTAATAAGCCTAAGTTGCTTAATAAGCCTATTTAATAATCCTACGTTGGTGAACTAAGCCTATATAAAAAGGTCTATTTAATAAGTCTAAGTTGCTGAAAAAACCTATTTAAAAATGCTATTTAATAAGCCTAAATTTCTAGAAATAAACCTGTTTAATAAGGCTATTTAATAAGCATAAGTTGCTGAAATAAGCCTTTTTAATAAGCCTAAGTTGCTGAAATAAGCCTATTTAATAAGGCTATTTAATAAGTCTAAGTTGCAGAAATAAACCTATTTAATAATGCTATTTAATACGCCTAATTTGCTTAAATAAGCATATTTAATAAGCCTAAGTTTCTAAAATAAGCCTATTTAATAGGCCTATCTAATAAGTCTAAGTTGCAGAAATAAGCATATTTCATAAGCATATTTAATGAGCCTAAGTTGCTGAAATGTCTATTTAATAAGTCGATTTAATAAGTCTAAGTTGCTAAAATAAGCCTATTTAATAAGGCTATTTAATAAGCCTAACTTGCTGAAATAAGCCTATTTAATAAGGCTATTTAATGAGCCTAAGTTGCTGAAAAAAGCCTATTTAATAAGGCTATTTAATGAGTCTAAGTTGCTGAAATAAACCTATTTAATAAGGCTATTTAATAAGCCTAAGTTTCTGAACTAAGCCTATTTAAAATACTATTTAATAAGCCTAAGTTGCTGAAATAAACCTGTTTAATAAGGCTATTTAATAAGCATAAGTTGCTGAAATAAGCCTATTTAATAAGCCTGAGTTGCTGAAATAAGCCTATTTAATAAGGCTATTTAATAAGTCTAAGTTGCTGAAATAAACCTATTTAATAAGCCTAAGTTGCTAAAATAAGCCTATTTAATGAGGCTATTTAATAAGTCTATTTAATAAGCCTTTTTAATAAGCCTATTTAATAAGTCTATTTAATAAGCCTATTTAATAAGTCTATTTAATACGTCTATTTAATAAGCCTATTTAATAAGTATTTAATGAGCCTATTTAATAAGCCTATTTATTGAGCCTATTTAATAAGCCTATTTATTGAGCCTATTTAATAAGCCTATTTAATAAGCCTATTTAATTAGCCTATTTATTGAGCCTATTTAATAAGTCTAGTTAATAGGCCTATTTAATAAGCCTATTTAATAAGCCTATTTATTGAGCCTATTTAATAAGCCTATTTAATACGCCTATTTAATAAGCTTCTTTATTGAGCCTATTTAATAAGTCAATTTAATAAGCCTATTTCATAAGTATTTAATTAGCCTATTTAATCAGTCTATTTAATAGGCCTATTTAATAAGTCTAATTTGCTGAAATAAGCCTATTTAATAAGCCTAAGTTTCTGAATGAGCCTATTTAATAAGCCTAAGTTGCTGAAATAAGCCTATTAAATAAGCCTAAGTTGCTGAATAAGCCTATTTAATAAGCCTAAGTTGCTGAATAAACCTATTTAATAAGTCTAAGTTGCTGAAATAAGCATATTTAATAAGGCTATTTAATAAGCCTAAGTTGCTGAATAAGCCTATTTAATAAGGCTATTTAATGAGCCTAATTTGCTGAAATAAGACTATTTAATAAGCGTAAGTTACTGAAATAAGGCTATTTAATAAGTCTAAGTTGCTGAAATAAACCTATTTATAAATGCTATTTAATAAGCCTAAGTTGCTGAAATAAACCTGTTTAATAAGGCTATTTAATAAGAATAAGTTGCTGAAATAAGTTTATTTAATAAGCCTAAGTTGCTGAAATAAGCCTATTTAATAAGGCTCTTTAATAAGTCTAAGTTGCTGAAATAAACCTATTTAATAAGCCTAAGTTGCTAAAATAAGCCTATTTAATGAGGCTATTTAATACGTCTATTTAATAAGCCTATTTAATAATCCTATTTAATAAGCTTATTTAATAAGCCTATTTAATGAGTCTATTTAATAAGTCTATTTAATAAGTATTTAATGAGCCTATTTAATAAGCCTATTTATTGAGCCTATTTAATAAGCCTATTTATTGAGCCTATTTAATAAGCCTATTTATTGAGCCTATTTAATAAGCCTATTTATTGAGCCTATTTAATAAGTCTATTTAATAAGTCTATTTAATAAGCCTATTTAATAAGCCTATTTAATAAGCCTAATTAATACACCTATTTAATAAACATATTTAATAAGTATTTAATGAGCCTATTTAATAAGTCTATTTAATAAGCCTTTTTAAGAAGACTATTTAATAAGTCTATTTAATAAGACTATTTAATAAGTCTATTTAATAAGTCTATTTAATAAGCCTATTTAATAAGTATTTAATGAGCCTATTTAATAAGCCTATTTATTGAGCCTATTTAATAAGCCTATTTATTGAGCCTATTTAATAAGCATATTTATTGAGCCTATTTATTGAGCCTATTTAATAAGCCGATTTAATAAGTCTATTTAATAAGCCTATTTAATAAGCCTATTTAATAAGACTATTTATTGAGCCTATTTAATAAGCCTATTTAATATGCCGATTTATTGAGCCTATTTAATAAGTCTATTTAATAAGCCTATTTAATAAGCCTATTTAATAAGTATTTAATGAGCCTATTTAATAAGTCTATTTAATAAGCCTATTTAATAGGCCTTTTTTAATAAATCTAAGTTGCTGAAATAAGCCTATTTAATAAGCCTATTTAATAGGCCTATTTAATAAGTCTAAGTTGCTGAAATAAGCTTATTTAATAAGCCTAAGTTTCTGAATGAGCCTATTTAATAAGCCTAAGTTGCTGAAATAAGCCTATTAAATAAGCCTAAGTTGCTGAATAAGCCTATTTAATAAGCCTAAGTTGCTGAATAAACCTATTTAATAAGTCTAAGTTGCTGAAATAAGCATATTTAATAAGGCTATTTAATAAGCCTAAGTTTCTGAATAAGCCTATTTAATAAGGCTATTTAATGAGCCTAATTTGCTGAAATAAGACTATTTAATAAGCCTAAGTTTCTGAACTAAGCCTATTTTAAAAGGTATATTTAATAAGTCTAAGTTGCTGAAATAAACCTATTTAAAAATGCTATTTAATAAGCCTAAGTTGCTGAAATAAACCTGTTTAATAAGGCTATTTAATAAGAATAAGTTGCTGAAATAAGTTTATTTAATAAGCCTAAGTTGCTGAAATAAGCCTATTTAATAAGGCTCTTTAATAAGTCTAAGTTGCTGAAATAAACCTATTTAATAAGCCTAAGTTGCTAAAATAAGCCTATTTAATGAGGCTATTTAATACGTCTATTTAATAAGCCTATTTAATAAGCCTATTTAATAAGCTTATTTAATAAGCCTATTTAATGAGTCTATTTAATAAGTCTATTTAATAAGTATTTAATGAGCCTATTTAATAAGCCTATTTATTGAGCCTATTTAATAAGCCTATTTATTGAGCCTATTTAATAAGCCTATTTATTGAGCCTATTTAATAAGCCTATTTATTGAGCCTATTTAATAAGTCTATTTAATAAGTCTATTTAATAAGTCTATTTAATAAGCCTATTTAATAAGCCTATTTAATAAGCCTAATTAATACACCTATTTAATAAACATATTTAATAAGTATTTAATGAGCCTATTTAATAAGTCTATTTAATAAGCCTTTTTAATAAGACTATTTAATAAGTCTATTTAATAAGACTATTTAATAAGTCTATTTAATAAGTCTATTTAATAAGCCAATTTAATAAGTATTTAATGAGCCTATTTAATAAGCCTATTTATTGAGCCTATTTAATAAGCCTATTTATTGAGCCTATTTAATAAGCATATTTATTGAGCCTATTTATTGAGCCTATTTAATAAGCCGATTTAATAAGTCTATTTAATAAGCCTATTTAATAAGCCTATTTAATAAGCCTATTTATTGAGACTATTTAATAAGCCTATTTAATAAGCCGATTTATTGAGCCTATTTAATAAGTCTATTTAATAAGCCTATTTAATAAGCCTATTTAATAAGTAATTAATGAGCCTATTTAATAAGTCTATTTAATAAGCCTATTTAATAGGACTATTTAATAAGTCTAAGTTGCTGAAATAAGCCTATTTAATAAGCCTATTTAATAGGCCTATTTAATAAGTCTAAGTTGCTGAAATAAGCCTATTTAATAAGCCTAAGTTGCTGAATAAGCCTATTTAATAAGCCTAAGTTGCTGAATAAACCTATTTAATAAGTCTAAGTTGCTGAAATAAGCCTATTTAATACGGCTATTTAATAAGCCTAAGTTGCTGAAATAAGCCTATTTCATAAGGCTATTTAATGAGCCTAAGTTGCTGAAATAAGACTATTTAATAAACCTAAGTTGCTAAAATAAGCCTATTTCATGAGGCTATTTAATAAGTCTATTAAATAAGTCTATTTAATAAGTCTATTTAATAAGTCTATTTAATAAGTCTATTTAATAAGCCTATTTAATAAGCCTATTTAATAAGCCTAATTAATACACCTATTTAATAAACATATTTAATGAGTATTTAATGAGCCTATTTAATAAGTCTATTTAATAAGCCTTTTTAATAAGACTATTTAATAAGTCTATTTAATAAGCCTATTTAATAAGTCTATTTAATAAGTCTATTTAATAAGCCTATTTAATAAGTATTTAATGAGCCTATTTAATAAGCCTATTTATTGAGCCTATTTAATAAGCCTATTTATTGAGCCTATTTAATAAGCATATTTATTGAGCCTATTTAATAAGCCTATTTATTGAGCCTATTTAATAAGCCGATTTAATAAGTCTATTTAATAAGCCTATTTAATAAGCCTATTTAATAAGCCTATTTATTGAGCCTATTTAATAAGCCTATTTAATAAGCTGATTTATTGAGCCTATTTAATAAGTCTATTTAATAAGCCTAATTAATACACCTATTTAATAAACATATTTAATGAGTATTTAATGAGCCTATTTAATAAGTCTATTTAATAAGCCTTTTTAATAAGACTATTTAATAAGTCTATTTAATAAGCCTATTTAATAAGTCTATTTAATAAGTCTATTTAATAAGCCTATTTAATAAGTATTTAATGAGCCTATTTAATAAGCCTATTTATTGAGCCTATTTAATAAGCCTATTTATTGAGCCTATTTAATAAGCATATTTATTGAGCCTATTTAATAAGCCTATTTATTGAGCCTATTTAATAAGCCGATTTAATAAGTCTATTTAATAAGCCTATTTAATAAGCCTATTTAATAAGCCTATTTATTGAGCCTATTTAATAAGCCTATTTAATAAGCCGATTTATTGAGCCTATTTAATAAGTCTATTTAATAAGCCTATTTAATAAGCCTATTTATTGAGCCTATTTAATAAGTCTATTTAATAAGCCTATTCAATAAGCCTATTTAATAAGTATTTAATGAGCCTATTTAATAAGTCTATTTAATAAGTCTATTTAATAAGTCTATTTAATAAGTCTATTTAATAAGTCTATTTAATAAGCCTATTTAATAAGCCTATTTAATAAGCCTAATTAATACACCTATTTAATAAACATATTTAATGAGTATTTAATGAGCCTATTTAATAAGCATATTTATTGAGCCTATTTATTGAGCCTATTTAATAAGCCTATTTAATAAGTCTATTTAATAAGTCTATTTAATAAGCCTATTTAATAAGTATTTAATGAGCCTATTTAATAAGCCTATTTATTGAGCCTATTTAATAAGCCTATTTATTGAGCCTATTTAATAAGCATATTTATTGAGCCTATTTAATGAGCCTATTTATTGAGCCTATTTAATAAGCCGATTTAATAAGTCTATTTAATAAGCCTATTTAATAAGCCTATTTAATAAGCCTATTTATTGAGCCTATTTAATAAGCCTATTTAATAAGCTGATTTATTGAGCCTATTTAATAAGTCTATTTAATAAGCCTAATTAATACACCTATTTAATAAACATATTTAATGAGTATTTAATGAGCCTATTTAATAAGTCTATTTAATAAGCCTTTTTAATAAGACTATTTAATAAGTCTATTTAATAAGCCTATTTAATAAGTCTATTTAATAAGTCTATTTAATAAGCCTATTTAATAAGTATTTAATGAGCCTATTTAATAAGCCGATTTAATAAGTCTATTTAATAAGCCTATTTAATAAGCCTATTTAATAAGCCTATTTATTGAGCCTATTTAATAAGCCTATTTAATAAGCCGATTTATTGAGCCTATTTAATAAGTCTATTTAATAAGCCTATTTAATAAGCCTATTTATTGAGCCTATTTAATAAGTCTATTTAATAAGCCTATTTAATAAGTATTTAATGAGCCTATTTAATAAGTCTATTTAATAAGTCTATTTAATAAGTCTATTTAATAAGTCTATTTAATAAGCCTATTTAATAAGCCTATTTAATAAGCCTAATTAATACACCTATTTAATAAACATATTTAATGAGTATTTAATGAGCCTATTTAATAAGTCTATTTAATAAGCCTTTTTAATAAGACTATTTAATAAGTCTATTTAATAAGCCTATTTAATAAGTCTATTTAATAAGTCTATTTAATAAGCCTATTTAATAAGTATTTAATGAGCCTATTTAATAAGCCTATTTATTGAGCCTATTTAATAAGCCTATTTATTGAGCCTATTTAATAAGCATATTTATTGAGCCTATTTAATAAGCCTATTTATTGAGCCTATTTAATGAGTCGATTTAATAAGTCTATTTAATAAGCCTAATTAATAAGCCGATTTAATAAGCCTATTTATTGAGCCTATTTAATAAGCCTATTTAATAAGCCGATTTATTGAGCCTATTTAATAAGTCTATTTAATAAGCCTATTTAATAAGCCTATTTATTGAGCCTATTTAATAAGTCTATTTAATACGCCTATTTAATAAGCCTATTTAATAAGTATTTAATGAGCCTATTTAATAAGCCTATTTAATAAGCCTATTTAATAGGCCTTTTTTAATAAATCTAAGTTGCTGAAATAAGCCTATTTAATAAGCCTATTTAATAGGCCTATTTAATAAGTCTAAGTTGCTGAAATAAGCTTATTTAATAAGCCTAAGTTTCTGAATGAGCCTATTTAATAAGCCTAAGTTGCTGAAATAAGCCTATTAAATAAGCCTAAGTTGCTGAATAAGCCTATTTAATAAGCCTAAGTTGCTGAATAAACCTATTTAATAAGTCTAAGTTGCTGAAATAAGCATATTTAATAAGGCTATTTAATAAGCCTAAGTTGCTGAATAAGCCTATTTAATAAGGCTATTTAATGAGCCTAATTTGCTGAAATAAGACTATTTAATAAGCCTAAGTTTTTGAACTAAGCCTATTTTAAAAGGTATATTTAATAAGTCTAAGTTGCTGAAATAAACCTATTTAAAAATGCTATTTAATAAGCCTAAGTTGCTGAAATAAACCTGTTTAATAAGGCTATTTAATAAGAATAAGTTGCTGAAATAAGCTTATTTAATAAGCCTAAGTTGCTGAAATAAGCCTATTTAATAAGGCTCTTTAATAAGTCTAAGTTGCTGAAATAAACCTATTTAATAAGCCTAAGTTGCTAAAATAAGCCTATTTAATGAGGCTATTTAATACGTCTATTTAATAAGCCTATTTAATAAGCCTATTTAATAAGCTTATTTAATAAACCTATTTAATGAGTCTATTTAATAAGTCTATTTAATAAGTATTTAATGAGCCTATTTAATAAGCCTATTTATTGAGCCTATTTAATAAGCCTATTTATTGAGCCTATTTAATAAGCCTATTTATTGAGCCTATTTAATAAGCCTATTTATTGAGCCTATTTAATAAGTCTATTTAATAAGCTTATTTAATAAGCCTATTTAATAAGGCTATTTATTGAGCCTATTTAATAAGCCTATTTAATAAGCCGATTTATTGAGCCTATTTAATAAGTCTATTTAATAAGCCTATTTAATAAGCCTATTTATTGAGCCTATTTAATAAGTCTATTTAATAAGCCTATTTAATAAGTATTTAATGAGCCTATTTAATAAGTCTATTTAATAAGTCTATTTAATAAGTCTATTTAATAAGTCTATTTAATAAGCCTATTTAATACGCCTATTTAATAAGCCTAATTAATACACCTATTTAATAAACATATTTAATGAGTATTTAATGAGCCTATTTAATAAGTCTATTTAATAAGCCTTTTTAATAAGACTATTTAATAAGTCTATTTAATAAGCCTATTTAATAAGTCTATTTAATAAGTCTATTTAATAAGCCTATTTAATAAGTATTTAATGAGCCTATTTAATAAGCCTATTTATTGAGCCTATTTAATAAGCCTATTTATTGAGCCTATTTAATAAGCATATTTATTGAGCCTATTTAATAAGCCTATTTATTGAGCCTATTTAATAAGCCGATTTAATAAGTCTATTTAATAAGCGTAATTAATAAGCCGATTTAATAAGCCTATTTATTGAGCCTATTTAATAAGCCTATTTAATAAGCCGATTTATTGAGCCTATTTAATAAGTCTATTTAATAAGCCTATTTAATAAGCCTATTTATTGAGCCTATTTAATAAGTCTATTTAATAAGCCTATTTAATAAGCCTATTTAATAAGTATTTAATGAGCCTATTTAATAAGTCTATTTAATAAGCCTATTTAATAGGCCTTTTTTAATAAATCTAAGTTGCTGAAATAAGCCTATTTAATAAGCCTAATTAATAGGCCTATTTAATAAGTCTAAGTTGCTGAAATAAGCTTATTTAATAAGCCTAAGTTTCTGAATGAGCCTATTTAATAAGCCTAAGTTGCTGAAATAAGCCTATTAAATAAGCCTAAGTTGCTGAATAAGCCTATTTAATAAGCCTAAGTTGCTGAATAAACCTATTTAATAAGTCTAAGTTGCTGAAATAAGCATATTTAATAAGGCTATTTAATAAGCCTAAGTTGCTGAATAAGCCTATTTAATAAGGCTATTTAATGAGCCTAATTTGCTGAAATAAGACTATTTAATAAGCCTAAGTTTCTGAACTAAGCCTATTTTAAAAGGTATATTTAATAAGTCTAAGTTGCTGAAATAAACCTATTTAAAAATGCTATTTAATGAGCCTAAGTTGCTGAAATAAACCTGTTTAATAAGGCTATTTAATAAAAATAAGTTGCTGAAATAAGCTTATTTAATAAGCCTAAGTTGCTAAAATAAGCCTATTTAATGAGGCTATTTAATACGTCTATTTAATAAGCCTATTTAATAAGCCTATTTAATAAGCTTATTTAATAAGCCTATTTAATGAGTCTATTTAATAAGTCTATTTAATAAGTATTTAATGAGCCTATTTAATAAGCCTATTTATTGAGCCTATTTAATAAGCCTATTTATTGAGCCTATTTAATAAGCCTATTTATTGAGCCTATTTAATAAGCCTATTTATTGAGCTATTTAATAAGTCTATTTAATAAGTCTATTTAATAAGTCTATTTAATAAGCCTATTTAATAAGCCTATTTAATAAGCCTAATTAATACACCTATTTAATAAACATATTTAATAAGTATTTAATGAGCCTATTTAATAAGTCTATTTAATAAGCCTTTTTAATAAGACTATTTAATAAGTCTATTTAATAAGACTATTTAATAAGTCTATTTAATAAGTCTATTTAATAAGCCTATTTAATAAGTATTTAATGAGCCTATTTAATAAGCCTATTTATTGAGCCTATTTAATAAGCCTATTTATTGAGCCTATTTAATAAGCATATTTATTGAGCCTATTTATTGAGCCTATTTAATAAGCCGATTTAATAAGTCTATTTAATAAGCCTATTTAATAAGCCTATTTATTGAGCCTATTTAATAAGCCTATTTAATAAGCCGATTTATTGAGCCTATTTAATAAGTCTATTTAATAAGCCTATTTAATGAGCCTATTTAATAAGTCTATTTAATAAGCCTATTTAATAGGACTATTTAATAAGTCTAAGTTGCTGAAATAAGCCTATTTAATAAGCCTAAGTTGCTGAATAAGCCTATTTAATAAGCCTAAGTTGCTGAATAAACCTATTTAATAAGTCTAAGTTGCTGAAATAAGCCTATTTAATACGGCTATTTAATAAGCCTAAGTTGCTGAAATAAGCCTATTTAATAAGCCTAAGTTGCTGAATAAGCCTATTTAATAAGCCTAAGTTGCTGAATAAACCTATTTAATAAGTCTAAGTTGCTGAAATAAGCCTATTTAATACGGCTATTTAATAAGCCTAAGTTGCTGAAATAAGCCTATTTCATAAGGCTATTTAATGAGCCTAAGTTGCTGAAATAAGACTATTTAATAAGCCTAAGTTTCTGAACTAAGCCTATTTAAAAAGGTATATTTAATAAGGCCAAGTTGCTGAAATAAACCTATTTAAAAATGCTATTTAATAAGCCTAAGTTGCTGAAATAAACCTGTTTAATAAGGCTATTTAATAAGCATAAGTTGCTGAAATAAGCCTATTTAATAAAGCTCTTTAATAAGTCTAAGTTGCTGAAATAAACCTATTTAATAAGCCTAAGTTGCTAAAATAAGCCTATTTCATGAGGCTATTTAATAAGTCTATTAAATAAGTCTATTTAATAAGTCTATTTAATGAGTCTATTTAATAAGCCTATTTAATAAGCCTATTTAATAAGCCTAATTAATACACCTATTTAATAAACATATTTAATGAGTATTTAATGAGCCTATTTAATAAGTCTATTTAATAAGCCTTTTTAATAAGACTATTTAATAAGTCTATTTAATAAGCCTATTTAATAAGTCTATTTAATAAGTCTATTTAATAAGCCTATTTAATAAGTATTTAATGAGCCTATTTAATAAGCCTATTTATTGAGCCTATTTAATAAGCCTATTTATTGAGCCTATTTAATAAGCATATTTATTGAGCCTATTTAATAAGCCTATTTATTGAGCCTATTTAATAAGCCGATTTAGTAAGTCTATTTAATAAGCCTATTTAATAAGCCTATTTAATAAGCCTATTTATTGAGCCTATTTAATAAGCCTATTTAATAAGCTGATTTATTGAGCCTATTTAATAAGTCTATTTAATAAGCCTAATTAATACACCTATTTAATAAACATATTTAATGAGTATTTAATGAGCCTATTTAATAAGTCTATTTAATAAGCCTTTTTAATAAGACTATTTAATAAGTCTATTTAATAAGCCTATTTAATAAGTCTATTTAATAAGTCTATTTAATAAGCCTATTTAAAAAGTATTTAACGAGCCTATTTAATAAGCCTATTTATTGAGCGTATTTAATAAGCATATTTATTGAGCCTATTTAATAAGCCTATTTATTGTGCCTATTTAATAAGCCGATTTAATAAGTCTATTTAATAAGCCTATTTAATAAGTCTATTTAATAAGCCTATTTATTGAGCCTATTTAATAAGCCTATTTAATAAGCCGATTTATTGAGCCTATTTAATAAGTCTATTTAATAAGCCTATTTAATAAGCCTATTTATTGAGCCTATTTAATAAGTCTATTTAATAAGCCTATTTAATAAGCCTATTTAATAAGTATTTAATGAGCCTATTTAATAAGTCTATTTAATAAGTCTAATTAATAAGTCTATTTAATAAGTCTATTTAATAAGCCTATTTAATAAGCCTATTTAATAAGCCTATTTATTGAGCCTATTTAATAAGCCTATTTAATAAGCTGATTTATTGAGCCTATTTAATAAGTCTATTTAATAAGCCTAATTAATACACCTATTTAATAAACATATTTAATGAGTATTTAATGAGCCTATTTAATAAGTCTATTTAATAAGCCTTTTTAATAAGACTATTTAATAAGTCTATTTAATAAGCCTATTTAAAAAGTATTTAACGAGCCTATTTAATAAGCCTATTTATTGAGCGTATTTAATAAGCATATTTATTGAGCCTATTTAATAAGCCTATTTATTGTGCCTATTTAATAAGCCGATTTAATAAGTCTATTTAATAAGCCTATTTAATAAGTCTATTTAATAAGCCTATTTATTGAGCCTATTTAATAAGCCTATTTAATAAGCCGATTTATTGAGCCTATTTAATAAGTCTATTTAATAAGCCTATTTAATAAGCCTATTTATTGAGCCTATTTAATAAGTCTATTTAATAAGCCTATTTAATAAGCCTATTTAATAAGTATTTAATGAGCCTATTTAATAAGTCTATTTAATAAGTCTAATTAATAAGTCTATTTAATAAGTCTATTTAATAAGCCTATTTAATAAGCCTATTTAATAAGCCTAATTAATACACCTATTTAATACACATATTTAATGAGTATTTAATGAGCCTATTTATTAAGTCTATTTAATAAGCTTTTTTAATAAGACTATTTAATAAGTCTATTTAATAAGCCTATTTAATAAGTCTATTTAATAAGTCTATTTAATATGCCTATTTAATAAGTATTTAATGAGCCTATTTAATAAGCCTATTTATTGAGCCTATTTAATAAGCCTATTTATTGAGCCTATTTAAAAAGCATATTTATTGAGCCTATTTAATAAGCCTATTTATTGAGCCTATTTAATAAGCCGATTTAATAAGTCTATTTAATAAGCCTAATTAATAAGCCGATTTAATAAACCTATTTATTGAGCCTATTTAATAAGCCTATTTAATAAGCCAATTTATTGAGCCTATTTAATAAGTCTATTTAATAAGCCTATTTAATAAGCCTATTTATTGAGCCTATTTAATAAGTCTATTTAATAAGCCTATTTAATAAGCCTATTTAATAAGTATTTAATGAGCCTATTTAATAAGTCTATTTAATAAGCCTATTTAATAGGCCTTTTTTTAATAAATCTCAGTTGCTGAAATAAGCCTATTTAATAAGCCTATTTAATAGGCCTATTTAATAAGTCTAAGTTGCTGAAATAAGCTTATTTAATAAGCCTAAGTTTCTGAATGAGCCTATTTAATAAGCCTAAGTTGCTGAAATAAGCCTATTAAATAAGCCTAAGTTGCTGAATAAGCCTATTTAATAAGCCTAAGTTGCTGAATAAACCTATTTAATAAGTCTAAGTTGCTGAAATAAGCATATTTAATAAGGCTATTTAATAAGCCTAAGTTGCTGAATAAGCCTATTTAATAAGGCTATTTAATGAGCCTAAGTTGCTGAAATAAGACTATTTAATAAGCCTAAGTTTCTGAACTAAGCCTATTTTAAAAGGTATATTTAATAAGCCTAAGTTGCTGAAATAAGCCTATTTAATAAGGCTCTTTAATAAGTCTAAGTTGCTGAAATAAACTTATTTAATAAGCCTAAGTTGCTAAAATAAGCCTATTTAATTAGGCTATTTAATACGTCTATTTAATAAGCCTATTTAATAAGCCTATTTAATAAGCTTATTTAATAAGCCTATTTAATGAGTCTATTTAATTCGTCTATTTAATAAGTATTTAATGAGCCTATTTAATAAGCCTATTTATTGAGCCTATTTAATAAGCCTATTTATTGAGCCTATTTAATAAGCCTATTTATTGAGCCTATTTAATAAGCCTATTTATTGAGCCTATTTAATAAGTCTATTTAATAAGTCTATTTAATAAGTCTATTTAATAAGCCTATTTAATAAGCCTATTTAATAAGCCTAATTAATACACCTATTTAATAAACATATTTAATAAGTATTTAATGAGCCTATTTAATAAGTCTATTTAATAAGCCTTTTTAATAAGACTATTTAATAAGTCTATTTAATAAGACTATTTAATAAGTCTATTTAATAAGTCTATTTAATAAGCCTATTTAATAAGTATTTAATGAGCCTATTTAATAAGCCTATTTATTGAGCCTATTTAATAAGCCTATTTATTGAGCCTATTTAATAAGCATATTTATTGAGCCTATTTATTGAGCCTATTTAATAAGCCGATTTAATAAGTCTATTTAATAAGCCTATTTAATAAGCCTATTTAATAAGCCTATTTATTGAGCCTATTTAATAAGCCTATTTAATAAGCCGATTTATTGAGCCTATTTAATAAGTCTATTTAATAAGCCTATTTAATAAGCCTATTTAATAAGTATTTAATGAGCCTATTTAATAAGTCTATTTAATAAGCCTATTTAATAGGACTATTTAATAAGTCTAAGTTGCTGAAATAATCCTATTTAATAAGCCTATTTAATAGGCCTATTTAATAAGTCTAAGTTGCTGAAATAAGCCTATTTAATAAGCCTAAGTTGCTGAATAAGCCTATTTAATAAGCCTAAATTGCTGAATAAACCTATTTAATAAGTCTAAGTTGCTGAAATAAGCCTATTTAATACGGCTATTTAATAAGCCTAAGTTGCTGAAATAAGCCTATTTCATAAGGCTATTTAATGAGCCTAAGTTGCTGAAATAAGACTATTTAATAAGCCTAAGTTTCTGAACTAAGCCTATTTAAAAAGGTATATTTAATAAGTCTAAGTTGCTGAAATAAACCTATTTAAAAATGCTATTTAATAAGCCTAAGTTGCTGAAATAAACCTGTTTAATAAGGCTATTTAATAAGCATAAGTTGCTGAAATAAGCCTATTTAATAAGGCTCTTTAATAAGTCTAAGTTGCTGAAATAAACCTATTTAATAAGCCTAAGTTGCTAAAATAAGCCTATTTCATGAGGCTATTTAATAAGTCTATTTAATAAGCCTATTTAATAAGCCTATTTAATAAGCCTAATTAATACACCTATTTAATAAACATATTTAATGAGTATTTAATTAGCCTATTTAATAAGTCTATTTAATAAGCCTTTTTAATAAGACTATTTAATAAGTCTATTTAATAAGCCTATTTAATAAGTCTATTTAATAAGTCTATTTAATAAGCCTATTTAATAAGTATTTAATGAGCCTATTTAATAAGCCTATTTATTGAGCCTATTTAATGAGCCTATTTATTGAGCCTATTTAATAAGCATATTTATTGAGCCTATTTAATAAGCCTATTTATTGAGCCTATTTAATAAGCCGATTTAATAAGTCTATTTAATAAGCCTATTTAATAAGCCTATTTAATAAGCCTATTTATTGAGCCTATTTAATAAGCCTATTTAATAAGCTGATTTATTGAGCCTATTTAATAAGTCTATTTAATAAGCCTAATTAATACACCTATTTAATAAACATATTTAATGAGTATTTAATGAGCCTATTTAATAAGCCTATTTAATAAGTCTATTTAATAAGTCTATTTAATAAGCCTATTTAATAAGTATTTAATGAGCCTATTTAATAAGCCTATTTATTGAGCCTATTTAATAAGCCTATTTATTGAGCCTATTTAATAAGCATATTTATTGAGCCTATTTAATAAGCCTATTTATTGAGCCTATTTAATAAGCGGATTTAATAAGTCTATTTAATAAGCCTATTTAATAAGCCTATTTAATAAGCCTATTTATTGAGCCTATTTAATAAGCCTATTTAATAAGCCGATTTATTGAGCCTATTTAATAAGTCTATTTAATAAGCCTATTTAATAAGCCTATTTATTGAGCCTATTTAATAAGTCTATTTAATAAGCCTATTTAATAAGCCTATTTAATAAGTATTTAATGAGCCTATTTAATAAGTCTATTTAATAAGTCTATTTAATAAGTCTATTTAATAAATCTATTTAATAAGCCTATTTAATAAGCCTATTTAATAAGCCTAATTAATACACCTATTTAATAAACATATTTAATGAGTATTTAATGAGCCTATTTAATAAGTCTATTTAATAAGCTTTTTTAATAAGACTATTTAATAAGTCTATTTAATAAGCCTATTTAATAAGTCTATTTAATAAGTCTATTTAATAAGCCTATTTAATAAGTATTTAATGAGCCTATTTAATAAGCCTATTTATTGAGCCTATTTAATACGCCTATTTATTGAGCCTATTTAATAAGCATATTTATTGAGCCTATTTAATAAGCCTATTTATTGAGCCTATTTAATAAGCCGATTTAATAAGTCTATTTAATAAGCCTATTTAATAAGCCTATTTAATAAGCCTATTTATTGAGCCTATTTAATAAGCCTATTTAATAAGCTGATTTATTGAGCCTATTTAATAAGTCTATTTAATAAGCCTAATTAATACACCTATTTAATAAACATATTTAATGAGTATTTAATGAGCCTATTTAATAAGTCTATTTAATAAGCCTTTTTAATAAGACTATTTAATACGTCTATTTAATAAGCCTATTTAATAAGTCTATTTAATAAGTCTATTTAATAAGCCTATTTAATAAGTATTTAATGAGCCTATTTAATAAGCCTATTTATTGAGCCTATTTAATAAGCCTATTTATTGAGCCTATTTAATAAGCATATTTATTGAGCCTATTTAATAAGCCTATTTATTGAGCCTATTTAATAAGCCGATTTAATAAGTCTATTTAATAAGCCTATTTAATAAGCCTATTTAATAAGGCTATTTATTGAGCCTATTTAATAAGCCTATTTAATAAGCCTATTTATTGAGCCTATTTAGTAAGTCTATTTAATAAGCCTATTTAATAAGCCTATTTATTGAGCCTATTTAATAAGTCTATTTAATAAGCCTATTTAATAAGTATTTAATGAGCCTATTTAATAAGTCTATTTAATAAGTCTATTTAATAAGTCTATTTAATAAGCCTATTTAATAAGCCTATTTAATAAACCTAATTAATACACCTATTTAATAAACATATTTAATGAGTATTTAATGAGCCTATTTAATAAGTCTATTTAATAAGCCTTTTTAATAAGACTATTTAATAAGTCTATTTAATAAGGCTATTTAATAAGTCTATTTAATAAGTCTATTTAATAAGCCTATTTAATAAGTATTTAATGAGCCTATTTAATAAGCCTATTTATTGAGCCTATTTAATAAGCCTATTTATTGAGCCTATTTAATAAGCATATTTATTGAGCCTATTTAATAAGCCTATTTATTGAGCCTATTTAATAAGCCGATTTAATAAGTCTATTTAATAAGCCTAATTAATAAGCCGATTTAATAAGCCTATTTATTGAGCCTATTTAATAAGCCTATTTAATGAGCCGATTTATTGAGCCTATTTAATAAGTCTATTTAATAAGCCTATTTAATAAGCCTATTTATTGAGCCTATTTAATAAGTCTATTTAATAAGCCTATTTAATAAGCCTATTTAATAAGTATTTAATGAGCCTATTTAATAAGTCTAATTAATACACCTATTTAATAAACATATTTAATAAGTATTTAATGAGCCTATTTAATAAGTCTATTTAATAAGCCTTTTTAATAAGACTATTTAATAAGTCTATTTAATAAGACTATTTAATAAGTCTATTTAATAAGTCTATTTAATAAGCCTATTTAATAAGTATTTAATGAGCCTATTTAATAAGCCTATTTATTGAGCCTATTTAATAAGCCTATTTATTGAGCCTATTTAATAAGCATATTTATTGAGCCTATTTATTGAGCCTATTTAATAAGCCGATTTAATAAGTCTATTTAATAAGCCTATTTAATAAGCCTATTTATTGAGCCTATTTAATAAGCCTATTTAATAAGCCGATTTATTGAGCCTATTTAATAAGTCTATTTAATAAGCCTATTTAATAAGCCTATTTAATAAGTATTTAATGAGCCTATTTAATAAGTCTATTTAATAAGCCTATTTAATAGGACTATTTAATAAGTCTAAGTTGCTGAAATAAGCCTATTTAATAAGCCTAAGTTGCTGAATAAGCCTATTTAATAAGCCTAAGTTGCTGAATAAACCTATTTAATAAGTCTAAGTTGCTGAAATAAGCCTATTTAATAGGCTATTTAATAAGCCTAAGTTGCTGAAATAAGCCTATTTAATAAGCCTAAGTTGCTGAATAAGCCTATTTAATAAGCCTAAGTTGCTGAATAAACCTATTTAATAAGCCTAAGTTTCTGAACTAAGCCTATTTAAAAAGGTATATTTAATAAGTCTAAGTTGCTGAAATAAACCTATTTAAAAATGCTATTTAATAAGCCTAAGTTGCTGAAATAAACCTGTTTAATAAGGCTATTTAATAAGCATAAGTTGCTGAAATAAGCCTATTTAATAAAGCTCTTTAATAAGTCTAAGTTGCTGAAATAAACCTATTTAATAAGCCTAAGTTGCTAAAATAAGCCTATTTCATGAGGCTATTTAATAAGTCTATTAAATAAGTCTATTTAATAAGTCTATTTAATAAGTCTATTTAATAAGCCTATTTAATAAGCCTATTTAATAAGCCTAATTAATACACCTATTTAATAAACATATTTAATGAGTATTTAATGAGCCTATTTAATAAGTCTATTTAATAAGCCTTTTTAATAAGACTATTTAATAAGTCTATTTAATAAGCCTATTTAATAAGTCTATTTAATAAGTCTATTTAATAAGCCTATTTAATAAGTATTTAATGAGCCTATTTAATAAGCCTATTTATTGAGCCTATTTAATAAGCCTATTTATTGAGCCTATTTAATAAGCATATTTATTGAGCCTATTTAATAAGCCTATTTATTGAGCCTATTTAATAAGCCGATTTAATAAGTCTATTTAATAAGCCTATTTAATAAGCCTATTTAATAAGCCTATTTATTGAGCCTATTTAATAAGCCTATTTAATAAGCTGATTTATTGAGCCTATTTAATAAGTCTATTTAATAAGCCTAATTAATACACCTATTTAATTAAACATATTTAATGAGTATTTAATGAGCCTATTTAATAAGTCTATTTAATAAGCCTTTTTAATAAGACTATTTAATAAGTCTATTTAATAAGTCTATTTAATAAGCCTATTTAATAAGCCTATTTAATAAACCTAATTAATACACCTATTTAATAAACATATTTAATGAGTATTTAATGAGCCTATTTAATAAGTCTATTTAATAAGCCTTTTTAATAAGACTATTTAATAAGTCTATTTAATAAGGCTATTTAATAAGTCTATTTAATAAGTCTATTTAATAAGCCTATTTAATAAGTATTTAATGAGCCTATTTAATAAGCCTATTTATTGAGCCTATTTAATAAGCCTATTTATTGAGCCTATTTAATAAGCATATTTATTGAGCCTATTTAATAAGCCTATTTATTGAGCCTATTTAATAAGCCGATTTAATAAGTCTATTAAATAAGCCTAATTAATAAGCCGATTTAATAAGCCTATTTATTGAGCCTATTTAATAAGCCTATTTAATGAGCCGATTTATTGAGCCTATTTAATAAGTCTATTTAATAAGCCTATTTAATAAGCCTATTTATTGAGCCTATTTAATAAGTCTATTTAATAAGCCTATTTAATAAGCCTATTTAATAAGTATTTAATGAGCCTATTTAATAAGTCTAATTAATAGACCTATTTAATAAACATATTTAATAAGTATTTAATGAGCCTATTTAATAAGTCTATTTAATAAGCCTTTTTAATAAGACTATTTAATAAGTCTATTTAATAAGACTATTTAATAAGTCTATTTAATAAGTCTATTTAATAAGCCTATTTAATAAGTATTTAATGAGCCTATTTAATAAGCCTATTTATTGAGCCTATTTAATAAGCCTATTTATTGAGCCTATTTAATAAGCATATTTATTGAGCCTATTTATTGAGCCTATTTAATAAGCCGATTTAATAAGTCTATTTAATAAGCCTATTTAATAAGCCTATTTATTGAGCCTATTTAATAAGCCTATTTAATAAGCCGATTTATTGAGCCTATTTAATAAGTCTATTTAATAAGCCTATTTAATAAGCCTATTTAATAAGTATTTAATGAGCCTATTTAATAAGTCTATTTAATAAGCCTATTTAATAGGACTATTTAATAAGTCTAAGTTGCTGAAATAAGCCTATTTAATAAGCCTAAGTTGCTGAATAAGCCTATTTAATAAGCCTAAGTTGCTGAATAAACCTATTTAATAAGTCTAAGTTGCTGAAATAAGCCTATTTAATAGGCTATTTAATAAGCCTAAGTTGCTGAAATAAGCCTATTTAATAAGCCTAAGTTGCTGAATAAGCCTATTTAATAAGCCTAAGTTGCTGAATAAACCTATTTAATAAGCCTAAGTTTCTGAACTAAGCCTATTTAAAAAGGTATATTTAATAAGTCTAAGTTGCTGAAATAAACCTATTTAAAAATGCTATTTAATAAGCCTAAGTTGCTGAAATAAACCTGTTTAATAAGGCTATTTAATAAGCATAAGTTGCTGAAATAAGCCTATTTAATAAAGCTCTTTAATAAGTCTAAGTTGCTGAAATAAACCTATTTAATAAGCCTAAGTTGCTAAAATAAGCCTATTTCATGAGGCTATTTAATAAGTCTATTAAATAAGTCTATTTAATAAGTCTATTTAATAAGTCTATTTAATAAGCCTATTTAATAAGCCTATTTAATAAGCCTAATTAATACACCTATTTAATAAACATATTTAATGAGTATTTAATGAGCCTATTTAATAAGTCTATTTAATAAGCCTTTTTAATAAGACTATTTAATAAGTCTATTTAATAAGCCTATTTAATAAGTCTATTTAATAAGTCTATTTAATAAGCCTATTTAATAAGTATTTAATGAGCCTATTTAATAAGCCTATTTATTGAGCCTATTTAATAAGCCTATTTATTGAGCCTATTTAATAAGCATATTTATTGAGCCTATTTAATAAGCCTATTTATTGAGCCTATTTAATAAGCCGATTTAATAAGTCTATTTAATAAGCCTATTTAATAAGCCTATTTAATAAGCCTATTTATTGAGCCTATTTAATAAGCCTATTTAATAAGCTGATTTATTGAGCCTATTTAATAAGTCTATTTAATAAGCCTAATTAATACACCTATTTAATTAAACATATTTAATGAGTATTTAATGAGCCTATTTAATAAGTCTATTTAATAAGCCTTTTTAATAAGACTATTTAATAAGTCTATTTAATAAGCCTATTTAATAAGTCTATTTAATAAGTCTATTTAATAAGCCTATTTAATAAGTATTTAACGAGCCTATTTAATAAGCCTATTTATTGAGCCTATTTAATAAGCCTATTTATTGAGCGTATTTAATAAGCATATTTATTGAGCCTATTTAATAAGCCTATTTATTGTGCCTATTTAATAAGCCGATTTAATAAGTCTATTTAATAAGCCTATTTAATAAGCCTATTTAATAAGCCTATTTATTGAGCCTATTTAATAAGCCTATTTAATAAGCCGATTTATTGAGCCTACTTAATAAGTCTATTTAATAAGCCTATTTAATAAGCCTATTTATTGAGCCTATTTAATAAGTCTATTTAATAAGCCTATTTAATAAGCCTATTTAATAAGTATTTAATGAGCCTATTTAATAAGTCTATTTAATAAGTCTATTTAATAAGTCTATTTAATAAGCCTATTTAATAAGCCTATTTAATAAGCCTAATTAATACACCTATTTAATAAACATATTTAATGAGTATTTAATGAGCCTATTTATTAAGTCTATTTAATAAGCTTTTTTAATAAGACTATTTAATAAGTCTATTTAATAAGCCTATTTAATAAGTCTATTTAATAAGTCTATTTAATAAGCCTATTTAATAAGTATTTAATGAGCCTATTTAATAAGCCTATTTATTGAGCCTATTTAATAAGCCTATTTATTGAGCCTATTTAATACGCATATTTATTGAGCCTATTTAATAAGCCTATTTATTGAGCCTATTTAATAAGCCGATTTAATAAGTCTATTTAATAAGCCTAATTAATAAGCCGATTTAATAAACCTATTTATTGAGCCTATTTAATAAGCCTATTTAATAAGCCAATTTATTGAGCCTATTTAATAAGTCTATTTAATAAGCCTATTTAATAAGCCTATTTATTGAGCCTATTTAATAAGTCTATTTAATAAGCCTATTTAATAAGCCTATTTAATAAGTATTTAATGAGCCTATTTAATAAGTCTATTTAATAAGCCTATTTAATAGGCCTTTTTTAATAAATCTAAGTTGCTGAAATAAGCTTATTTAATAAGCCTAAGTTTCTGAATGAGCCTATTTAATAAGCCTAAGTTGCTGAAATAAGCCTATTAAATAAGCCTAAGTTGCTGAATAAGCCTATTTAATAAGCCTAAGTTGCTGAATAAACCTATTTAATAAGTCTAAGTTGCTGAAATAAGCATATTTAATAAGGCTATTTAATAAGCCTAAGTTGCTGAATAAGCCTATTTAATAAGGCTATTTAATGAGCCTAATTTGCTGAAATAAGACTATTTAATAAGCCTAAGTTTCTGAACTAAGCCTATTTTAAAAGGTATATTTAATAAGTCTAAGTTGCTGAAATAAACCTATTTAAAAATGCTATTTAATAAGCCTAAGTTGCTGAAATAAACCTGTTTAATAAGGCTATTTAATAAGAATAAGTTGCTGAAATAAGCTTATTTAATAAGCCTAAGTTGCTGAAATAAGCCTATTTAATAAGGCTCTTTAATAAGTCTAAGTTGCTGAAATAAACCTATTTAATAAGCCTAAGTTGCTAAAATAAGCCTATTTAATGAGGCTATTTAATACGTCTATTTAATAAGCCTATTTAATAAGCCTATTTAATAAGCTTATTTAATAAACCTATTTAATGAGTCTATTTAATAAGTCTATTTAATAAGTATTTAATGAGCCTATTTAATAAGCCTATTTATTGAGCCTATTTAATAAGCCTATTTATTGAGCCTATTTAATAAGCCTATTTATTGAACCGATTTAATAAGCCTATTTATTGAGCCTATTTAATAAGCCGATTTAATAAGTCTATTTAATAAGCCTATTTAATAAGCCTATTTAATAAGGCTATTTATTGAGCCTATTTAATAAGCCTATTTAATAAGCCGATTTATTGAGCCTATTTAATAAGTCTATTTAATAAGCCTATTTAATAAGCCTATTTATTGAGCCTATTTAATAAGTCTATTTAATAAGCCTATTTAATAAGTATTTAATGAGCCTATTTAATAAGTCTATTTAATAAGTCTATTTAATAAGTCTATTTAATAAGTCTATTTAATAAGCCTATTTAATAAGCCTATTTAATAAGCCTAATTAATACACCTATTTAATAAACATATTTAATGAGTATTTAATGAGCCTATTTAATAAGTCTATTTAATAAGCCTTTTTAATGAGACTATTTAATAAGTCTATTTAATAAGCCTATTTAATAAGTCTATTTAATAAATCTATTTAATAAGCCTATTTAATAAGTATTTAATGAGCCTATTTAATAAGCCTATTTATTGAGCCTATTTAAAAAGCCTATTTATTGAGCCTATTTAATAAGCATATTTATTGAGCCTATTTAATAAGCCTATTTATTGAGCCTATTTAATAAGCCGATTTAATAAGTCTATTTAATAAGCCTAATTAATAAGCCGATTTAATAAGCCTATTTATTGAGCCTATTTAATAAGCCTATTTAATAAGCCGATTTATTGAGCCTATTTAATAAGTCTATTTAATAAGCCTATTTAATAAGCCTATTTATTGAGCCTATTTAATAAGTCTATTTAATAAGCCTATTTAATAAGCCTATTTATTGAGCCTATTTAATAAGTCTATTTAATAAGCCTATTTAATAAGCCTATTTAATAAGTATTTAATGAGCCTATTTTAATAAGTCTATTTAATAAGCCTATTTAATAGGCCTTTTTAAATAAATCTAAGTTGCTGAAATAAGCCTATTTAATAAGCCTAATTAATAGGCCTATTTAATAAGTCTAAGTTGCTGAAATAAGCTTATTTAATAAGCCTAAGTTTCTGAATGAGCCTATTTAATAAGCCTAAGTTGCTGAAATAAGCCTATTAAATAAGCCTAAGTTGCTGAATAAGCCTATTTAATAAGCCTAAGTTGCTGAATAAACCTATTTAATAAGTCTAAGTTGCTGAAATAAGCATATTTAATAAGGCTATTTAATAAGCCTAAGTTGCTGAATAAGCCTATTTAATAAGACTATTTAATGAGCCTAATTTGCTGAAATAAGACTATTTAATAAGCCTAAGTTTCTGAACTAAGCCTATTTTAAAAGGTATATTTAATAAGTCTAAGTTGCTGAAATAAACCTATTTAAAAATGCTATTTAATAAGCCTAAGTTGCTGAAATAAACCTGTTTAATAAGGCTATTTAATAAGAATAAGTTGCTGAAATAAGCTTATTTAATAAGCCTAAGTTGCTGAAATAAGCCTATTTAATAAGGCTCTTTAATAAGTCTAAGTTGCTGAAATAAACCTATTTAATAAGCCTAAGTTGCTAAAATAAGCCTATTTAATGAGGCTATTTAATACGTCTATTTAATAAGCCTATTTAATAAGCCTATTTAATAAGCTTATTTAATAAGCCTATTTAATGAGTCTATTTAATAAGTCTATTTAATAAGTATTTAATGAGCCTATTTAATAAGCCTATTTATTGAGCCTATTTAATAAGCCTATTTATTGAGCCTATTTAATAAGCCTATTTATTGAGCCTATTTAATAAGCCTATTTATTGAGCCTATTTAATAAGTCTATTTATTGAGCCTATTTAATAAGCCTATTTATTGAGCCTATTTAATAAGTCTATTTAATAAGTCTATTTAATAAGCCTATTTAATAAGCCTAATTAATACACCTATTTAATAAACATATTTAATAAGTATTTAATGAGCCTATTTAATAAGTCTATTTAATAAGCCTTTTTAATAAGACTATTTAATAAGTCTATTTAATAAGACTATTTAATAAGTCTATTTAATAAGTCTATTTAATAAGCCTATTTAATAAGTATTTAATGAGCCTATTTAATAAGCCTATTTATTGAGCCTATTTAATAAGCCTATTTATTGAGCCTATTTAATAAGCATATTTATTGAGCCTATTTATTGAGCCTATTTAATAAGCCGATTTAATAAGTCTATTTAATAAGCCTATTTAATAAGCCTATTTATTGAGCCTATTTAATAAGCCTATTTAATAAGCCGATTTATTGAGCCTATTTAATAAGCCGATTTAATAAGTCTATTTAATAAGCCTAATTAATAAGCCGATTTAATAAGTATTTAATGAGCCTATTTAATAAGTCTATTTAATAAGCCTATTTAATAGGACTATTTAATAAGTCTAAGTTGCTGAAATAAGCCTATTTAATAAGCCTATTTAATTGGCCTATTTAATAAGTCTAAGTTGCTGAAATAAGCCTATTTAATAAGCCTAAGTTGCTGAATAAGCCTATTTAATAAGCCTAAGTTGCTGAATAAACCTATTTAATAAGTCTAAGTTGCTGAAATAAGCCTATTTAATACGGCTATTTAATAAGCCTAAGTTGCTGAAATAAGCCTATTTCATAAGGCTATTTAATGAGCCTAAGTTGCTGAAATAAGCCTATTTCATAAGGCTATTTAATGAGCCTAAGTTGCTGAAATAAGACTATTTAATAAGCCTAAGTTTCTGAACTAAGCCTATTTAAAAAGGTATATTTAAAAAGTCTAAGTTGCTGAAATAAACCTATTTAAAAATGCTATTTCATAAGCCTAAGTTGCTGAAATAAACCTGTTTAATAAGGCTATTTAATAAGCATAAGTTGCTGAAATAAGCTTATTTAATAAGGCTCTTTAATAAGTCTAAGTTGCTGAAATAAACCTATTTAATAAGCCTAAGTTGCTAAAATAAGCCTATTTCATGAGGCTATTTAATAAGTCTATTAAATAAGTCTATTTAATAAGTCTATTTAATAAGTCTATTTAATAAGTCTATTTAATAAGCCTATTTAATAAGCCTATTTAATAAGCCTAATTAATACACCTATTTAATAAACATATTTAATGAGTATTTAATGAGCCTATTTAATAAGTCTATTTAATAAGCCTTTTTAATAAGACTATTTAATAAGTCTATTTAATAAGCCTATTTAATAAGTCTATTTAATAAGTCTATTTAATAAGCCTATTTAATAAGTATTTAATGAGCCTATTTAATAAGCCTATTTATTGAGCATATTTAATAAGCCTATTTATTGAGCCTATTTAATAAGCATATTTATTGAGCCTATTTAATAAGCCTATTTATTGAGCCTATTTAATAAGCCGATTTAATAAGTCTATTTAATAAGCCTATTTAATAAGCCTATTTAATAAGCCTATTTATTGAGCCTATTTAATAAGCCTATTTAATAATCTGATTTATTGAGCCTATTTAATAAGTCTATTTAATAAGCCTAATTAATACACCTATTTAATAAACATATTTAATGAGTATTTAATGAGCCTATTTAATAAGTCTATTTAATAAGCCTTTTTAATAAGACTATTTAATAAGTCTATTTAATAAGCCTATTTAATAAGTCTATTTAATAAGTCTATTTAATAAGCCTATTTAATAAGTATTTAATGAGCCTATTTAATAAGCCTATTTATTGAGCCTGTTTAATAAGCCTATTTATTGAGCCTATTTAATAAGCATATTTATTGAGCCTATTTAATAAGCCTATTTATTGAGCCTATTTAATAAGCCTATTTAATAAGTCTATTTAATAAGCCTATTTAATAAGCCTATTTAATAAGCCTATTTATTGAGCCTATTTAATAAGCCTATTTAATAAGCCGATTTATTGAGCCTATTTAATAAGTCTATTTAATAAGCCTATTTAATAAGCCTATTTATTGAGCCTATTTAATAAGTCTATTTAATAAGCCTATTTAATAAGCCTATTTAATAAGTATTTAATGAGCCTATTTAATAAGTCTATTTAATAAGCCTATTTAATAGGCCTTTTTTAATAAATCTAAGTTGCTGAAATAAGCCTATTTAATAAGCCTATTTAATAGGCCTATTTAATAAGTCTAAGTTGCTGAAATAAGCTTATTTAATAAGCCTAAGTTTCTGAATGAGCCTATTTAATAAGCCTAAGTTGCTGAAATAAGCCTATTAAATAAGCCTAAGTTGCTGAATAAGCCTATTTAATAAGCCTAAGTTGCTGAATAAACCTATTTAATAAGTCTAAGTTGCTGAAATAAGCATATTTAATAAGGCTATTTAATAAGCCTAAGTTGCTGAATAAGCCTATTTAATAAGGCTATTTAATGAGCCTAAGTTGCTGAAATAAGACTATTTAATAAGCCTAAGTTTCTGAACTAAGCCTATTTTAAAAGGTATATTTAATAAGTCTAAGTTTTGCTGAAATAAATCTATTTAAAAATGCTATTTAATAAGCCTAAGTTGCTGAAATAAACCTGTTTAATAAGGCTATTTAATAAGAATAAGTTGCTGAAATAAGCTTATTTAATAAGCCTAAGTTGCTGAAATAAGCCTATTTAATAAGGCTCTTTAATAAGTCTAAGTTGCTGAAATAAACCTATTTAATAAGCCTAAGTTGCTAAAATAAGCCTATTTAATGAGGCTATTTAATACGTCTATTTAATAAGCCTATTTAATAAGCCTATTTAATAAGCCTATTTAATGAGTCTATTTAATAAGTCTATTTAATAAGTATTTAATGAGCCTATTTAATAAGCCTATTTATTGAGCCTATTTAATAAGCCTATTTATTGAGCCTATTTAATAAGCCTATTTATTGAGCCTATTTAATAAGCCTATTTATTGAGCCTATTTAATAAGTCTATTTAATAAGTCTATTTAATAAGTCTATTTAATAAGCCTATTTAATAAGCCTATTTAATAAGCCTAATTAATACACCTATTTAATAAACATATTTAATAAGTATTTAATGAGCCTATTTAATAAGTCTATTTAATAAGCCTTTTTAATAAGACTATTTAATAAGTCTATTTAATAAGACTATTTAAAAAGTCTATTTAATAAGTCTATTTAATAAGCCTATTAAATAAGTATTTAATGAGCCTTTTTAATAAGCCTATTTATTGAGCCTATTTAATAAGCCTATTTATTGAGCCTATTTAATAAGCATATTTATTGAGCCTATTTATTGAGCCTATTTAATAAGCTGATTTAATAAGTCTATTTAATAAGCCTATTTAATAAGCCTATTTAATAAGCCTATTTATTGAGCCTATTTAATAAGCCTATTTAATAAGCCGATTTATTGAGCCTATTTAATAAGTCTATTTAATAAGCCTATTTAATAACCCTATTTAATAAGTATTTAATGAGCCTATTTAATAAGTCTATTTAATAAGCCTATTTAATAGGCCTATTTAATAAGTCTAAGTTGCTGAAATAAGCCTATTTAATAAGCCTATTTAATAGGCCTATTTAATAAGTCTAAGTTGCTGAAATAAACCTATTTAATAAGCCTAAGTTGCTGAATAAGCCTATTTAATAAGCCTAAGTTGCTGAATAAACCTATTTAATAAGTCTAAGTTGCTGAAATAAGCCTATTTAATACGGCTATTTAATAAGCCTAAGTTGCTGAAATAAGCCTATTTCATAAGGCTATTTAATGAGCCTAAGTTGCTGAAATAAGACTATTTAATAAGCCTAAGTTTCTGAACTAAGCCTATTTAAAAAGGTATATTTAATAAGTCTAAGTTGCTGAAATAAACCTATTTAAAAATGCTATTTAATAAGCCTAAGTTGCTGAAATAAACCTGTTTAATAAGGCTATTTAATAAGCATAAGTTGCTGAAATAAGCTTATTTAATAAGCCTAAGTTGCTGAAATAAGCCTATTTAATAAGGCTCTTTAATAAGTCTAAGTTGCTGAAATAAACCTATTTAATAAGCCTAAGTTGCTAAAATAAGCCTATTTCATGAGGCTATTTAATAAGTCTATTTAATAAGTCTATTTAATAAGTCTATTTAATAAGCCTATTTAATAAGCCTATTTAATAAGCCTAATTAATACACCTATTTAATAAACATATTTAATGAGTATTTAATGAGCCTATTTAATAAGTCTATTTAATAAGCCTTTTTAATAAGACTATTTAATAAGTCTATTTAATAAGCCTATTTAATAAGTCTATTTAATAAGTCTATTTAATAAGCCTATTTAATAAGTATTCAATAAGCCTATTTAATAAGCCTATTTATTGAGCCTATTTAATAAGCTTATTTATTGAGCCTATTTAATAAGCATATTTATTGAGCCTATTTAATAAGTTATTTATTGAGCCTATTTAATAAGCCGATTTAATGAGTCTATTTAATAAGCCTATTTAATAAGCCTATTTAATAAGCCTATTTAATAAGCCTATTTAATAAGCCTATTTAATGAGTCTATTTAATAAGTCTATTTAATAAGTATTTAATGAGCCTATTTAATAAGCCTATTTATTGAGCCTATTTAATAAGCCTATTTATTGAGCCTATTTAATAAGCCTATTTATTGAGCCTATTTAATAAGCCGATTTAATAAGTCTATTTAATAAGCCTAATTAATAAGCCGATTTAATAAGCCTATTTATTGAGCCTATTTAATAAGCCTATTTAATAAGCCGATTTATTGAGCCTATTTAATAAGTCTATTTAATAAGCCTATTTAATAAGCCTATTTATTGAGCCTATTTAATAAGTCTATTTAATAAGCCTATTTAATAAGCCTATTTATTGAGCCTATTTAATAAGTCTATTTAATAAGCCTATTTAATAAGCCTATTTAATAAGTATTTAATGAGCCTATTTAATAAGTCTATTTAATAAGCCTATTTAATAGGCCTTTTTAAATAAATCTAAGTTGCTGAAATAAGCCTATTTAATAAGCCTAATTAATAGGCCTATTTAATAAGTCTAAGTTGCTGAAATAAGCTTATTTAATAAGCCTAAGTTTCTGAATGAGCCTATTTAATAAGCCTAAGTTGCTGAAATAAGCCTATTAAATAAGCCTAAGTTGCTGAATAAGCCTATTTAATAAGCCTAAGTTGCTGAATAAACCTATTTAATAAGTCTAAGTTGCTGAAATAAGCATATTTAATAAGGCTATTTAATAAGCCTAAGTTGCTGAATAAGCCTATTTAATAAGACTATTTAATGAGCCTAATTTGCTGAAATAAGACTATTTAATAAGCCTAAGTTTCTGAACTAAGCCTATTTTAAAAGGTATATTTAATAAGTCTAAGTTGCTGAAATAAACCTATTTAAAAATGCTATTTAATAAGCCTAAGTTGCTGAAATAAACCTGTTTAATAAGGCTATTTAATAAGAATAAGTTGCTGAAATAAGCTTATTTAATAAGCCTAAGTTGCTGAAATAAGCCTATTTAATAAGGCTCTTTAATAAGTCTAAGTTGCTGAAATAAACCTATTTAATAAGCCTAAGTTGCTAAAATAAGCCTATTTAATGAGGCTATTTAATACGTCTATTTAATAAGCCTATTTAATAAGCCTATTTAATAAGCTTATTTAATAAGCCTATTTAATGAGTCTATTTAATAAGTCTATTTAATAAGTATTTAATGAGCCTATTTAATAAGCCTATTTATTGAGCCTATTTAATAAGCCTATTTATTGAGCCTATTTAATAAGCCTATTTATTGAGCCTATTTAATAAGCCTATTTATTGAGCCTATTTAATAAGTCTATTTAATAAGTCTATTTAATAAGTCTATTTAATAAGCCTATTTAATAAGCCTATTTAATAAGCATAATTAATACACCTATTTAATAAACATATTTAATAAGTATTTAATGAGCCTATTTAATAAGTCTATTTAATAAGCCTTTTTAATAAGACTATTTAATAAGTCTATTTAATAAGACTATTTAATAAGTCTATTTAATAAGTCTATTTAATAAGCCTATTTAATAAGTATTTAATGAGCCTATTTAATAAGCCTATTTATTGAGCCTATTTAATAAGCCTATTTATTGAGCCTATTTAATAAGCATATTTATTGAGCCTATTTATTGAGCCTATTTAATAAGCCGATTTAATAAGTCTATTTAATAAGCCTATTTAATAAGCCTATTTATTGAGCCTATTTAATAAGCCTATTTAATAAGCCGATTTATTGAGCCTATTTAATAAGTCTATTTAATAAGCCTATATAATAAGCCTATTTAATAAGTATTTAATGAGCCTATTTAATAAGTCTATTTAATAAGCCTATTTAATAGGCCTATTTAATAAGTCTAAGTTGCTGAAATAAGCCTATTTAATAAGCCTAAGTTGCTGAATAAGCCTATTTAATAAGCCTAAGTTGCTGAATAAACCTATTTAATAAGTCTAAGTTGCTGAAATAAGCCTATTTAATACGGCTATTTAATAAGCCTAAGTTGCTGAAATAAGCCTATTTCATAAGGCTATTTAATGAGCCTAAGTTGCTGAAATAAGCCTATTTCATAAGGCTATTTAATGAGCCTAAGTTGCTGAAATAAGACTATTTAATAAGCCTAGGTTTCTGAACTAAGCCTATTTAAAAAGGTATATTTAATAAGTCTAAGTTGCTGAAATAAACCTATTTAAAAGTGCTATTTAATAAGCCTAAGTTGCTGAAATAAACCTGTTTAATAAGGCTATTTAATAAGCATAAGTTGCTGAAATAAGCCTATTTAATAAGGCTCTTTAATAAGTCTAAGTTGCTGAAATAAACCTATTTAATAAGCCTAAGTTGCTAAAATAAGCCTATTTCATGAGGCTATTTAATAAGTCTATTAAATAAGTCTATTTAATAAGTCTATTTAATAAGTCTATTTAATAAGTCTATTTAATAAGCCTATTTAATAAGCCTATTTAATAAGCCTAATTAATACACCTATTTAATAAACATATTTAATGAGTATTTAATGAGCCTATTTAATAAGTCTATTTAATAAGCCTTTTTAATAAGACTATTTAATAAGTCTATTTAATAAGCCTATTTAATAAGTCTATTTAATAAGTCTATTTAATAAGCCTATTTAATAAGTATTTAATGAGCCTATTTAATAAGCCGATTTAATAAGTCTATTTAATAAGCCTATTTAATAAGCCTATTTAATAAGCCTATTTATTGAGCCTATTTAATAAGCCTATTTAATAATCTGTTTTATTGAGCCTATTTAATAAGTCTATTTAATAAGCCTAATTAATACACCTATTTAATAAACATATTTAATGAGTATTTAATGAGCCTATTTAATAAGTCTATTTAATAAGCCTTTTTAATAAGACTATTTAATAAGTCTATTTAATAAGCCTATTTAATAAGTCTATTTAATAAGTCTATTTAATAAGCCTATTTAATAAGTATTTAATGAGCCTATTTAATAAGCCTATTTATTGAGCCTATTTAATAAGCCTATTTATTGAGCCTATTTAATAAGCATATTTATTGAGCCTATTTAATAAGCCTATTTATTGAGCCTATTTAATAAGCCTATTTAATAAGTCTATTTAATAAGCCTATTTAATAAGCCTATTTAATAAGCCTATTTATTGAGCCTATTTAATAAGCCTATTTAATAAGCCAATTTATTGAGCCTATTTAATAAGTCTATTTAATAAGCCTATTTAATAAGCCTATTTATTGAGCCTATTTAATATGTCTATTTAATAAGCCTATTTAATAAGCCTATTTAATAAGTATTTAATGAGCCTATTTAATAAGTCTATTTAATAAGTCTATTTAATAAGTCTATTTAATAAGTCTATTTAATAAGCCTATTTAATAAGCCTATTTAATAAGCCTAATTAATACACCTATTTAATAAACATATTTAATGAGTATTTAATGAGCCTATTTAATAAGTCTATTTAATAAGCTTTTTTAATAAGACTATTTAATAAGTCTATTTAATAAGCCTATTTAATAAGTCTATTTAATAAGTCTATTTATTGAGCCTATTTAATAAGCCGATTTAATAAGTCTATTTATTGAGCCTATTTAATAAGTCTATTTAATAAGCCTATTTAATAAGCCTATTTATTGAGCCTATTTAATAAGTCTATTTAATAAGCCTATTTAATAAGCCTATTTAATAAGTATTTAATGAGCCTATTTAATAAGTCTATTTAATAAGCCTATTTAATAGGCCTTTTTTAATAAATCTAAGTTGCTGAAATAAGCCTATTTAATAAGCCTATTTAATAGGCCTATTTAATAAGTCTAAGTTGCTGAAATAAGCTTATTTAATAAGCCTAAGTTTCTGAATGAGCCTATTTAATAAGCCTAAGTTGCTGAAATAAGCCTATTAAATAAGCCTAAGTTGCTGAATAAGCCTATTTAATAAGCCTAAGTTGCTGAATAAACCTATTTAATAAGTCTAAGTTGCTGAAATAAGCATATTTAATAAGGCTATTTAATAAGCCTAAGTTGCTGAATAAGCCTATTTAATAAGGCTATTTAATGAGCCTAAGTTGCTGAAATAAGACTATTTAATAAGCCTAAGTTTCTGAACTAAGCCTATTTTAAAAGGTATATTTAATAAGTCTAAGTTTTGCTGAAATAAATCTATTTAAAAATGCTATTTAATAAGCCTAAGTTGCTGAAATAAACCTGTTTAATAAGGCTATTTAATAAGAATAAGTTGCTGAAATAAGCTTATTTAATAAGCCTAAGTTGCTGAAATAAGCCTATTTAATAAGGCTCTTTAATAAGTCTAAGTTGCTGAAATAAACCTATTTAATAAGCCTAAGTTGCTAAAATAAGCCTATTTAATGAGGCTATTTAATACATCTATTTAATAAGCCTATTTAATAAGCCTATTTAATAAGCCTATTTAATAAGCCTATTTAATGAGTCTATTTAATAAGTCTATTTAATAAGTATTTAATGAGCCTATTTAATAAGCCTATTTATTGAGCCTATTTAATAAGCCTATTTATTGAGCCTATTTAATAAGCCTATTTATTGAGCCTATTTAATAAGCCTATTTATTGAGCCTATTTAATAAGTCTATTTAATAAGTCTATTTAATAAGTCTATTTAATAAGCCTATTTAATAAGCCTATTTAATAAGCCTAATTAATACACCTATTTAATAAACATATTTAATAAGTATTTAATGAGCCTATTTAATAAGTCTATTTAATAAGCCTTTTTAATAAGACTATTTAATAAGTCTATTTAATAAGACTATTTAAAAAGTCTATTTAATAAGTCTATTTAATAAGCCTATTAAATAAGTATTTAATGAGCCTATTTAATAAGCCTATTTATTGAGCCTATTTAATAAGCCTATTTATTGAGCCTATTTAATAAGCATATTTATTGAGCCTATTTATTGAGCCTATTTAATAAGCTGATTTAATAAGTCTATTTAATAAGCCTATTTAATAAGCCTATTTAATAAGCCTATTTATTGAGCCTATTTAATAAGCCTATTTAATAAGCCGATTTATTGAGCCTATTTAATAAGTCTATTTAATAAGCCTATTTAATAACCCTATTTAATAAGTATTTAATGAGCCTATTTAATAAGTCTATTTAATAAGCCTATTTAATAGGCCTATTTAATAAGTCTAAGTTGCTGAAATAAGCCTATTTAATAAGCCTATTTAATAGGCCTATTTAATAAGTCTAAGTTGCTGAAATAAGCCTATTTAATAAGCCTAAGTTGCTGAATAAGCCTATTTAATAAGCCTAAGTTGCTGAATAAACCTATTTAATAAGTCTAAGTTGCTGAAATAAGCCTATTTAATACGGCTATTTAATAAGCCTAACTTGCTGAAATAAGCCTATTTCATAAGGCTATTTAATGAGCCTAAGTTGCTGAAATAAGACTATTTAATAAGCCTAAGTTTCTGAACTAAGCCTATTTAAAAAGGTATATTTAATAAGTCTAAGTTGCTGAAATAAACCTATTTAAAATGCTATTTAATAAGCCTAAGTTGCTGAAATAAACCTGTTTAATAAGGCTATTTAATAAGCATAAGTTGCTGAAATAAGCTTATTTAATAAGCCTAAGTTGCTGAAATAAGCCTATTTAATAAGGCTCTTTAATAAGTCTAAGTTGCTGAAATAAACCTATTTAATAAGCCTAAGTTGCTAAAATAAGCCTATTTCATGAGGCTATTTAATAAGTCTATTTAATAAGTCTATTTAATAAGTCTATTTAATAAGCCTATTTAATAAGCCTATTTAATAAGCCTAATTAATACACCTATTTAATAAACATATTTAATGAGTATTTAATGAGCCTATTTAATAAGTCTATTTAATAAGCCTTTTTAATAAGACTATTTAATAAGTCTATTTAATAAGCCTATTTAATAAGTCTATTTAATAAGTCTATTTAATAAGCCTATTTAATAAGTATTCAATAAGCCTATTTATTGAGCCTATTTAATAAGCTTATTTATTGAGCCTATTTAATAAGCATATTTATTGAGCCTATTTAATAAGTTATTTATTGAGCCTATTTAATAAGCCGATTTAATGAGTCTATTTAATAAGCCTATTGAATAAGCCTATTTAATAAGCCTATTTAATAAGCCTATTTAATAAGCCTATTTAATGAGTCTATTTAATAAGTCTATTTAATAAGTATTTAATGAGCCTATTTAATAAGCCTATTTATTGAGCCTATTTAATAAGCCTATTTATTGAGCCTATTTAATAAGCCTATTTATTGAGCCTATTTAATAAGCCTATTTATTGAGCCTATTTAATAAGTCTATTTAATAAGTCTATTTAATAAGCCTATTTAATAAGCCTATTTAATAAGCCTAATTAATACACCTATTTAATAAACATATTTAATAAGTATTTAATGAGCCTATTTAATAAGTCTATTTAATAAGCCTTTTTAATAAGACTATTTAATAAGTCTATTTAATAAGACTATTTAAAAAGTCTATTTAATAAGTCTATTTAATAAGCCTATTAAATAAGTATTTAATGAGCCTATTTAATAAGCCTATTTATTGAGCCTATTTAATAAGCCTATTTATTGAGCCTATTTAATAAGCATATTTATTGAGCCTATTTATTGAGCCTATTTAATAAGCTGATTTAATAAGTATATTTAATAAGCCTATTTAATAAGCCTATTTAATAAGCCTATTTATTGAGCCTATTTAATAAGCCTACTTAATAAGCCGATTTATTGAGCCTATTTAATAAGTCTATTTAATAAGCCTGTTTAATAACCCTATTTAATAAGTATTTAATGAGCCTATTTAATAAGTCTATTTAATAAGCCTATTTAATAGGCCTATTTAATAAGTCTAAGTTGCTGAAATAAGCCTATTTAATAAGCCTATTTAATAGGCCTATTTAATAAGTCTAAGTTGCTGAAATAAGCCTATTTAATAAGCCTAAGTTGCTGAATAAGCCTATTTAATAAGCCTAAGTTGCTGAATAAACCTATTTAATAAGTCTAAGTTGCTGAAATAAGCCTATTTAATACGGCTATTTAATAAGCCTAAGTTGCTGAAATAAGCCTATTTCATAAGGCTATTTAATGAGCCTAAGTTGCTGAAATAAGACTATTTAATAAGCCTAAGTTTCTGAACTAAACCTATTTAAAAGGTATATTTAATAAGCGTAAGTTGCTGAAATAAACCTATTTAAAAATGCTATTTAATAAGTCTAAGTTGCTGAAATAAACCTATTTAATAAGCCTAAGTTGCTAAAATAAGCCTATTTCATGAGGCTATTTAATAAGTCTATTTAATAAGTCTATTTAATAAGTCTATTTAATAAGTCTATTTAATAAGCCTATTTAATAAGCCTATTTAATAAGCCTAATTAATACACCTATTTAATAAACATATTTAATGAGTATTTAATGAGCCTATTTAATAAGTCTATTTAATAAGCCTTTTTAATAAGACTATTTAATAAGTCTATTTAATAAGCCTATTTAATAAGTCTATTTAATAAGTCTATTTAATAAGCCTATTTAATAAGTATTTAATGAGCCTATTTAATAAGCCTATTTATTGAGCCTATTTAATAAGCCTATTTATTGAGCCTATTTAATAAGCATATTTATTGAGCCTATTTAATAAGCCTATTTATTGAGCCTATTTAATAAGCCGATTTAATGAGTCTATTTAATAAGCCTATTTAATAAGCCTATTTAATAAGCCTATTTAATAAGCCTATTTAATAAGCCTATTTAATGAGTCTATTTAATAAGTCTATTTAATAAGTATTTAATGAGCCTATTTAATAAGCCTATTTATTGAGCCTATTTAATAAGCCTATTTATTGAGCCTATTTAATAAGCCTATTTATTGAGCCTATTTAATAAGCCTATTTATTGAGCCTATTTAATAAGTCTATTTAATAAGTCTATTTAATAAGTCTATTTAATAAGCCTATTTAATAAGCCTATTTAATAAGCCTAATTAATACACCTATTTAATAAACATATTTAATAAGTATTTAATGAGCCTATTTAATAAGTCTATTTAATAAGCCTTTTTAATAAGACTATTTAATAAGTCTATTTAATAAGACTATTTAATAAGTCTATTTAATAAGTCTATTTAATAAGCCTATTTAATAAGTATTTAATGAGCCTATTTAATAAGCCTATTTATTGAGCCTATTTAATAAGCCTATTTATTGAGCCTATTTAATAAGCATATTTATTGAGCCTATTTATTGAGCCTATTTAATAAGCCGATTTAATAAGTCTATTTAATAAGCCTATTTAATAAGCCTATTTAATAAGCCTATTTATTGAGCCTATTTAATAAGCCTATTTAATAAGCCGATTTATTGAGCCTATTTAATAAGTCTATTTAATAAGCCTATTTAATAAGCCTATTTAATAAGTATTTAATGAGCCTATTTAATAAGTCTATTTAATAAGCCTATTTAATAGGCCTATTTAATAAGTCTAAGTTGCTGAAATAAGCCTATTTAATAAGCCTATTTAATAGGCCTATTTAATAAGTCTAAGTTGCTGAAATAAGCCTATTTAATAAGCCTAAGTTGCTGAATAAGTCTATTTAATAAGCCTAAGTTGCTGAATAAACCTATTTAATAAGTCTAAGTTGCTGAAATAAGCCTATTTAATACGGCTATTTAATAAGCCTAAGTTGCTGAAATAAGCCTATTTCATAAGGCTATTTAATGAGCCTAAGTTGCTGAAATAAGACTATTTAATAAGCCTAAGTTTCTGAACTAAGCCTATTTAAAAAGGTATATTTAATAAGTCTAAGTTGCTGAAATAAACCTATTTAAAAATGCTATTTAATAAGCCTAAGTTGCTGAAATAAACCTGTTTAATAAGGCTATTAAATAAGCATAAGTTGCTGAAATAAGCTTATTTAATAAGCCTAAGTTGCTGAAATAAGCCTATTTAATAAGGCTCTTTAATAAGTCTAAGTTGCTGAAATAGACCTATTTAATAAGCCTAAGTTGCTAAAATAAGCCTATTTCATGAGGCTATTTAATAAGTCTATTTAATAAGTCTATTTAATAAGTCTATTTAATAAGTCTATTTAATAAGCCTATTTAATAAGCCTATTTAATAAGCCTAATTAATACACCTATTTAATAAACATATTTAATGAGTATTTAATGAGCCTATTTAATAAGTCTATTTAATAAGCCTTTTTAATAAGACTATTTAATAAGTCTATTTAATAAGCCTATTTAATAAGTCTATTTAATAAGCCTATTTAATAAGCCTATTTAATAAGTATTTAATGAGCCTATTTAATAAGCCTATTTATTGGGCCTATTTAATAAGCCTATTTATTGAGCCTATTTAATAAGCATATTTATTGAGCCTATTTAATAAGCCTATTTATTGAGCCTATTTAATAAGCCGATTTAATAAGTCTATTTAATAAGCCTATTTAATAACCCTATTTAATAAGCCTATTTATTGAGCCTATTTAATGAGCCTATTTAATAAGCTGATTTATTGAGCCTATTTAATAAGTCTATTTAATAAGCCTATTTAATAAGCCTATTTATTGAGCCTATTTAATAAGTCTATTTAATAAGCCTATTTAATAAGCCTATTTAATAAGTATTTAATGAGCCTATTTAATAAGTCTATTTAATAAGCCTATTTAATAGGCCTTTTTTAATAAATCTAAGTTGCTGAAATAAGCCTATTTAATAAGCCTATTTAATAGGCCTATATAATAAGTCTAAGTTGCTGAAATAAGCTTATTTAATAAGCCTAAGTTTCTGAATGAGCCTATTTAATAAGCCTAAGTTGCGGAAATAAGCCTATTAAATAAGCCTAAGTTGCTGAATAAGCCTATTTAATAAGCCTAAGTTGCTGAATAAACCTATTTAATAAGTCTAAGTTGCTGAAATAAGCATATTTAATAAGGCTATTTAATAAGCCTAAGTTGCGGAATAAGCCTATTTTAAAAGGTATATTTAATAAGTCTAAGTTGCTGAAATAAACCTATTTAAAAATGCTATTTAATAAGCCTAAGTTGCTGAAATAAACCTGTTTAATAAGGCTATTTAATAAGAATAAGTTGCTGAAATAAGCTTATTAAATAAGCCTAAGTTGCAGAAATAAGCCTATTTAAAAAGGCTCTTTAATAAGTCTAAGTTGCTGAAATAAACCTATTTAATAAGCCTAAGTTGCTAAAATAAGCCTATTTAATGAGGCTATTTAATACGTCTATTTAATAAGCCTATTTAATAAGCCTATTTAATAAGCCTATTTAATAAGCCTATTTAATGAGTCTATTTAATAAGTCTATTTAATAAGTATTTAATGAGCCTATTTAATAAGCCTATTTATTGAGCCTATTTAATACGCCTATTTATTGAGCCTATTTAATAAGCCTATTTATTGAGCCTATTTAATAAGCCTATTTATTGAACCTATTTAATAAGCCTATTTAATAAGTCTATTTAATAAGCCTATTTAATAAGCCTATTTAATAAGCCTATTTATTGAACCTATTTAATAAGCCTATTTAATAAGCCTATTTATTGAGCCTATTTAATAAGTCTATTTAATAAGCCTATTTAACAAGCCTATTTAATAATTATTTAATGAGCCTGTTTAATAAGTCTATTTAATAAGCCTATTTAATAGGCCTATTTAATAAGTCTAAGTTGCTGAAATAAGCCTATTTAATAAGTCTATTTAATAGGCCTATTTAATAAGTCTAAGTTGCTGAAATAAGCCTATTTAATAAGCCTAAGTTTCTGAATGAGCCTATTTAATAAGCCTAAGTTGCCGAAATAAGCCTATTTAATAAGCCTAAGTTGCTGAATAAGCCTATTTAATAAGCCTAAGTTGCCGAAATAAGCCTATTTAGTAAGTCTAAGTTGCTGAAATAAGCCTATTTAATAAGCCTAAGTTGCTGAAATAAGCCTATTTAATAAACCTAAGTTGCTGAAATAAGGCTATTTACTAAGTCTAAGTTGCTGAAATAAGCCTATTTAATAAGCCTAAGTTGCTGAAATAAGTATATTTAATAAGCATAAGTTGCTGAAATAAATCTATTTAATGAGTCTAGGTTGCTGAAATAAGGCTATTTAATAGGTCTAAGTTGCTGAAATAAGCCTTTTTAATCAGCGTAAGTTGCTGAAATAAGCCTATTTAATAAGCCCAAGTTGCTGAAATAAGCCTACTTAATTAGGCTATTTAATAAGCCTAAGTTGCTGAAATAAGCCTATTTAATAAGCGTAAGTTGCTGAAATAAGGCTATTTAATAAGCCTAAGTTGCTGAAATACGCCTATTTAATGAGCTATTTAATAAGTCTATTTAATAAGCCTATTTAATAAGCCTATTTAATAAGCCTATTTAATAAGCCTATGTAATAAGTCTATTTAATAAGTCTATTTAATAAGTATTTAATGAGCCTATTTAATAAGCCTATTTATTGAGCCTATTTAATAAGCCTATTTATTGAGCCTATTTAATAAGCCTATTTATTGAGCCTATTTAATAAGCCTATTTAATAAGTCTATTTAATAAGTATTTAATGAGCCTATTTAATAAGCCTATTTATTGAGCCTATTTAATTAGCCTATTTATTGAGCCTATTTAATAAGCCTATTTAATAGGCCTATTTAATAAGTCTAAGTTGCTGAAATAAGCCTATTTAATAAGCCTAAGTTTCTGAATGAGCCAATTCAATAAGCCTAAGTTGCTGAAATAAGCCTATTTAATAAGCCTAAGTTGCTGAATAAGCCTTTTTAATAAGCCTAAGTTGCTGAAATAAGCCTATTTAATAAGTCTAAGTTGCTGAAATAAGGCTATATAATAAGCCTAAGTTGCTGAAATAAGCCTATTTAATAAGCCTAAGTTGCTGAAATAAGGCTATTTAATAAGTCTAAGTTGCTGAAATAAGCCTATTTAATAAGCCTAAGTTGCTGAAATAAGTATATTTAATAAGCCTAAGTTGCTGAAATAAGCCTATTTAATAAGGCTCTTTAATAAGTCTAAGTTGCTGAAATAAACCTATTTAATAAGCCTAAGTTGCTAAAATAAGCCTATTTCATGAGGCTATTTAATAAGTCTATTTAATAAGTCTATTTAATAAGTCTATTTAATAAGTCTATTTAATAAGCCTATTTAATAAGCCTATTTAATAAGCCTGATTAATACACCTATTTAATAAACATATTTAATGAGTATTTAATGAGCCTATTTAATAAGTCTACTTAATAAGCCTTTTTAATAAGACTATTTAATAAGTCTATTTAATAAGCCTATTTAATAAGTCTATTTAATAAGCCTATTTAATAAGCCTATTTAATAAGTATTTAATGAGCCTATTTAATAAGTCTATTTAATAAGCCTATTTAATAGGCCTTTTTTAATAAATCTAAGTTGCTGAAATAAGCCTATTTAATAAGCCTATTTAATAGGCCTATTTAATAAGTCTAAGTTGCTGAAATAAGCTTATTTAATAAGCCTAAGTTTCTGAATGAGCCTATTTAATAAGCCTAAGTTGCTGAAATAAGCCTATTAAATAAGCCTAAGTTGCTGAATAAGCCTATTTAATAAGCCTAAGTTGCTGAATAAACCTATTTAATAAGTCTAAGTTGCTGAAATAAGCATATTTAATAAGGCTATTTAATAAGCCTAAGTTGCTGAATAAGCCTATTTAATAAGGCTATGTAATGAGCCTAAGTTGCTGAAATAAGACTATTTAATAAGCCTAAGTTGCTGAAATAAGCCTATTTAATAAGGCTCTTTAATAAGTCTAAGTTGCTGAAATAAACCTATTTAATAAGCCTAAGTTGCTAAAATAAGCCTATTTAATGAGGGTATTTAATACGCCTATTTAATAAGCCTATTTAATAAGCCTATTTAATAAGCCTATTTAATGAGTCTATTTAATAAGTCTATTTAATAAGTATTTAATGAGCCTATTTAATAAGCCTATTTATTGAGCCTATTTAATAAGCCTATTTATTGAGCCTATTTAATAAGCCTATTTATTGAGCCTATTTAATAAGCCTATTTATTGAGCCTATTTAATAAGCCTATTTAATAAGTCTATTTAATAAGCCTATTTAATAAGCCTATTTAATAAACCTATTTATTGAGCCTATTTAATAAGCCTATTTAATAAGCCTATTTAATAAGTCTATTTAATACGCCTATTTAACAAGCCTATTTAATAATTATTTAATGAGCCTGTTTAATAAGTCTATTTAATAAGCCTATTTAACAGGCCTATTTAATAAGTCTAAGTTGCTGAAATAAGCCTATTTAATAAGCCTAAGTTTCTGAATGAGCCTATTTAATAAGCCTAAGTTGCCGAAATAAGCCTATTTAATAAGCCTAAGTTGCTGAATAAGCCTATTTAATAAGCCTAAGTTGCTGAAATAAGCCTATTTAGTAAGTCTAAGTTGCTGAAATAAGCCTATTTAATAAGCCTAAGTTTCTGAATGAGCCTATTTAATAAGCCTAAGTTGCCGAAATAAGCCTATTTAATAAGCCTAAGTTGCTGAATAAGCCTATTTAATAAGCCTAAGTTGCTGAAATAAGCCTATTTAGTAAGTCTAAGTTGCTGAAATAAGCCTATTTAATATGCCTAAGTTGCTGAAATAAGCCTATTTAATAAGCCTAAGTTGCTGAAATAAGGCTATTTAATAAGTCTAAGTTGCTGAAATAAGCCTATTTAATAAGCCTAAGTTGCTGAAATAAGTATATTTAATAAGCATAAGTTGCTGAAATAAGCCTATTTAATGAGTCTAGGTTGCTGAAATAAGGCTATTTAATAAGTCTAAGTTGCTGAAATAAGCCTTTTTAATCAGCGTAAGTTGCTGAAATAATCTTATTTAATAAGCCCAAGTTGCTGAAATAAGCCTACTTAATTAGGCTATTTAATAAGCCTAAGTTGCTGAAATAAGCCTATTTAATGAGCTATTTAATAAGTCTATTTAATAAGCCTATTTAATAAGCCTATTTAATAAGCCTATTTAATAAGCCTATGTAATAAGTCTATTTAATAAGTCTATTTAATAAGTATTTAATGAGCCTATTTAATAAGCCTATTTATTGAGCCTATTTAATAAGCCTATTTACTGAGCCTATTTAATAAGCCTATTTATTGAGCCTATTTAATAAGCCTATTTAATAAGTCTATTTAATAAGCCTATTTAATAAGCCTATTTATTGAGCCTATTTAATAAGCCTATTTAATAAGCCTATTTATTCAGCCTATTTAATAAGTCTATTTAATAAGCCTATTTAATAAGCCTATTTAATAAGTATTTAATGAGCCTATTTAATAAGTCTATTTAATACGCCTATTTAATAGGCCTATTTAATAAGTCTAAGTTGCTGAAATAAGCCTATTTAATAAGCCTAAGTTTCTGAATGAGCCTATTTAATAAGCCTAAGTTGCTGAAATAAGCCTATTTAATAAGCCTAAGTTGCTGAATAAGCCTATTTAATAAGCCTAAGTTGCTGAAATAAGCCTATTTAATAAGACTAAGTTGCTGAAATAAGGCTATTTAATAAGCCTAAGTTGCTGAAATAAGCCTGTTTAATAAGCCTAAGTTGCTGAAATAAGGCTATTTAATAAGTCTAATTGCTGAAATAAGCCTATTTAATAAGCCTAAGTTGCTGAAATAAGTATATTTAATAAGCATAAGTTGCTGAAATAAGCCTATTTAATGAGTCTAAGTTGCTGAAATAAGGCTATTTAATAAGTCTAAGTTGCTGAAATAAGTCTTTTTAATCAGCGTAAGTTGGTGAAATAAGCCTACTTAATTAGGCTATTTAATAAGCCTAAGTTGCTGAAATAAGCCTATTTAATAAGCGTAAGTTACTGAAATAAGACTATTTAATAAGCCTATTTAATAAGCCTACGTTGCTGAATAAGCCTATTTAATAAGCCTAAGTTGCTGAAATAAGCCTATTTAATAAGTCTAAGTTGCTGAAATAAGGCTATTTAATAAGCCTAAGTTGCTGAAATAAGCCTATTTAATAAGCCTAAGTTGTTGAAATAAGGCTATTTAATGAGTCCAAGTTGCTGAAATAAGCCGATTTAATAGGCCTAAGTTGCTGAAATAAGTATATTTAATAAGCATAAGTTGCTGAAATAAGCCTATTTAATAAGTCTAAGTTGCTGAAATAAGGCTATTTAATAAGTCTAAGTTGCTGAAATAAGCCTTTTTAATCAGCGTAAGTTGCTGAAATACGCCTATTTAATAAGCCCAAGTTGCTGAAATAAGCCTACTTAATTAGGCTATTTAATAAGCCTAAGTTGCTGAAATAAGCCTATTTAATAAGCGTAAGTTACTGAAATAAGGCTATTTAATAAGTCTAAGTTGCTGAAATAAGCCTATTTAATAAGCCTAAGTTGCTGAAATAAGCCTATTTAATAAGCCTGTTTAATAAGCCTAAGTTGCTGAAATAAGCCTATTTAATAAGCCTATTTAATAAGCCTATTTAATAGGCCTATTTAATAAGTCTAAGTTGCTGAATAAGCCTATTTAATAAGCCTAAGTTGCTGAATAAACCTATTTAATAAGCCTAAGTTGCTGAAATAAGGCTATTTAATAAGCCTAAGTTGCTGAATAAGCCTATTTAATAAGTCTAAGTTGCTGAAATAAGGGTATTTAATAAGCCTAAGTTGCTAAAATAAGGCTATTTAATAAGTTTAAGTTGCTGAAATAAGCCTATTTAATAAGCCTAAGTTGCTGAAATAAGCCTATTTAATAAGGCTATTTAATGAGCCTAAGTTGCTGAAATAAGCCTATTTAATAAGCCTAAGTTTCTGAACTAAGCCTATTTAAAAAGGTATATTTAGTAAGCCTAAGTTGCTGAAATAAACCTGTTTAATAAGGCTATTTAATAAGCATAAGTTGCTGAAATAAGCCTATTTAATAAGCCTAAGTTGCTGAATAAGCGTATTTCATAAGCCTAAGTTGCTGAAATAAGCCTTTTTAATATGTCTCAGTTGCTGAAATAAGCCTATTTAATAAGCCTAAGTTGCTGAAATAAGCCTATTTAAATAGGCTATTTAATAAGCCTAAGTTGCTGAATAAGCCTATTTAATAAGTCTAAGTTGCTGAAATAAGGCTATTTAATAAGCCTAAGTTGCTGAAATAAGCCTATTTAATAAGCCTACGTTGGTGAACTAAGCCTATATAAAAAGGTATATTTAATAAGTCTAAGTTGCTGAAAAAAACCTATTTAAAAATGCTATTTAATAAGCCTAAATTGCTAGAAATAAACCTGTTTAATAAGGCTATTTAATAAGCATAATTTGCTGTAATAAGCCTATTTAATAAGCCTAAGTTGCTGAAATAAGCCTATTTAATAAGGCTATTTAATACGCCTAATTTGCTTAAATAAGCATATTTAATAAGCCTAAGTTGCTAAAATAAGCCTATTTAATAGGCCTATCTAATAAGTCTAAGTTGCAGAAATAAGCATATTTCATAAGCATATTTAATGAGCCTAAGTTGCTGAAATGTCTATTTAATAAGTCGGTTTAATAAGTCTAAGTTGCTAAAATAAGCCTATTTAATAAGGCTATTTAATAAGCCTAAGTTGCTGAAATAAGCCTATTTAATAAGGCTATTTAATGAGCCTAAGTTGCTGAAAAAAGCCTATTTAATAAGGCTATTTAATGAGCCTAAGTTGCTGAAATAAGCCTATTTAATAAGCCTAAGTTTTTGAACTAAGCCTATTTAAAAATACTATTTAATAAGCCTAAGTTGCTGAAATAAACCTGTTTAATAAGGCTTTTAATAAGCATAAGTTGCTGAAATAAGCCTATTTAATAAGCCTGAGTTGCTGAAATAAACCTATTTAATAAGGCTATTTAATAAGTCTAAGTTGCTGAAATAAACCTATTTAATAAGCCTAAGTTGCTAAAATAAGCCTATTTAATGAGGCTATTTAATAAGTCTATTTAATAAGCCTATTTAATAAGCCTATTTAATACGCCTATTAATAAGCCTATTTAATACGCCTATTTAATACACCTATTTAATAAGTATTTAATGAGCCTCTGTATTAAGTCTATTTAATAAGCCTTTTTAATAAGCCTATTTAATAAGTCTATTTAATAAGCCTATTTAATAAGCCTATTTAATATGCCTATTAATAAGCTTATTTAATACGCCTATTTAATACACCTATTTAATAAGTATTTAATGAGCCTATGTATTAAGTCTATTTAATAAGCCATTTTAATAAGCCTATTTACTAAGTATTTAATGAGCCTATTTAATAAGCCTATTTATTGAGCCTATTTAATAAGCCTATTTATTGAGCCTATTTAATAAGACTATTTAATAAGCCTATTTAATAAGCCTATTTATTGAGCCTATTTAATAAGTCTATTTAATACGCCTATTTAATGAGCCTATTTAATAAGCCTATTTAATAAGCCTATTTATTGAGCCTATTTAATAAGTCTACTTAATAAGCCTATTTAATAAGCCTCTTTATTGAGCCTATTTAATAAGTCTATTTAATAAGCCTATTTAATAAGTATTTAATGAGCCTATTTAATCAGTCTATTTAATAGGCCTATTTAATAAGTCTAAGTTGCTGAAATAAGCCTATTTAATAAGCCTAAGTTTCTGAATGAGCCTATTTAATAAGCCTAAATTGCTGAAATAAGCCTATTTAATAAGCCTAAGTTGCTGAACTAAGCCTATTTAAAAAGGTATATTTAATAAGTCTAAGTTGCTGAAATAAACGTATTTAAAAATGCTATTTAATAAGCCTAAGTTGCTGAAATAAACCTGTTTAATAAGGCTATTTAATAAGCATAAGTTGCTGAAATAAGCCTATTTAATAAGCCTAAGTTGCTGAATAAGCCTATTTCATAAGCCTAAGTTGCTGAAATAAGCCTTTTTAATATGTCTCAGTTGCTGAAATAAGCTTATTTAATAAGCCTAAGTTTCTGAAATAAGCCTATTTAAATAGGCTATTTAATAAGCCTAAGTTGCTGAATAAGCCTATTTAATAAGTCTAAGTTGCTGAAATAAGGCTATTTAATAAGCCTAAGTTGCTGAAATAAGCCTATTTAATAAGCCTACGTTGGTGAACTAAGCCTATATAAAAAGGTCTATTTAATAAGTTTAAGTTGCTGAAAAAAACCTATTTAAAAATGCTATTTAATAAGCCTAAATTGCTAGAAATAAAACTGTTTAATAAGGCTATTTAATAAGCATAAGTTGCTGAAATAAGCCTATTTAATAAGCCTAAGTTGCTGAAATAAGCCTATTTAATAAGGCTATTTAATAAGTCTAAGTTGCAGAAATGAACCTATTTAATAATGCTATTTAATACGCCTAATTTGCTTAAATAAGCATATTTAATAAGCCTAAGTTGCTAAAATAAGCCTATTTAATAGGCCTATCTAATAAGTCTAAGTTGCAGAAATAAGCATATTTCATAAGCATATTTAATGAGCCTAAGTTGCTGAAATGTCTATTTAATAAGTCGGTTTAATAAGTCTAAGTTGCTAAAATAAGCCTATTTAATAAGGCTATTTAATAAGCCTAAGTTGCTGAAATAAGCCTATTTAATAAGGCTATTTAATGAGCCTAAGTTGCTGAAAAAAGCCTATTTAATAAGGCTATTTAATGAGCCTAAGTTGCTGAAATAAGCCTATTTAATAAGCCTAAGTTTCTGAACTAAGCCTATTTAAAAATACTATTTAATAAGCCTAAGTTGCTGAAATAAACCTGTTTAATAAGGCTTTTAATAAGCATAAGTTGCTGAAATAAGCCTATTTAATAAGCCTGAGTTGCTGAAATAAACCTATTTAATAAGGCTATTTAATAAGTCCAAGTTGCTGAAATAAACCTATTTAATAAGCCTAAGTTGCTAAAATAAGCCTATTTAATGAGGCTATTTAATAAGTCTATTTAATAAGCCTATTTAATAAGCCTATTTAATACGCCTATTAATAAGCCTATTTAATACGCCTATTTAATACACCTATTTAATAAGTATTTAATGAGCCTCTGTATTAAGTCTATTTAATAAGCCTTTTTAATAAGCCTATTTAATAAGTCTATTTAATAAGCCTATTTAATAAGCCTATTTAATATGCCTATTAATAAGCTTATTTAATACGCCTATTTAATACACCTATTTAATAAGTATTTAATGAGCCTATGTATTAAGTCTATTTAATAAGCCATTTTAATAAGCCTATTTACTAAGTATTTAATGAGCCTATTTAATAAGCCTATTTATTGAGCCTATTTAATAAGCCTATTTATTGAGCCTATTTAATAAGACTATTTAATAAGCCTATTTAATAAGCCTATTTATTGAGCCTATTTAATAAGTCTATTTAATACGCCTATTTAATGAGCCTATTTAATAAGCCTATTTAATAAGCCTATTTATTGAGCCTATTTAATAAGTCTACTTAATAAGCCTATTTAATAAGCCTCTTTATTGAGCCTATTTAATAAGTCTATTTAATAAGCCTATTTAATAAGTATTTAATGAGCCTATTTAATCAGTCTATTTAATAGGCCTATTTAATAAGTCTAAGTTGCTGAAATAAGCCTATTTAATAAGCCTAAGTTTCTGAATGAGCCTATTTAATAAGCCTAAGTTGCTGAAATAAGCCTATTTAATAAGCCTAAGTTGCTGAACTAAGCCTATTTAAAAAGGTATATTTAATAAGTCTAAGTTGCTGAAATAAACGTATTTAAAAATGCTATTTAATAAGCCTAAGTTGCTGAAATAAACCTGTTTAATAAGGCTATTTAATAAGCATAAGTTGCTGAAATAAGCCTATTTAATAAGCCTAAGTTGCTGAATAAGCCTATTTCATAAGCCTAAGTTGCTGAAATAAGCCTTTTTAATATGTCTCAGTTGCTGAAATAAGCTTATTTAATAAGCCTAAGTTTCTGAAATAAGCCTATTTAAATAGGCTATTTAATAAGCCTAAGTTGCTGAATAAGCCTATTTAATAAGTCTAAGTTGCTGAAATAAGGCTATTTAATAAGCCTAAGTTGCTGAAATAAGCCTATTTAATAAGCCTACGTTGGTGAACTAAGCCTATATAAAAAGGTCTATTTAATAAGTCTAAGTTGCTGAAAAAAACCTATTTAAAAATGCTATTTAATAAGCCTAAATTGCTAGAAATAAAACTGTTTAATAAGGCTATTTAATAAGCATAAGTTGCTGAAATAAGCCTATTTAATAAGCCTAAGTTGCTGAAATAAGCCTATTTAATAAGGCTATTTAATAAGTCTAAGTTGCTGAAATAAGCATATTTAATAATGCTATTTAATACGCCTAATTTGCTTAAATAAGCATATTTAATAAGCCTAAGTTGCTAAAATAAGCCTATTTAATAGGCCTATCTAATAAGTCTAAGTTGCAGAAATAAGCATATTTCATAAGCATATTTAATGAGCCTAAGTTGCTGAAATGTCTATTTAATAAGTCGGTTTAATAAGTCTAAGTTGCTAAAATAAGCCCATTTTAATAAGGCTATTTAATAAGCCTAAGTTGCTGAAATAAGCCTATTTAATAAGGCTATTTAATGAGCCTAAGTTGCTGAAAAAAGCCTATTTAATAAGGCTATTTAATGAGCCTAAGTTGCTGAAATAAGCCTATTTAATAAGCCTAAGTTTCTGAACTAAGCCTATTTAAAAATACTATTTAATAAGCCTAAGTTGCTGAAATAAACCTGTTTAATAAGGCTATTTAATAAGCATAAGTTGCTGAAATAAGCCTATTTAATAAGCCTGAGTTGCTGAAATAAACCTATTTAATAAGGCTATTTAATAAGTCTAAGTTGCTGAAATAAACCTATTTAATAAGCCTAAGTTGCTAAAATAAGCCTATTTAATGAGTCTATGTAATAAGTCTATTTAATAAGCCTATTTAATAAGCCTATTTAATACGCCTATTAATAAGCCTATTTAATACGCCTATTTAATACACCTATTTAATAAGTATTTAATGAGCCTCTGTATTAAGTCTATTTAATAAGCCTTTTTAATAAGCCTATTTAATAAGTCTATTTAATAAGCCTATTTAATAAGCCTATTTAATATGCCTATTAATAAGCTTATTTAATACGCCTATTTAATACACCTATTTAATAAGTATTTAATGAGCCTATGTATTAAGTCTATTTAATAAGCCATTTTAATAAGCCTATTTACTAAGTATTTAATGAGCCTATTTAATAAGCCTATTTATTGAGCCTATTTAATAAGCCTATTTATTGAGCCTATTTAATAAGACTATTTAATAAGCCTATTTAATAAGCCTATTTATTGAGCCTATTTAATAAGTCTATTTAATACGCCTATTTAATGAGCCTATTTAATAAGCCTATTTAATAAGCCTATTTATTGAGCCTATTTAATAAGTCTACTTAATAAGCCTATTTAATAAGCCTCTTTATTGAGCCTATTTAATAAGTCTATTTAATAAGCCTATTTAATAAGTATTTAATGAGCCTATTTAATCAGTCTATTTAATAGGCCTATTTAATAAGTCTAAGTTGCTGAAATAAGCCTATTTAATAAGCCTAAGTTTCTGAATGAGCCTATTTAATAAGCCTAAGTTGCTGAAATAAGCCTATTTAATAAGCCTAAGTTGCTAAATAAGCCTATTTAATAAGCCTAAGTTGCTGAATAAACCTATTTAATAAGTCTAAGTTGCTGAAATAAGCCTATTTAATAAGGCTATTTAATAAGCCTAAGTTGCTGAATAAGCCTATTTAATAAGTCTAAGTTTCTGAAATAAGGCTATTTAATAAGCCTAAGTTGCTGAAATAAGGCTATTTAATAAGTCTAAGTTGCTGAAATAAGCCTATTTAATAAGCCTAAGTTGCTGAAATAAGCCTATTTAATAAGGCTATTTAATGAACCTAAGTTGCTGAAATAAGACTATTTAATAAGCCTGAGTTTCTGAACTAAGCCTATTTAAAAAGGTATATTTAATAAGTCTAAGTTGCTGAAATAAACCTATTTAAAATGCTATTTAATAAGCCTAAGTTGCTGAAATAGACCTGTTTAATAAGGCTATTTAATAAGCATAAGTTTGCTGAAATAAGCTTATTTAATAAGCCTAAGTTGCTGAAATAAGCCTATTTAATAAGCCTATTTAATACGCCTATTTAATAAACACATTTAATAAGTATTTAATGAGCATTTTTAATAAGCCTATTTAAAAAGTCTATTTAATAAGCCTATTTAATAAGTCTATTTAATAAGCCTATTTAATACACCTATTTAATAAACATATTTAATAAGTATTTAATGAGCCTATTTAATAAGTCTATTTAATAAGCCTTTTTAATAAGCCTATTTAATAAGTCTATTTAATAAGCCTATTTAATAAGTATTTAATGAGCCTATTTAATAAGTCTATTTAATAAGCCTTTTTAATAAGCCTATTTAATAAGCCGATTTAATAAGTCTATTTAATAAGCCTATTTAATAAGCCTATTTAATAAGCCTATTTATTGAGCCGATTTAATAAGTCTATTTAATAAGCCTATTTAATAAGCCTATTTAATGAGCCTATTTAATAAGTCTATTTAATAAGCCTATTTAATAGGCCTTTTTAATAAGTCTAAGTTGCTGAAATAAGCCTATTTAATAAGCCTATTTAATAGGCCTATTGAATAAGTCTAAGTTGCTGAAATAAGCCTATTTAATAAGCTTAAGTTTCTGAATGAGCCTATTTAATAAGCCTAAGTTGCTGAAATAAGCCTATTAAATAAGCCTAAGTTGCTGAATAAGCCTATTTAATAAGCCTAAGTTGCTGAATAAACCTATTTAATAAGTCTAAGTTGCTGAACTAAGCCTATTTAAAAAGGTATATTTAATAAGTCTAAGCAGCTGAAATAAACCTATTTAAATATGCTATTTAATAATCCTAAGTTGCTGAAATAAACCTGTTTAATAAGCCTATTTAATAAGCATAAGTTGCTGAAATAAGCTTATTTAATAAGCCTAAGTTGCTGAAATAAGCCTATTTAATTAGGCTATTTAATAAGTCTAAGTTGCTGAAATAAACCTATTTAATAAGTCTAAGTTGCTAAAATAAGCCTATTTAATGAGGCTATTTAATAAGTCTATTTAATAAGCCTATTTAATAAGCCTATTTAATAAGCCTATTTAATACGCCTATTTAATAAACATATTTAATAAGTATTTAATGAGCCTATTTAATAAGTCTATTTAATAAGCCTTTTTAATAAGCCTATTTAATAAGTCTATTTAATACGCCTATTTAATAAGTCTATTTAATAAGTCTATTTAATAAGCCTATTTAATAAGTATTTAATAAGCCGATTTAATAAGTCTATTTAATAAGCCTATTTAATAAGCCTATTTAATAAGCCTATTTATTGAGCCTATTTAATAAGTCTATTTAATAAGCCTATTTAATAAGCCTATTTAATGAGCCTATTTAATAAGTCTATTTAATAAGCCTATTGAATAGGCCTTTTTAATAAGTCTAAGTTGCTGAAATAAGCATATTTAATAAGCCTATTTAATAGGCCTATTGAATAAGTCTAAGTTGCTGAAATAAGCCTATTTAATAAGCCTAAGTTTCTGAATGAGCCTATTTAATAAGCCTAAGTTGCTGAAATAAGCCTATTAAATAAGCCTAAGTTGCTGAATATGCCTATTTAATAAGCCTAAGTTGCTGAATAAACCTATTTAATAAGTCTAAGTTGCTGAAATAAGCATATTTAATAAGGCTATTTAATAAGCCTAAGTTGCTGAATATGCCTATTTAATAAGGCTATTTAATGAGTCTAAGTTGCTGAAATAAGACTATTTAATAAGCCTAAGTTTCTGAACTAAGCCTATTTCATGAGCCTAAGTTGGTGAACTAAGCCTATATAAAAAGGTCTATTTAATAAGTCTAAGTTGCTGAAAAAAACCTATTGCTAGAAATAAACCTGTTTAATAAGGCTATTTAATAAGAATAAGTTGCGGAAATAAGCTTATTTAATAAGCCTAAGTTGCTGAATAAGCCTATTTCATGAGCCTAAGTTGCTGAAATAAGCCTTTTTAATATGTCTCAGTTGCTGAAATAAGCCTATTTAATAAGCCTAAGTTGCTGAAATAAGCCTATTTAAATAGGCTATTTAATAAGCCTAAGTTGCTGAATAAGCCTATTTAATAAGTCTAAGTTGCTGAAATAAGGCTATTTAATAAGCCTAAGTTGCTGAAATAAGCCTATTTAATAAGCCTATGTTGGTGACCTAAGCCTATATAAAAAGGTCTATTTAATAAGTCTAAGTTGCTGAAAAAAACCTATTGCTAGAAATAAACCTGTTTAATAAGGCTATTTAATAAGCATAAGTTGCTGAAACAAGCCTATTTAATAAGCCTAAGTTGCTGAAATAAGCCTATTTAATAAGGCTATTTAATAAGTCTAAGATGCAGAAATGAACCTATTTAATAATGCTATTTAATACGCCTAATTTGCTTAAATAAGCATATTTAATAAGCCTAAGTTGCTAAAATAAGCCTATTTAATAGGCCTATCTAATAAGTCTAAGTTGCAGAAATAAGCATATTTCAAAAGCATATTTAATGAGCCTAAGTTGCTGAAATGTCTATTTAATGTCGGTTTAATAAATCTAAGCTGCTAAAATAAGCCTATTTAATAAGGCTATTTAATAAGCCTAAGTTGCTGAAATAAGCCTATTTAATAAGGCTATTTAATAAGCCTAAGTTGCTGAATAAGCCTATTTAATAAGCCTAAGTTGCTGAAATAAGTATATTTAATAAGCATAAGTTGCTGAAATAAATCTATTTAATGAGTCTAGGTTGCTGAAATAAGGCTATTTAATAGGTCTAAGTTGCTGAAATAAGCCTTTTTAATCAGCGTAAGTTGCTGAAATAAGCCTATTTAATAAGCCCAAGTTGCTGAAATAAGCCTACTTAATTAGGCTATTTAATAAGCCTAAGTTGCTGAAATAAGCCTATTTAATAAGCGTAAGTTGCTGAAATAAGGCTATTTAATAAGCCTAAGTTGCTGAAATACGCCTATTTAATGAGCTATTTAATAAGTCTATTTAATAAGCCTATTTAATAAGCCTATTTAATAAGCCTATTTAATAAGCCTATGTAATAAGTCTATTTAATAAGTCTATTTAATAAGTATTTAATGAGCCTATTTAATAAGCCTATTTATTGAGCCTATTTAATAAGCCTATTTATTGAGCCTATTTAATAAGCCTATTTATTGAGCCTATTTAATAAGCCTATTTAATAAGTCTATTTAATAAGTATTTAATGAGCCTATTTAATAAGCCTATTTATTGAGCCTATTTAATTAGCCTATTTATTGAGCCTATTTAATAAGCCTATTTAATAGGCCTATTTAATAAGTCTAAGTTGCTGAAATAAGCCTATTTAATAAGCCTAAGTTTCTGAATGAGCCAATTCAATAAGCCTAAGTTGCTGAAATAAGCCTATTTAATAAGCCTAAGTTGCTGAATAAGCCTTTTTAATAAGCCTAAGTTGCTGAAATAAGCCTATTTAATAAGTCTAAGTTGCTGAAATAAGGCTATATAATAAGCCTAAGTTGCTGAAATAAGCCTATTTAATAAGCCTAAGTTGCTGAAATAAGGCTATTTAATAAGTCTAAGTTGCTGAAATAAGCCTATTTAATAAGCCTAAGTTGCTGAAATAAGTATATTTAATAAGCCTAAGTTGCTGAAATAAGCCTATTTAATAAGGCTCTTTAATAAGTCTAAGTTGCTGAAATAAACCTATTTAATAAGCCTAAGTTGCTAAAATAAGCCTATTTCATGAGGCTATTTAATAAGTCTATTTAATAAGTCTATTTAATAAGTCTATTTAATAAGTCTATTTAATAAGCCTATTTAATAAGCCTATTTAATAAGCCTGATTAATACACCTATTTAATAAACATATTTAATGAGTATTTAATGAGCCTATTTAATAAGTCTACTTAATAAGCCTTTTTAATAAGACTATTTAATAAGTCTATTTAATAAGCCTATTTAATAAGTCTATTTAATAAGCCTATTTAATAAGCCTATTTAATAAGTATTTAATGAGCCTATTTAATAAGTCTATTTAATAAGCCTATTTAATAGGCCTTTTTTAATAAATCTAAGTTGCTGAAATAAGCCTATTTAATAAGCCTATTTAATAGGCCTATTTAATAAGTCTAAGTTGCTGAAATAAGCTTATTTAATAAGCCTAAGTTTCTGAATGAGCCTATTTAATAAGCCTAAGTTGCTGAAATAAGCCTATTAAATAAGCCTAAGTTGCTGAATAAGCCTATTTAATAAGCCTAAGTTGCTGAATAAACCTATTTAATAAGTCTAAGTTGCTGAAATAAGCATATTTAATAAGGCTATTTAATAAGCCTAAGTTGCTGAATAAGCCTATTTAATAAGGCTATGTAATGAGCCTAAGTTGCTGAAATAAGACTATTTAATAAGCCTAAGTTGCTGAAATAAGCCTATTTAATAAGGCTCTTTAATAAGTCTAAGTTGCTGAAATAAACCTATTTAATAAGCCTAAGTTGCTAAAATAAGCCTATTTAATGAGGGTATTTAATACGCCTATTTAATAAGCCTATTTAATAAGCCTATTTAATAAGCCTATTTAATGAGTCTATTTAATAAGTCTATTTAATAAGTATTTAATGAGCCTATTTAATAAGCCTATTTATTGAGCCTATTTAATAAGCCTATTTATTGAGCCTATTTAATAAGCCTATTTATTGAGCCTATTTAATAAGCCTATTTATTGAGCCTATTTAATAAGCCTATTTAATAAGTCTATTTAATAAGCCTATTTAATAAGCCTATTTAATAAACCTATTTATTGAGCCTATTTAATAAGCCTATTTAATAAGCCTATTTAATAAGTCTATTTAATACGCCTATTTAACAAGCCTATTTAATAATTATTTAATGAGCCTGTTTAATAAGTCTATTTAATAAGCCTATTTAACAGGCCTATTTAATAAGTCTAAGTTGCTGAAATAAGCCTATTTAATAAGCCTAAGTTTCTGAATGAGCCTATTTAATAAGCCTAAGTTGCCGAAATAAGCCTATTTAATAAGCCTAAGTTGCTGAATAAGCCTATTTAATAAGCCTAAGTTGCTGAAATAAGCCTATTTAGTAAGTCTAAGTTGCTGAAATAAGCCTATTTAATAAGCCTAAGTTTCTGAATGAGCCTATTTAATAAGCCTAAGTTGCCGAAATAAGCCTATTTAATAAGCCTAAGTTGCTGAATAAGCCTATTTAATAAGCCTAAGTTGCTGAAATAAGCCTATTTAGTAAGTCTAAGTTGCTGAAATAAGCCTATTTAATATGCCTAAGTTGCTGAAATAAGCCTATTTAATAAGCCTAAGTTGCTGAAATAAGGCTATTTAATAAGTCTAAGTTGCTGAAATAAGCCTATTTAATAAGCCTAAGTTGCTGAAATAAGTATATTTAATAAGCATAAGTTGCTGAAATAAGCCTATTTAATGAGTCTAGGTTGCTGAAATAAGGCTATTTAATAAGTCTAAGTTGCTGAAATAAGCCTTTTTAATCAGCGTAAGTTGCTGAAATAATCTTATTTAATAAGCCCAAGTTGCTGAAATAAGCCTACTTAATTAGGCTATTTAATAAGCCTAAGTTGCTGAAATAAGCCTATTTAATGAGCTATTTAATAAGTCTATTTAATAAGCCTATTTAATAAGCCTATTTAATAAGCCTATTTAATAAGCCTATGTAATAAGTCTATTTAATAAGTCTATTTAATAAGTATTTAATGAGCCTATTTAATAAGCCTATTTATTGAGCCTATTTAATAAGCCTATTTACTGAGCCTATTTAATAAGCCTATTTATTGAGCCTATTTAATAAGCCTATTTAATAAGTCTATTTAATAAGCCTATTTAATAAGCCTATTTATTGAGCCTATTTAATAAGCCTATTTAATAAGCCTATTTATTCAGCCTATTTAATAAGTCTATTTAATAAGCCTATTTAATAAGCCTATTTAATAAGTATTTAATGAGCCTATTTAATAAGTCTATTTAATACGCCTATTTAATAGGCCTATTTAATAAGTCTAAGTTGCTGAAATAAGCCTATTTAATAAGCCTAAGTTTCTGAATGAGCCTATTTAATAAGCCTAAGTTGCTGAAATAAGCCTATTTAATAAGCCTAAGTTGCTGAATAAGCCTATTTAATAAGCCTAAGTTGCTGAAATAAGCCTATTTAATAAGACTAAGTTGCTGAAATAAGGCTATTTAATAAGCCTAAGTTGCTGAAATAAGCCTGTTTAATAAGCCTAAGTTGCTGAAATAAGGCTATTTAATAAGTCTAATTGCTGAAATAAGCCTATTTAATAAGCCTAAGTTGCTGAAATAAGTATATTTAATAAGCATAAGTTGCTGAAATAAGCCTATTTAATGAGTCTAAGTTGCTGAAATAAGGCTATTTAATAAGTCTAAGTTGCTGAAATAAGTCTTTTTAATCAGCGTAAGTTGGTGAAATAAGCCTACTTAATTAGGCTATTTAATAAGCCTAAGTTGCTGAAATAAGCCTATTTAATAAGCGTAAGTTACTGAAATAAGACTATTTAATAAGCATATTTAATAAGCCTACGTTGCTGAATAAGCCTATTTAATAAGCCTAAGTTGCTGAAATAAGCCTATTTAATAAGTCTAAGTTGCTGAAATAAGGCTATTTAATAAGCCTAAGTTGCTGAAATAAGCCTATTTAATAAGCCTAAGTTGTTGAAATAAGGCTATTTAATGAGTCCAAGTTGCTGAAATAAGCCGATTTAATAGGCCTAAGTTGCTGAAATAAGTATATTTAATAAGCATAAGTTGCTGAAATAAGCCTATTTAATAAGTCTAAGTTGCTGAAATAAGGCTATTTAATAAGTCTAAGTTGCTGAAATAAGCCTTTTTAATCAGCGTAAGTTGCTGAAATACGCCTATTTAATAAGCCCAAGTTGCTGAAATAAGCCTACTTAATTAGGCTATTTAATAAGCCTAAGTTGCTGAAATAAGCCTATTTAATAAGCGTAAGTTACTGAAATAAGGCTATTTAATAAGTCTAAGTTGCTGAAATAAGCCTATTTAATAAGCCTAAGTTGCTGAAATAAGCCTATTTAATAAGCCTGTTTAATAAGCCTAAGTTGCTGAAATAAGCCTATTTAATAAGCCTATTTAATAAGCCTATTTAATAGGCCTATTTAATAAGTCTAAGTTGCTGAATAAGCCTATTTAATAAGCCTAAGTTGCTGAATAAACCTATTTAATAAGCCTAAGTTGCTGAAATAAGGCTATTTAATAAGCCTAAGTTGCTGAATAAGCCTATTTAATAAGTCTAAGTTGCTGAAATAAGGGTATTTAATAAGCCTAAGTTGCTAAAATAAGGCTATTTAATAAGTTTAAGTTGCTGAAATAAGCCTATTTAATAAGCCTAAGTTGCTGAAATAAGCCTATTTAATAAGGCTATTTAATGAGCCTAAGTTGCTGAAATAAGCCTATTTAATAAGCCTAAGTTTCTGAACTAAGCCTATTTAAAAAGGTATATTTAGTAAGCCTAAGTTGCTGAAATAAACCTGTTTAATAAGGCTATTTAATAAGCATAAGTTGCTGAAATAAGCCTATTTAATAAGCCTAAGTTGCTGAATAAGCGTATTTCATAAGCCTAAGTTGCTGAAATAAGCCTTTTTAATATGTCTCAGTTGCTGAAATAAGCCTATTTAATAAGCCTAAGTTGCTGAAATAAGCCTATTTAAATAGGCTATTTAATAAGCCTAAGTTGCTGAATAAGCCTATTTAATAAGTCTAAGTTGCTGAAATAAGGCTATTTAATAAGCCTAAGTTGCTGAAATAAGCCTATTTAATAAGCCTACGTTGGTGAACTAAGCCTATATAAAAAGGTATATTTAATAAGTCTAAGTTGCTGAAAAAAACCTATTTAAAAATGCTATTTAATAAGCCTAAATTGCTAGAAATAAACCTGTTTAATAAGGCTATTTAATAAGCATAATTTGCTGTAATAAGCCTATTTAATAAGCCTAAGTTGCTGAAATAAGCCTATTTAATAAGGCTATTTAATAAGTCTAAGTTGCAGAAATGAACCTATTTAATAATGCTATTTAATACGCCTAATTTGCCTAAATAAGCATATTTAATAAGCCTAAGTTGCTGAAATAAGCCTATTTAATAAGCGTAAGTTACTGAAATAAGGCTATTTAATAAGTCTAAGTTGCTGAAATAAGCCTATTTAATAAGCCTAAGTTGCTGAAATAAGCCTATTTAATAAGCCTGTTTAATAAGCCTAAGTTGCTGAAATAAGCCTATTTAATAAGCCTATTTAATAAGCCTATTTAATAGGCCTATTTAATAAGTCTAAGTTGCTGAATAAGCCTATTTAATAAGCCTAAGTTGCTGAATAAACCTATTTAATAAGCCTAAGTTGCTGAAATAAGGCTATTTAATAAGCCTAAGTTGCTGAATAAGCCTATTTAATAAGTCTAAGTTGCTGAAATAAGGGTATTTAATAAGCCTAAGTTGCTAAAATAAGGCTATTTAATAAGTTTAAGTTGCTGAAATAAGCCTATTTAATAAGCCTAAGTTGCTGAAATAAGCCTATTTAATAAGGCTATTTAATGAGCCTAAGTTGCTGAAATAAGCCTATTTAATAAGCCTAAGTTTCTGAACTAAGCCTATTTAAAAAGGTATATTTAGTAAGCCTAAGTTGCTGAAATAAACCTGTTTAATAAGGCTATTTAATAAGCATAAGTTGCTGAAATAAGCCTATTTAATAAGCCTAAGTTGCTGAATAAGCGTATTTCATAAGCCTAAGTTGCTGAAATAAGCCTTTTTAATATGTCTCAGTTGCTGAAATAAGCCTATTTAATAAGCCTAAGTTGCTGAAATAAGCCTATTTAAATAGGCTATTTAATAAGCCTAAGTTGCTGAATAAGCCTATTTAATAAGTCTAAGTTGCTGAAATAAGGCTATTTAATAAGCCTAAGTTGCTGAAATAAGCCTATTTAATAAGCCTACGTTGGTGAACTAAGCCTATATAAAAAGGTATATTTAATAAGTCTAAGTTGCTGAAAAAAACCTATTTAAAAATGCTATTTAATAAGCCTAAATTGCTAGAAATAAACCTGTTTAATAAGGCTATTTAATAAGCATAATTTGCTGTAATAAGCCTATTTAATAAGCCTAAGTTGCTGAAATAAGCCTATTTAATAAGGCTATTTAATAAGTCTAAGTTGCAGAAATGAACCTATTTAATAATGCTATTTAATACGCCTAATTTGCCTAAATAAGCATATTTAATAAGCCTAAGTTGCTAAAATAAGCCTATTTAATAGGCCTATCTAATAAGTCTAAGTTGCAGAAATAAGCATATTTCATAAGCATATTTAATGAGCCTAAGTTGCTGAAATGTCTATTTAATAAGTCGGTTTAATAAGTCTAAGTTGCTAAAATAAGCCTATTTAATAAGGCTATTTAATAAGCCTAAGTTGCTGAAATAAGCCTATTTAATAAGGTTATTTAATGAGCCTAAGTTGCTGAAAAAAGCCTATTTAATAAGGTTATTTAATGAGCCTAAGTTGCTGAAATAAGCCTCTTTAATAAGCCTAAGTTTCTGAACTAAGCCTATTTAAAAATACTATTTAATAAGCCTAAGTTGCTGAAATAAGCCTATTAAATAAGCATAAGTTACTGAAATAAGGCTATTTAATAAGCCTACGTTGCTGAATAAGCCTATTTAATAAGCCTAAGTTGCTGAAATAAGCCTATTTAATAAGTCTAAGTCGCTGAAATAAGGCTATTTAATAAGCCTAAGTTGCTGAAATAAGCCTATTTAATAAGCCCAAGTTGCTGAAATAAGGCTATTTAATAAGTCCAAGTTGCTGAAATAAGCAGATTTAATAAGCCTAAGTTGCTGAAATAAGTATATTTAATAAGCATAAGTTGCTGAAATAAGCCTATTTAATAAGTCTAAGTTGCTGAAATAAGCCTTTTTAATCAGCGTAAGTTGCTGAAATAAGCCTATTTAATAAGCCCAAGTTGCTGAAATAAGCCTACTTAATTAGGCTATTTAATAAGCCTAAGTTGCTGAAATAAGCCTATTTAATAAGCGTAAGTTACTGAAATAAGGCTATTTAATAAGCCTATTTAATAAGCCTACGTTGCTGAATAAGCCTATTTAATAAGCCTAAGTTGCTGAAATAAGCCTATTTAATAAGTCTAAGTTGCTGAAATAAGGCTATTTAATAAGCCTAAGTTGCTGAAATAAGCCTATTTAATAAGCCTAAGTTGCTGAAATAAACCTATTTAATAAGCCTAAGTTGCTGAAATAAGGCTATTTAATAAGTCCAAGTTGCTGAAATAAGCCTATTTAATAAGCCTAAGTTGCTGAAATAAGTATATTTAATAAGCATAAGTTGCTGAAATAAGCCTATTTAATAAGTCTAAGTTGCTGAAATAAGGCTATTTAATAAGTCTAAGTTGCTGAAATAAGCCTTTTTAATCAGCGTAAGTTGCTGAAATAAGCCTATTTAATAAGCCCAAGCTGCTGAAATAAGCGTACTTATTTAGGCTATTTAATAAGCCTAAGTTGCTGAAATAAGCCTATTTAATAAGCATAAGTTGCTGAAATAAGGCTATTTAATGAGTCTAAGTTGCTGAAATAAGCCTATTTAATAAGCCTAAGTTGCTGAAATAAGCCTATTTAATAAGCCTGTTTAATAAGCCTAAGTTGCTGAATAAACCTATTTAATAAGTCTAAGTTGCTGAAATAAGCCTATTTAATAAGGCTATTTAATAAGCCTAAGTTGCTGAATAAGCCTATTTAATAAGTCTAAGTTGCTGAAATAAGCCTATTTAATAAGCCTAAGTTGCTGAAATAAGGCTATTTAATAAGTTTAAGTTGCTGAAATAAGCCTATTTAATAAGCCTAAGTTGCTGAAATAAGCCTATTTAATAAGGCTATTTAATGAGCCTAAGTTGCTGAAATAAGCCTATTTAATAAGCCTAAGTTTCTGAACTAAGCCTATTTAAAAAGGTATATTTAATAAGTCTAAGTTGCTGAAATAAACGTATTTAAAAATGCTATTTAATAAGCCTAAGTTGCTGAAATAAGCCTATTTAATAAGTCTAAGTTGCTGAAATAAGGCTATTTAATAAGCCTAAGTTGCTGAAATAAGCCTATTTAATAAGCCCAAGTTTCTGAAATAAGGCTATTTAATAAGTCCAAGTTGCTGAAATAAGCAGATTTAATAAGCCTAAGTTGCTGAAATAAGTATATTTAATAAGCATAAGTTGCTGAAATAAGCCTATTTAATAAGTCTAAGTTGCTGAAATAAGCCTTTTTAATCAGCGTAAGTTGCTGAAATAAGCCTATTTAATAAGCCCAAGTTGCTGAAATAAGCCTACTTAATTAGGCTATTTAATAAGCCTAAGTTGCTGAAATAAGCCTATTTAATAAGCGTAAGTTACTGAAATAAGGCTATTTAATAAGCCTATTTAATAAGCCTACGTTGCTGAATAAGCCTATTTAATAAGCCTAAGTTGCTGAAATAAGCCTATTTAATAAGTCTAAGTTGCTGAAATAAGGCTATTTAATAAGCCTAAGTTGCTGAAATAAGCCTATTTAATAAGCCTAAGTTGCTGAAATAAACCTATTTAATAAGCCTAAGTTGCTGAAATAAGGCTATTTAATAAGTCCAAGTTGCTGAAATAAGCCTATTTAATAAGCCTAAGTTGCTGAAATAAGTATATTTAATAAGCATAAGTTGCTGAAATAAGCCTATTTAATAAGTCTAAGTTGCTGAAATAAGGCTATTTAATAAGTCTAAGTTGCTGAAATAAGCCTTTTTAATCAGCGTAAGTTGCTGAAATAAGCCTATTTAATAAGCCCAAGCTGCTGAAATAAGCGTACTTATTTAGGCTATTTAATAAGCCTAAGTTGCTGAAATAAGCCTATTTAATAAGCGTAAGTTGCTGAAATAAGGCTATTTAATGAGTCTAAGTTGCTGAAATAAGCCTATTTAATAAGCCTAAGTTGCTGAAATAAGCCTATTTAATAAGCCTGTTTAATAAGCCTAAGTTGCTGAATAAACCTATTTAATAAGTCTAAGTTGCTGAAATAAGCCTATTTAATAAGGCTATTTAATAAGCCTAAGTTGCTGAATAAGCCTATTTAATAAGTCTAAGTTGCTGAAATAAGGCTATTTAATAAGCCTAAGTTGCTGAAATAAGACTATTTAATAAGTTTAAGTTGCTGAAATAAGCCTATTTAATAAGCCTAAGTTGCTGAAATAAGCCTATTTAATAAGGCTATTTAATGAGCCTAAGTTGCTGAAATAAGCCTATTTAATAAGCCTAAGTTTCTGAACTAAGCCTATTTAAAAAGGTATATTTAATAAGTCTAAGTTGCTGAAATAAACCTATTTAATAAGCCTAAGTTGCTAAAATAAGCCTATTTAATGAGGCTATTTAATAAGTCTATTTAATAAGCCTATTTAATAAGCCTATTTAATACGCCTATTAATAAGCCTATTTAATACGCCTATTTAATACACCTATTTAATAAGTATTTAATGAGCCTCTGTATTAAGTCTATTTAATAAGCCTTTTTAATAAGCCTATTTAATAAGTCTATTTAATAAGCCTATTTAATAAGCCTATTTAATATGCCTATTAATAAGCTTATTTAATACGCCTATTTAATACACCTATTTAATAAGTATTTAATGAGCCTATGTATTAAGTCTATTTAATAAGCCATTTTAATAAGCCTATTTACTAAGTATTTAATGAGCCTATTTAATAAGCCTATTTATTGAGCCTATTTAATAAGCCTATTTATTGAGCCTATTTAATAAGACTATTTAATAAGCCTATTTAATAAGCCTATTTATTGAGCCTATTTAATAAGTCTATTTAATACGCCTATTTAATGAGCCTATTTAATAAGCCTATTTAATAAGCCTATTTATTGAGCCTATTTAATAAGTCTACTTAATAAGCCTATTTAATAAGCCTCTTTATTGAGCCTATTTAATAAGTCTATTTAATAAGCCTATTTAATAAGTATTTAATGAGCCTATTTAATCAGTCTATTTAATAGGCCTATTTAATAAGTCTAAGTTGCTGAAATAAGCCTATTTAATAAGCCTAAGTTTCTGAATGAGCCTATTTAATAAGCCTAAATTGCTGAAATAAGCCTATTTAATAAGCCTAAGTTGCTGAACTAAGCCTATTTAAAAAGGTATATTTAATAAGTCTAAGTTGCTGAAATAAACGTATTTAAAAATGCTATTTAATAAGCCTAAGTTGCTGAAATAAACCTGTTTAATAAGGCTATTTAATAAGCATAAGTTGCTGAAATAAGCCTATTTAATAAGCCTAAGTTGCTGAATAAGCCTATTTCATAAGCCTAAGTTGCTGAAATAAGCCTTTTTAATATGTCTCAGTTGCTGAAATAAGCTTATTTAATAAGCCTAAGTTTCTGAAATAAGCCTATTTAAATAGGCTATTTAATAAGCCTAAGTTGCTGAATAAGCCTATTTAATAAGTCTAAGTTGCTGAAATAAGGCTATTTAATAAGCCTAAGTTGCTGAAATAAGCCTATTTAATAAGCCTACGTTGGTGAACTAAGCCTATATAAAAAGGTCTATTTAATAAGTCTAAGTTGCTGAAAAAAACCTATTTAAAAATGCTATTTAATAAGCCTAAATTGCTAGAAATAAAACTGTTTAATAAGGCTATTTAATAAGCATAAGTTGCTGAAATAAGCCTATTTAATAAGCCTTATTTGCTGAAATAAGCCTATTTAATAAGGCTATTTAATAAGTCTAAGTTGCAGAAATGAACCTATTTAATAATGCTATTTAATACGCCTAATTTGCTTAAATAAGCATATTTAATAAGCCTAAGTTGCTAAAATAAGCCTATTTAATAGGCCTATCTAATAAGTCTAAGTTGCAGAAATAAGCATATTTCATAAGCATATTTAATGAGCCTAAGTTGCTGAAATGTCTATTTAATAAGTCGGTTTAATAAGTCTAAGTTGCTAAAATAAGCCTATTTAATAAGGCTATTTAATAAGCCTAAGTTGCTGAAATAAGCCTATTTAATAAGGCTATTTAATGAGCCTAAGTTGCTGAAAAAAGCCTATTTAATAAGGCTATTTAATGAGCCTAAGTTGCTGAAATAAGCCTATTTAATAAGCCTAAGTTTCTGAACTAAGCCTATTTAAAAATACTATTTAATAAGCCTAAGTTGCTGAAATAAACCTGTTTAATAAGGCTTTTAATAAGCATAAGTTGCTGAAATAAGCCTATTTAATAAGCCTGAGTTGCTGAAATAAACCTATTTAATAAGGCTATTTAATAAGTCCAAGTTGCTGAAATAAACCTATTTAATAAGCCTAAGTTGCTAAAATAAGCCTATTTAATGAGGCTATTTAATAAGTCTATTTAATAAGCCTATTTAATAAGCCTATTTAATACGCCTATTAATAAGCCTATTTAATACGCCTATTTAATACACCTATTTAATAAGTATTTAATGAGCCTCTGTATTAAGTCTATTTAATAAGCCTTTTTAATAAGCCTATTTAATAAGTCTATTTAATAAGCCTATTTAATAAGCCTATTTAATATGCCTATTAATAAGCTTATTTAATACGCCTATTTAATACACCTATTTAATAAGTATTTAATGAGCCTATGTATTAAGTCTATTTAATAAGCCATTTTAATAAGCCTATTTACTAAGTATTTAATGAGCCTATTTAATAAGCCTATTTATTGAGCCTATTTAATAAGCCTATTTATTGAGCCTATTTAATAAGACTATTTAATAAGCCTATTTAATAAGCCTATTTATTGAGCCTATTTAATAAGTCTATTTAATACGCCTATTTAATGAGCCTATTTAATAAGCCTATTTAATAAGCCTATTTATTGAGCCTATTTAATAAGTCTACTTAATAAGCCTATTTAATAAGCCTCTTTATTGAGCCTATTTAATAAGTCTATTTAATAAGCCTATTTAATAAGTATTTAATGAGCCTATTTAATCAGTCTATTTAATAGGCCTATTTAATAAGTCTAAGTTGCTGAAATAAGCCTATTTAATAAGCCTAAGTTTCTGAATGAGCCTATTTAATAAGCCTAAGTTGCTGAAATAAGCCTATTTAATAAGCCTAAGTTGCTGAACTAAGCCTATTTAAAAAGGTATATTTAATAAGTCTAAGTTGCTGAAATAAACGTATTTAAAAATGCTATTTAATAAGCCTAAGTTGCTGAAATAAACCTGTTTAATAAGGCTATTTAATAAGCATAAGTTGCTGAAATAAGCCTATTTAATAAGCCTAAGTTGCTGAATAAGCCTATTTCATAAGCCTAAGTTGCTGAAATAAGCCTTTTTAATATGTCTCAGTTGCTGAAATAAGCTTATTTAATAAGCCTAAGTTTCTGAAATAAGCCTATTTAAATAGGCTATTTAATAAGCCTAAGTTGCTGAATAAGCCTATTTAATAAGTCTAAGTTGCTGAAATAAGGCTATTTAATAAGCCTAAGTTGCTGAAATAAGCCTATTTAATAAGCCTACGTTGGTGAACTAAGCCTATATAAAAAGGTCTATTTAATAAGTCTAAGTTGCTGAAAAAAACCTATTTAAAAATGCTATTTAATAAGCCTAAATTGCTAGAAATAAAACTGTTTAATAAGGCTATTTAATAAGCATAAGTTGCTGAAATAAGCCTATTTAATAAGCCTAAGTTGCTGAAATAAGCCTATTTAATAAGGCTATTTAATAAGTCTAAGTTGCTGAAATAAGCATATTTAATAATGCTATTTAATACGCCTAATTTGCTTAAATAAGCATATTTAATAAGCCTAAGTTGCTAAAATAAGCCTATTTAATAGGCCTATCTAATAAGTCTAAGTTGCAGAAATAAGCATATTTCATAAGCATATTTAATGAGCCTAAGTTGCTGAAATGTCTATTTAATAAGTCGGTTTAATAAGTCTAAGTTGCTAAAATAAGCCCATTTTAATAAGGCTATTTAATAAGCCTAAGTTGCTGAAATAAGCCTATTTAATAAGGCTATTTAATGAGCCTAAGTTGCTGAAAAAAGCCTATTTAATAAGGCTATTTAATGAGCCTAAGTTGCTGAAATAAGCCTATTTAATAAGCCTAAGTTTCTGAACTAAGCCTATTTAAAAATACTATTTAATAAGCCTAAGTTGCTGAAATAAACCTGTTTAATAAGGCTATTTAATAAGCATAAGTTGCTGAAATAAGCCTATTTAATAAGCCTGAGTTGCTGAAATAAACCTATTTAATAAGGCTATTTAATAAGTCTAAGTTGCTGAAATAAACCTATTTAATAAGCCTAAGTTGCTAAAATAAGCCTATTTAATGAGGCTATGTAATAAGTCTATTTAATAAGCCTATTTAATAAGCCTATTTAATACGCCTATTAATAAGCCTATTTAATACGCCTATTTAATACACCTATTTAATAAGTATTTAATGAGCCTCTGTATTAAGTCTATTTAATAAGCCTTTTTAATAAGCCTATTTAATAAGTCTATTTAATAAGCCTATTTAATAAGCCTATTTAATATGCCTATTAATAAGCTTATTTAATACGCCTATTTAATACACCTATTTAATAAGTATTTAATGAGCCTATGTATTAAGTCTATTTAATAAGCCATTTTAATAAGCCTATTTACTAAGTATTTAATGAGCCTATTTAATAAGCCTATTTATTGAGCCTATTTAATAAGCCTATTTATTGAGCCTATTTAATAAGACTATTTAATAAGCCTATTTAATAAGCCTATTTATTGAGCCTATTTAATAAGTCTATTTAATACGCCTATTTAATGAGCCTATTTAATAAGCCTATTTAATAAGCCTATTTATTGAGCCTATTTAATAAGTCTACTTAATAAGCCTATTTAATAAGCCTCTTTATTGAGCCTATTTAATAAGTCTATTTAATAAGCCTATTTAATAAGTATTTAATGAGCCTATTTAATCAGTCTATTTAATAGGCCTATTTAATAAGTCTAAGTTGCTGAAATAAGCCTATTTAATAAGCCTAAGTTTCTGAATGAGCCTATTTAATAAGCCTAAGTTGCTGAAATAAGCCTATTTAATAAGCCTAAGTTGCTAAATAAGCCTATTTAATAAGCCTAAGTTGCTGAATAAACCTATTTAATAAGTCTAAGTTGCTGAAATAAGCCTATTTAATAAGGCTATTTAATAAGCCTAAGTTGCTGAATAAGCCTATTTAATAAGTCTAAGTTTCTGAAATAAGGCTATTTAATAAGCCTAAGTTGCTGAAATAAGGCTATTTAATAAGTCTAAGTTGCTGAAATAAGCCTATTTAATAAGCCTAAGTTGCTGAAATAAGCCTATTTAATAAGGCTATTTAATGAACCTAAGTTGCTGAAATAAGACTATTTAATAAGCCTGAGTTTCTGAACTAAGCCTATTTAAAAAGGTATATTTAATAAGTCTAAGTTGCTGAAATAAACCTATTTAAAATGCTATTTAATAAGCCTAAGTTGCTGAAATAGACCTGTTTAATAAGGCTATTTAATAAGCATAAGTTTGCTGAAATAAGCTTATTTAATAAGCCTAAGTTGCTGAAATAAGCCTATTTAATAAGCCTATTTAATACGCCTATTTAATAAACACATTTAATAAGTATTTAATGAGCATTTTTAATAAGCCTATTTAAAAAGTCTATTTAATAAGCCTATTTAATAAGTCTATTTAATAAGCCTATTTAATACACCTATTTAATAAACATATTTAATAAGTATTTAATGAGCCTATTTAATAAGTCTATTTAATAAGCCTTTTTAATAAGCCTATTTAATAAGTCTATTTAATAAGCCTATTTAATAAGTATTTAATGAGCCTATTTAATAAGTCTATTTAATAAGCCTTTTTAATAAGCCTATTTAATAAGCCGATTTAATAAGTCTATTTAATACGCCTATTTAATAAGCCTATTTAATAAGCCTATTTATTGAGCCGATTTAATAAGTCTATTTAATAAGCCTATTTAATAAGCCTATTTAATGAGCCTATTTAATAAGTCTATTTAATAAGCCTATTTAATAGGCCTTTTTAATAAGTCTAAGTTGCTGAAATAAGCCTATTTAATAAGCCTATTTAATAGGCCTATTGAATAAGTCTAAGTTGCTGAAATAAGCCTATTTAATAAGCTTAAGTTTCTGAATGAGCCTATTTAATAAGCCTAAGTTGCTGAAATAAGCCTATTAAATAAGCCTAAGTTGCTGAATAAGCCTATTTAATAAGCCTAAGTTGCTGAATAAACCTATTTAATAAGTCTAAGTTGCTGAACTAAGCCTATTTAAAAAGGTATATTTAATAAGTCTAAGCAGCTGAAATAAACCTATTTAAATATGCTATTTAATAATCCTAAGTTGCTGAAATAAACCTGTTTAATAAGCCTATTTAATAAGCATAAGTTGCTGAAATAAGCTTATTTAATAAGCCTAAGTTGCTGAAATAAGCCTATTTAATTAGGCTATTTAATAAGTCTAAGTTGCTGAAATAAACCTATTTAATAAGTCTAAGTTGCTAAAATAAGCCTATTTAATGAGGCTATTTAATAAGTCTATTTAATAAGCCTATTTAATAAGCCTATTTAATAAGCCTATTTAATACGCCTATTTAATAAACATATTTAATAAGTATTTAATGAGCCTATTTAATAAGTCTATTTAATAAGCCTTTTTAATAAGCCTATTTAATAAGTCTATTTAATACGCCTATTTAATAAGTCTATTTAATAAGTCTATTTAATAAGCCTATTTAATAAGTATTTAATAAGCCGATTTAATAAGTCTATTTAATAAGCCTATTTAATAAGCCTATTTAATAAGCCTATTTATTGAGCCTATTTAATAAGTCTATTTAATAAGCCTATTTAATAAGCCTATTTAATGAGCCTATTTAATAAGTCTATTTAATAAGCCTATTGAATAGGCCTTTTTAATAAGTCTAAGTTGCTGAAATAAGCATATTTAATAAGCCTATTTAATAGGCCTATTGAATAAGTCTAAGTTGCTGAAATAAGCCTATTTAATAAGCCTAAGTTTCTGAATGAGCCTATTTAATAAGCCTAAGTTGCTGAAATAAGCCTATTAAATAAGCCTAAGTTGCTGAATATGCCTATTTAATAAGCCTAAGTTGCTGAATAAACCTATTTAATAAGTCTAAGTTGCTGAAATAAGCATATTTAATAAGGCTATTTAATAAGCCTAAGTTGCTGAATATGCCTATTTAATAAGGCTATTTAATGAGTCTAAGTTGCTGAAATAAGACTATTTAATAAGCCTAAGTTTCTGAACTAAGCCTATTTCATGAGCCTAAGTTGGTGAACTAAGCCTATATAAAAAGGTCTATTTAATAAGTCTAAGTTGCTGAAAAAAACCTATTGCTAGAAATAAACCTGTTTAATAAGGCTATTTAATAAGAATAAGTTGCGGAAATAAGCTTATTTAATAAGCCTAAGTTGCTGAATAAGCCTATTTCATGAGCCTAAGTTGCTGAAATAAGCCTTTTTAATATGTCTCAGTTGCTGAAATAAGCCTATTTAATAAGCCTAAGTTGCTGAAATAAGCCTATTTAAATAGGCTATTTAATAAGCCTAAGTTGCTGAATAAGCCTATTTAATAAGTCTAAGTTGCTGAAATAAGGCTATTTAATAAGCCTAAGTTGCTGAAATAAGCCTATTTAATAAGCCTATGTTGGTGACCTAAGCCTATATAAAAAGGTCTATTTAATAAGTCTAAGTTGCTGAAAAAAACCTATTGCTAGAAATAAACCTGTTTAATAAGGCTATTTAATAAGCATAAGTTGCTGAAATAAGCCTATTTAATAAGCCTAAGTTGCTGAAATAAGCCTATTTAATAAGGCTATTTAATAAGTCTAAGATGCAGAAATGAACCTATTTAATAATGCTATTTAATACGCCTAATTTGCTTAAATAAGCATATTTAATAAGCCTAAGTTGCTAAAATAAGCCTATTTAATAGGCCTATCTAATAAGTCTAAGTTGCAGAAATAAGCATATTTCAAAAGCATATTTAATGAGCCTAAGTTGCTGAAATGTCTATTTAATGTCGGTTTAATAAATCTAAGCTGCTAAAATAAGCCTATTTAATAAGGCTATTTAATAAGCCTAAGTTGCTGAAATAAGCCTATTTAATAAGGCTATTTAATAAGCCTAAGTTGCTGAATAAGCCTATTTAATAAGTCTAAGTTGCTGAAATAAGGCTATTTAATAAGCCTAAGTTGCTGAAATAAGCCTATTTAATAAGCCTACGTTGGTGAACTAAGCCTATATAAAAAGGTATATTTAATAAGTCTAAGTTGCTGAAAAAAACCTATTTAAAAATGCTATTTAATAAGCCTAAATTGCTAGAAATAAACCTGTTTAATAAGGCTATTTAATAAGCATAAGTTGCTGAAATAAGCCTATTTAATAAGCCTAAGTTGCTGAAATAAGCCTATTTAATAAGGCTATTTAATAAGTCTAAGTTGCAGAAATGAACCTATTTAATAATGCTATTTAATACGCCTAATTTGCTTAAATAAGCATATTTAATAAGCCTAAGTTGCTAAAATAAGCCTATTTAATAGGCCTATCTAATAAGTCTAAGTTGCAGAAATAAGCATATTTCATAAGCATATTTAATGAGCCTAAGTTGCTGAAATGTCTATTTAATAAGTCGGTTTAATAAGTCTAAGTTGCTAAAATAAGCCTATTTAATAAGGCTATTTAATAAGCCTAAGTTGCTGAAATAAGCCTATTTAATAAGGCTATTTAATGAGCCTAAGTTGCTGAAAAAAGCCTATTTAATAAGGCTATTTAATGAGCCTAAGTTGCTGAAATAAGCCTATTTAATAAGCCTAAGTTTCTGAACTAAGCCTATTTAAAAATACTATTGAATAAGCCTAAGTTGCTGAAATAAACCTGTTTAATAAGGCTATTTAATAAGCATAAGTTGCTGAAATAAGCCTATTTAATAAGCCTGAGTTGCTGAAATAAGCCTATTTAATAAGGCTATTTAATAAGTCTAAGTTGCTGAAATAAACCTATTTAATAAGCCTAAGTTGCTAAAATAAGCCTATTTAATGAGGCTATTTAATAAGTCTATTTAATAAGCCTATTTAATAAGCCTATTTAATACGCCTATTAATAAGCCTATTTAATACGCCTATTTAATACACCTATTTAATAAGTATTTAATGAGCCTATGTATTAAGTCTATTTAATAAGCCTTTTTAATAAGCCTATTTAATAAGTCTATTTAATAAGCCTATTTAATAAGCCTATTTAATATGCCTATTAATAAGCTTATTTAATACGCCTATTTAATACACCTATTTAATAAGTATTTAATGAGCCTATGTATTAAGTCTATTTAATAAGCCATTTTAATAAGCCTATTTAATAAGTATTTAATGAACCTATTTAATAAGCCTATTTATTGAGCCTATTTAATAAGCCTATTTATTGAGCCTATTTAATAAGACTATTTAATAAGCCTATTTAATAAGCCTATTTATTGAGCCTATTTAATAAGTCTATTTAATACGCCTATTTAATAAGCCTATTTAATAAGCCTATTTAATAAGCCTATTTATTGAGCCTATTTAATAAGTCTATTTAATAAGCCTATTTAATAAGCCTCTTTATTGAGCCTATTTAATAAGTCTATTTAATAAGCCTATTTAATAAGTATTTAATGAGCCTATTTAATCAGTCTATTTAATAGGCCTATTTAATAAGTCTAAGTTGCTGAAATAAGCCTATTTAATAAGCCTAAGTTTCTGAATGAGCCTATTTAATAAGCCTAAGTTGCTGAAATAAGCCTATTTAATAAGCCTAAGTTGCTGAATAAGCCTATTTAATAAGCCTAAGTTGCTGAATAAACCTATTTAATAGGTCTAATTTGCTGAAATAAGCCTATTTAATAAGGCTATTTAATAAGCCTAAGTTGCTGAATAAGCCTATTTAATAAGTCTAAGTTTCTGAAATAAGGCTATTTAATAAGCCTAAGTTGCTGAAATAAGACTATTTAATAAGTCTAAGTTGCTGAAATAAGCCTATTTAATAAGCCTAAGTTGCTGAAATAAGCCTATTTATAAGGCTATTTAATGAGCCTAAGTTGCTGAAATAAGACTATTTAATAAGCCTGAGTTTCTGAACTAAGCCTATTTAAAAAGGCTCTTTAATAAGTCTATTTAATAAGCCTATTTAATACGCCTATTTAATAAGCCTATTTAATACGCCTATTTAATAAACACATTTAATAAGTATTTAATGAGCATTTTTAATCAGCCTATTTAAAAAGTCTATTTAATAAGTCTATTTAATATGTCTAGTTAATATGCCTACTTAACAAGTATTTAATGAGCCTATTTAATAAGTCTATTTAATAAGTCTATTTAATAGGCCTATTTAATAAGTCTAAGTTGCTGAAATAAGCCTATTTAATAAGGCTATTTAATAAGCCCAAGTTGCTGAATGAGCATATTTAATAAGCCTAAGTTGCTGAAATAAGCCTATTTAATAAGCCTAAGTTGCTGAATAAGCCTATTTAATAAGCCTAAGTTGCTGAATAAACCTATTTAATAAGTCTAAGTTGCTGAAATAAGCCTATTTAATGAGCCTAAGTTGCTGAATAAGCCTATTTAATAAGCCTAAGTTGCTGAATAAACCTATTTAATAAGTCTAAGTTGCTGAAATAAGCCTATTTAATAAGGCTATTTAATAAGCCTAAGTTGCTGAAATAAGGCTATTTAATAAGTCTAAGTTGCTGAAATAAGCCTATTTAATAAGCCTAAGTTGCTGAAATAAGCCTATTTAATAAGGCTATTTAATGAGCCTAAGTTGCTGAAATAAGACTATTTAATAAGCCTGTGTTTCTGAACTAAGCCTATTTAAAAAGGTATATTTAATAAGTCTAAGTTGCTGAAATAAACCTATTTAAAAATGCTATTTAATAAGCCTAAGTTGCTGAAATAAACCTGTTTAATAAGGCTAAGTTGCTGAAATAAACCTGTTTAATGAGGCTATTTAATAAGCATAAGTTGCTGAAATAAGCCTATTTAATAAGCCTGAGTTGCTGAAATAAGCCTATTTAATAAGGCTATTTAATAAGTCTAAGTTGCTGAAATAAACCTATTTAATAAGCCTAAGTTGCTAAAATAAGCCTATTTAATGAGGCTATTTAATAAGTCTATTTAATAAGCCTATTTAATATGCCTATTTAATAAGCCTATTTAATAAGCCTATTTAATAAGCCTATTTAATCAGCCTATTTAATAAGTATTTAATGAGCCAATTTAATAAGCCTATTTATTGAGCCTATTTAATAAGCCTATTTATTGAGCCTATTTAATAAGCCTATTTAATAAGCCTATTTAATGAGCCTATTTAATAAGCCTATTTATTGAGCCTATTTAATAAGTCTATTTAATAGGCCTATTTAATAGGCCTATTTAATAAGCCTATTTAATAAGCCTATTTATTGAGCCTATTTAATAAATCTATTTAATAAGCCTATTTAATAAGCCTCTTTATTGAGCCTATTTAATAAGTCTATTTAATAAGCCTATTTCATAAGTATTTAATGAGCCTATTTAATCAGTCTATTTAATAGGCCTATTTAATAAGTCTAAGTTGCTGAAATAAGCCTGTTTAATAAGTCTAAGTTTCTGAATGAGCCTATTTAATAAGCCTAAGTTGCTGAATAAACCTATTTAATAAGTCTAAGTTGTTTGAAATAAGCCTATTTAATGAGCCTAAGTTGCTGAATAAGCCTATTTCATAAGCCTAAGTTGCTGAATAAACCTATTTAATAAGTCTAAGTTGCTGAAATAAGCCTATTTAATAAGGCTATTTAATAAGCCTAAGTTGCTGAAATAAGGCTATTTAATAAGTCTAAGTTGCTGAAATAAGCCTATTTAATAAGCCTAAGTTGCTGAAATAAGCCTATTTAATAAGGCTATTTAATGAGCCTAAGTTGCTGAAATAAGACTATTTAATAAGCCTGTGTTTCTGAACTAAGCCTATTTAAAAAGGTATATTTAATAAGTCTAAGTTGCTGAAATAAACCTATTTAAAAATGCTATTTAATAAGCCTAAGTTGCTGAAATAAACCTGTTTAATAAGGCTATTTAATAAGCCTAAGTTGCTGAAATAAGCCTATTTTATAAGGCTCTTTAATAAGTCTAAGTTGCTGAAATAAACCTATTTAATAAGCCCAAGTTGCTAAAATAAGCCTATTTAATGAGGATATTTAATAAGTCTATTTAATAAGCCTATTTAATAAGCCTATTTAATAAGCCTATTTAATACGCCTATTTAATAAACACATTTAATAAGTATTTAATGAGCATTTTTAATAAGCCTATTTAATAAGTCTATTTAATAAGCCTATTTAATAAGCCTATTTAATAAGCCTATTTATTGAGCCTATTTAATAAGTCTATTTAATAGGCCTATTTAATAGGCCTATTTAATAAGCCTATTTAATAAGCCTATTTATTGAGCCTATTTAATAAATCTATTTAATAAGCCTATTTAATAAGCCTCTTTATTGAGCCTATTTAATAAGTCTATTTAATAAGCCTATTTCATAAGTATTTAATGAGCCTATTTAATCAGTCTATTTAATAGGCCTATTTAATAAGTCTAAGTTGCTGAAATAAGCCTGTTTAATAAGCCTAAGTTTCTGAATGAGCCTATTTAATAAGCCTAAGTTGCTGAATAAACCTATTTAATAAGTCTAAGTTGCTGAAATAAGCCTATTTAATGAGCCTAAGTTGCTGAATAAGCCTATTTAATAAGCCTAAGTTGCTGAATAAACCTATTTAATAAGTCTAAGTTGCTGAAATAAGCCTATTTAATAAGGCTATTTAATAAGCCTAAGTTGCTGAAATAAGGCTATTTAATAAGTCTAAGTTGCTGAAATAAGCCTATTTAATAAGCCTAAGTTGCTGAAATAAGCCTATTTAAAAATACTATTTAATAAGCCTAAGTTGCTGAAATAAACCTGTTTAATAAGGCTATTTAATAAGCATAAGTTGCTGAAATAAGCTTATTTAATAAGCCTATGTTGCTGAAATAAGCCTATTTTATAAGGCTCTTTAATAAGTCTAAGTTGCTGAAATAAACCTATTTAATAAGCCCAAGTTGCTAAAATAAGCCTATTTAATGAGGATATTTAATAAGTCTATTTAATAAGCCTATTTAATAAGCCTATTTAATAAGCCTATTTAATACGCCTATTTAATAAACACATTTAATAAGTATTTAATGAGCATTTTTAATAAGACTATTTAATAAGTCTATTTAATAAGCCTATTTAATAAGTCTATTTAATAAGTCTAGTTAATAAGCCTACTTAATAAGTATTTAATGAGCCTATTTAATAAGTCTATTTAATAAGCCTATTTAATAGGCCTATTTAATAAGTCTAAGTTGCTGAAATAAGCCTATTTAATAAGCCTAAGTTGCTGAAATAAGCCTATTTAATAAGGCTATTTAATAAGCCTAAGTTGCTGAATAAGCCTATTTAATAAGTCTAAATTGCTGAAATAACGCTATTTAATAAGCCTAAGTTGCTGAAATAAGCCTATTTAATAAGCCTATTTAATAAGCCTACTTAATATGCCTATTTAATAAACCTATTTAATAAGTATTTAATGAGCCTATTTAATAAGCCTATTTAATAAGCCTTTTTAATAAGCCTATTTAATAAGCCTATTTAATAAGCCTATTTAATAAGTCTATTTAATAAGTCTATTTAATAAGCCTATTTAATAAGTATTTAATGAGCCTATTTAATAAACCTATTTATTGAGCCTATTTAATAAGCCTATTTATTGAGCCTATTTAATGAGCCTATTTATTGAGCGTATTTAATAAGCCTATTTAATAAGTCTATTTAATAAACCTATTTAATAAGCCTAATTAATAAGCCTATTTAATAAGCCTATTTATTGAGCCTATTTAATGAGTCTATTTAATAAGCCTGTTTAATAAGCCTATTTAATAAGTATTGAATGAGCCTATTTAATAAGCCTAAGTTGCTGAATATGCCTATTTAATAAGCCTAAGTTGCTGAAATAAGCCTATTTAATAAGCCTATTTGATAAGCCTAAGTTGCTGAATAAGCCTATTTAATAAGCCTAAGTTGCTGAAATAAGCCTATTTAATAAGTCTAAGTTGCTGAAATAACTATATTTAATAAGCCTAAGTTGCTGAAATAAGCCTATTTAATAAGCCTAAGTTGCTGAAATAAGGCTATTTAATAAGTCCAAGTTGCTGAAATAAGCCTATTTAAAAAGCCTAAGTTGCTGAAATAAGTATATTTAATAAGAATAAGTTGCTGAAATAAGCCTATTTAATAAGTCTAAGTTGCTGAAATAAGGCTATTTAATAAGTCTAAGTTGCTGAAATAAGCCTGTTTAATAAGTCTAAGTTTCTGAATGAGCCTATTTAATAAGCCTAAGTTGCTGAAATAAGCCTATTTAATAAGTCTAAGTTGCTGAAATAACTATATTTAATAAGCCTAAGTTGCTGAAATAAGCCTATTTAATAAGCCTAAGTTGCTGAAATAAGGCTATTTAATAAGTCCAAGTTGCTGAAATAAGCCTATTTAAAAAGCCTAAGTTGCTGAAATAAGTATATTTAATAAGAATAAGTTGCTGAAATAAGCCTATTTAATAAGTCTAAGTTGCTGAAATAAGGCTATTTAATAAGTCTAAGTTGCTGAAATAAGCCTATTTAATGAGCCTAAGTTGCTGAATAAGCCTATTTAATAAGCCTAAGTTGCTGAAATAAGCCTATTTAAAAATACTATTTAATAAGCCTAAGTTGCTGAAATAAACCTGTTTAATGAGGCTATTTAATAAACATAAGTTGCTGAAATAAGCCTATTTAATAAGCCTGAGTTGCTGAAATAAGCCTATTTAATAAGGCTATTTAATAAGTCTAAGTTGCTGAAATAAACCTATTTAATAAGCCTAAGTTGCTAAAATAAGCCTATTTAATGAGGCTATTTAATAAGCCTATTTAATAAGCCTATTTAATATGCCTATTTAATAAGCCTATTTAATAAGCCTATTTAATAAGCCTATTTAATCAGCCTATTTAATAAGTATTTAATGAGCCTATTTAATAAGCCTATTTATTGAGCCTATTTAATAAGCCTATTTATTGAGCCTATTTAATAAGCCTATTTAATAAGCCTATTTAATAAGCCTATTTATTGAGCCTATTTAATAAGTCTATTTAATAGGCCTATTTAATAGGCCTATTTAATAAGCCTATTTAATAAGCCTATTTATTGAGCCTATTTAATAAATCTATTTAATAAGCCTATTTAATAAGCCTCTTTATTGAGCTTTTTTAATAAGTCTATTTAATAAGCCTATTTCATAAGTATTTAATGAGCCTATTTAATCAGTCTATTTAATAGGCCTATTTAATAAGTCTAAGTTGCTGAAATAAGCCTGTTTAATAAGCCTAAGTTTCTGAATGAGCCTATTTAATAAGCCTAAGTTGCTGAATAAACCTATTTAATAAGTCTAAGTTGTTTGAAATAAGCCTATTTAATGAGCCTAAGTTGCTGAATAAGCCTATTTCATAAGCCTAAGTTGCTGAATAAACCTATTTAATAAGTCTAAGTTGCTGAAATAAGCCTATTTAATAAGGCTATTTAATAAGCCTAAGTTGCTGAAATAAGGCTATTTAATAAGTCTAAGTTGCTGAAATAAGCCTATTTAATAAGCCTAAGTTGCTGAAATAAGCCTATTTAATAAGGCTATTTAATGAGCCTAAGTTGCTGAAATAAGACTATTTAATAAGCCTGTGTTTCTGAACTAAGCCTATTTAAAAAGGTATATTTAATAAGTCTAAGTTGCTGAAATAAACCTATTTAAAAATGCTATTTAATAAGCCTAAGTTGCTGAAATAAACCTGTTTAATAAGGCTATTTAATAAGCATAAGTTGCTGAAATAAGCTTATTTAATAAGCCTAAGTTGCTGAAATAAGCCTATTTTATAAGGCTCTTTAATAAGTCTAAGTTGCTGAAATAAACCTATTTAATAAGCCCAAGTTGCTAAAATAAGCCTATTTAATGAGGATATTTAATAAGTCTATTTAATAAGCCTATTTAATAAGCCTATTTAATAAGCCTATTTAATACGCCTATTTAATAAACACATTTAATAAGTATTTAATGAGCATTTTTAATAAGCCTATTTAATAAGTCTATTTAATAAGCCTATTTAATAAGTCTATTTAATAAGTCTAGTTAATAAGCCTACTTAATAAGTATTTAATGAGCCTATTTAATAAGTCTATTTAATAAGCCTATTTAATAGGCCTATTTAATAAGTCTAAGTTGCTGAATAAGCCTATTTAATAAGCCTAAGTTGCTGAAATAAGCCTATTTAATAAGCCTAAGTTGCTGAATAAGCCTATTTAATAAGCCTAAGTTGCTGAAATAAGCCTATTTAATAAGTATAAGTTGCTGAAATAACTATATTTAATAAGCCTAAGTTGCTGAAATAAGCCTATTTAATAAGCCTAAGTTGCTGAAATAAGGCTATTTAATAAGTCCAAGTTGCTGAAATAAGCCTATTTAAAAAGCCTAAGTTGCTGAAATAAGTATATTTAATAAGAATAAATTGCTGAAATAAGCCTATTTAATAAGTCTAAGTTGCTGAAATAAGGCTATTTAATAAGTCTAAGTTGCTGAAATAAGCCTTTTTAATCAGCGTAAGTTGCTGAAATAAGCCTATTTAATAAGCCCAAGTTGCTGAAATAAGCCTACTTAATTAGGCTATTTAATAAGCCTAAGTTGCTGAAATAAGCCTATTTAATAAGTGTAAGTTGCTGAAATAAGGCTATTTAATAAGTCTAAGTTGCTGAAATAAGCCTATTTAATAAGCCTAAGTTGCTGAAATAAGCCTATTTAATAAGCCTGTTTAATAAGCCTAAGTTGCTGAAATAAGCCTATTTAATAAGCCTATTTAATAAGCCTATTAAATAGGCCTATTTAATAAGTCTAAGTTGCTGAAATAAGCCTATTTAATAAGCCTATATAATAGGCCTATTTAATAAGTCTAAGTTGCTGAAATAAGCCTATTTAATAAGTCTAAGTTGCTGAAATAAACCGATTTAAAAATGCTATTTAATAAGCCTAATTTGCTGAAATAAACCTGTTTAATAAGGCTATTTAATAAGCATAAGTTGCTGAAATAAGCTTATTTAATAAGCCTAAGTTGCTGAAATAAGCCTATTTTATAAGGCTCTTTAATAAGTCTAAGTTGCTGAAATAAACCTATTTAATAAGCCCAAGTTGCTAAAATAAGCCTATTTAATGAGGATATTTAATAAGTCTATTTAATAAGCCTATTTAATAAGCCTATTTAATAAGCCTATTTAATACGCCTATTTAATAAACACATTTAATAAGTATTTAATGAGCATTTTTAATAAGCCTATTTAATAAGTCTATTTTAATAAGCCTATTTAATAAGTCTATTTAATAAGTCTAGTTTATAAGCCTACTTAATAAGTATTTAATGAGCCTATTTAATAAGTCTATTTAATAAGCCTATTTAATAGGCCTATTAATAAGTCTAAGTTGCTGAAATAAGCCTATTTAATAAGCCTAAGTTGCTGAAATAAGCCTATTTAATAAGGCTATTTAATAAGCCTAAGTTGCTGAATAAGCCTATTTAATAAGTCTAAATTGCTGAAATAATGCTATTTAATAAGCCTAAGTTGCTGAAATAAGCCTATTTAATAAGCCTAAGTTGCTAAAATAAGCCTATTTAATGAGGCTATTTAATAAGTCTATTTAATAAGCCTATTTAATAAGCCTATTTAATAAGCCTATTTAATACGCCTATTTAATAAACCTATTTCATAAGTATTTAATGAGCCTATTTAATAAGCCTATTTAATAAGCCTTTTTAATAAGCCTATTTAATAAGCCTATTTAATAAGCCTATTTAATAAGTCTATTTAATAAGTCTATTTAATAAGCCTATTTAATAAGTATTTAATGAGCCTATTTAATAAACCTATTTATTGAGCCTATTTAATAAGCCTATTTATTGAGCCTATTTAATGAGCCTATTTATTGAGCCTATTTAATAAGCCTATTTAATAAGTCTATTTAATAAACCTATTTAATACGCCTAATTAATAAGCCTATTTAATAAGCCTATATATTGAGCCTATTTAATGAGTCTATTTAATAAGCCTGTTTAATAAGCCTATTTAATAAGTATTGAATGAGCCTATTTAATAAGCCTAAGTTGCTGAATATGCCTATTTAATAAGCCTAAGTTGCTGAAATAAGCCTATTTAATAAGCCTATTTGATAAGCCTAAGTTGCTGAATAAGCATATTTAATAAGCCTAAGTTGCTGAAATAAGCCTATTTAATAAGTCTAAGTTGCTGAAATAACGCTATTTAATAAGCCTAAGTTGCTGAAATAAGCCTATTTAATAAGCCTAAGTTGTTGAAATAAGGCTATTTAATAAGTCCAAGTTGCTGAAATAAGCCTATTTAATAAGCCTAATTTGCTGAAATAAGTATATTTAATAAGAATAAGTTGCTGAAATAAGCCTATTTAATAAGTCTAAGTTGCTGAAATAAGGCTATTTAATAAGTAAAAGTTGCTGAAATAAGCCTTTTTAATCAGCGTAAGTTGCTGAAATAAGCCTATTTAATAAGCCCAAGTTGCTGAAATAAGCCTACTTAATTAGGCTATTTAATAAGCCTAAGTTGCTGAAATAAGCCTATTTAATAAGTGTAAGTTGCTGAAATAAGGCTATTTAATAAGTCTAAGTTGCTGAAATAAGCCTATTTAATAAGCCTAAGTTGCTGAAATAAGCCTATTTAATAAGCCTGTTTAATAAGCCTAAGTTGCTGAAATAAGCCTATTTAATAAGCCTATTTAATAAGCCTATTTAATAGGCCTATTTAATAAGTCTAAGTTGCTGAAATAAGCCTAATTAATAAGCCTATATAATAGGCCTATTTAATAAGTCTAAGTTGCTGAAATAAGCCTATTTAATAAGCCTAAGTTGCTGAATGAGCCTATTTAATAAGCCTAAGTTGCTGAAATAAGCCTATTTAATAAGCCTAAGTTGCTGAATAAACCTATTTAATAAGTCTAAGTTGCTGAATAAGCCTATTTAATAAGCCTAAGTTGCTGAATAAACCTATTTAATAAGTCTAAGTTGCTGAAATAAGCCTATTTAATAAGGCTATTTAATAAGCCTAAGTTGCTGAATAAGCCTATTTAATAAGTCTAAGTTGCTGAAATAAGCCTATTTAATAAGGCTATATAATGAGCCTAAGTTGCTGATTTAAAAATGCTATTTAATAAGCCTAAGTTGCTGAAATAAACCTGTTTAATAATGCTATTTAATAAGCATAAGTTGCTGAAAGAAGCTTATTTAATAAGCCTAAGTTGCTGAAATAAGCCTATTTAATAAGGCTATATAATGAGCCTAAGTTGCTGATTTAAAAATGCTATTTAATAAGCCTAAGTTGCTGAAATAAACCTGTTTAATAAGGCTATTTAATAAGCATAAGTTGCTGAAATAAGCTTATTTAATAAGCCTAAGTTGCTGAAATAAGCCTATTTAATAAGGCTATTTAATAAGTCTAAGTTGCTGAAATAAACCTATTTAATAAGCCTAAGTTGCTAAAATAAGCCTTTTTAATAAGTCTATTTAATACGCCTTTTTAATAAGCCTATTTAATAAGTCTATTTAATAAGCCTATTTAATAAGGCTATTTAATAAGTCTATTTGATAAGCCTATTTAATAAGTATTTAATGAGCCTATTTAATAAGCCTATTTATTGAGCCTATTTAATAAGCCTATTTATTGAGCCTATTTAATAAGCCTATTTATTGAGCCTATTTAATAAGCCTATTTATTGAGCCTATTTAATAAGCCTATTTAATAAGCCTATTTAATAAGCCTATTTAATATGCCTATTTAATAAACACATTTAATAAGTATTTAATGAGCATTTTTAATAAGCCTATTTAATAAGTCTATTTAATAAGCCTATTTAATAAGTCTATTTAATAAGTCTAGTTAATAAGCCTACTTAATAAGTATTTAATGAGCCTATTTAATAAGTCTATTTAATAAGCCTATTTAATAGGCCTATTTAATAAGTCTAAGTTGCTGAAATAAGCCTATTTAATAAGCCTAAGTTGCTGAATAAGCCTATTTAATAAGCCTAAGTTGCTGAAATAAGACTTTTTAATAAGTCTAAGTTGCTGAAATAAGCCTATTTAATAAGCCTAAGTTGCTGAAATAAGCCTATTTAATAAGCCTATTTAATAAGCCTATTTAATACGCCTATTTAATAAACCTATTTAATAAGTATTTAATGAGCCTATTTAATAAGCCTATTTAATAAGCCTTTTTAATAAGCCTATTTAATAAGCCTATTTAATAAGCCTATTTAATAAGTCTATTTAATAAGTCTATTTAATAAGCCTATTTAATAAGTATTTAATGAGCCTATTTAATAAGCCTATTTATTGAGCCTATTTAATAAGCCTATTTATTGAGCCTATTTAATGAGCCTATTTATTGCGCCTATTTAATGAGCCTATTTATTGAGCCTATTTAATAAGCCTATTTAATAAGTCTATTTAATAAACCTATTTAATAAGCCTAATTAATAAGCCTATTTAATAAGCCTATATATTGAGCCTATTTAATGAGTCTATTTAATAAGCCTGTTTAATAAGCCTATTTAATAAGTATTGAATGAGCCTATTTAATAAGCCTAAGTTGCTGAATAAGCCTATTTAATAAGCCTAAGTTGCTGAAATAAGCCTATTTAATAAGCCTATTTGATAAGCCTAAGTTGCTGAATAAGCCTATTTAATAAGCCTAAGTTGCTGAAATAAGCCTATTTAATAAGTCTAAGTTGCTGAAATAAGGCTATTTAATAAGCCTTTTTAATAAGCCTATTTAATAAGTCTATTTAATAAGCCTTTTTAATAAGTCTATTTAATAAGTCTATTTAATAAGCCTATTTAATAAGTATTTAATGAGCCTATTTAATAAGCCTATTTATTGAGCCTATTTAATAAGCCTATTTATTGAGCCTATTTAATAAGCCTATTTATTGAGCCTATTTAATAAGCCTATTTATTGAGCCTATTTAATAAGCCTATTTAATAAGTCTATTTAATAAGCCTATTTAATAAGCCTATTTATTGACCCTTTTTAATAAGCCTATTTAATAAGCCTATTTATTGAGCCTATTTAATAAGTCTATTTAATATGCCTATTTAATAAGCCTATTTAATAAGTATTTAATGAGCCTATTTAATAAGTCTATTTAATAAGCCTATTTAATAGACCTATTTAATAAGTCTAAGTTGCTGAAATAAGCCTATTTAATAAACCTATTTAATAGGCCTATTTAATAAGTCTAATTTGCTGAAATAAGCCTATTTAATAAGCCTAAGTTTCTGAATGAGCCTATTTAATAAGCCTAAGTTGCTGAAATAAGCCTATTTAATAAGCCTAAGTTGCTGAACAAGCCTATTTAATAAGCCTAAGTTGCTGAAATAAGCCTTTTTAATCAGTGTAAGTTGCTGAAATAAGCCTATTTAATAAGCCCAAGTTGCTCAAATAAGCCTACTTAATTAGGCTATTTAATAAGCCTAAGTTGCTGAAATAAACCTATTTAATAAGCGTAATTTGCTGAAATAAGGCTATTTAATAAGTCTAAGTTGCTGAAATAAGCCTATTTAATAAGCCTAAGTTGCTGAAATAAGCCTATTTAATTAGCCTGTTTAATAAGCCTAAGTTGCTGAAATAAGCCTATTTAATAAGCCTATTAAATAAGCCTATTTAATAGGCCTATTTAATAAGTCTAAGTTGCTGAAATAAGCCTATTTAATAAGCCTATATAATAGTCCTATTTAATAAGTCTAAGTTGCTGAAATAAGCCTATTTAATAAGCCTAAGTTGCTGAATGAGCCTATTTAATAAGCCTAAGTTGCTGAAATAAGCCTATTTAATAAGCCTAAGTTGCTTAATAAGCCTATTTAATAAGCCTAAGTTGCTGAATAAACCTATTTAATAAGTCTAAGTTGCTGAAATAAGCCTATTTAATAAGGCTATTTAATAAGCCTAATTTGCTGAATAAGCCTATTTAATAAGTCTAAGTTGCTGAAATAAGGCTATTTAATAAGGCTCTTTAATAAGTCTAAGTTGCTGAAATAAACCTATTTAATAAGCCCAAGTTGCTAAAATAAGCCTATTTAATGAGGATATTTAATAAGTCTATTTAATAAGCCTATTTAATAAGCCTATTTAATACGCCTATTTAATAAACACATTTAATAAGTATTTAATGAGCATTTTTAATAAGCCTATTTAATAAGTCTATTTAATAAGCCTATTTAATAAGTCTATTTAATAAGTCTAGTTTATAAGCCTACTTAATAAGTATTTAATGAGCCTATTTAATAAGTCTATTTAATAAGCCTATTTAATAGGCCTATTTAATAAGTCTAAGTTGCTGAAATAAGCCTATTTAATAAGCCTAAGTTGCTGAAATAAGCCTATTTAATAAGGCTATTTAATAAGCCTAAGTTGCTGAATAAGCCTATTTAATAAGTCTAAATTGCTGAAATAACGCTATTTAATAAGCCTAAGTTGCTGAAATAAGCCTATTTAATAAGCCTAAGTTGCTAAAATAAGCCTATTTAATGAGGCTATTTAATAAGTCTATTTAATAAGCCTATTTAATAAGCCTATTTAATAAGCCTATTTAATACGCCTATTTAATAAACCTATTTAATAAGTATTTAATGAGCCTATTTAATAAGCCTATTTAATAAGCCTTTTTAATAAGCCTATTTAATAAGCCTATTTAATAAGCCTATTTAATAAGTCTATTTAATAAGTCTATTTAATAAGCCTATTTAATAAGTATTTAATGAGCCTATTTAATAAACCTATTTATTGAGCCTATTTAATAAGCCTATTTATTGAGCCTATTTAATGAGCCTATTTATTGAGCCTATTTAATAAGCCTATTTAATAAGTCTATTTAATAAACCTATTTAATAAGCCTAATTAATAAGCCTATTTAATAAGCCTATATATTGAGCCTATTTAATGAGTCTATTTAATAAGCCTGTTTAATAAGCCTATTTAATAAGTATTGAATGAGCCTATTTAATAAGCCTAAGTTGCTGAATATGCCTATTTAATAAGCCTAAGTTGCTGAAATAAGCCTATTTAATAAGCCTATTTGATAAGCCTAAGTTGCTGAATAAGCCTATTTAATAAGCCTAAGTTGCTGAAATAAGCCTATTTAATAAGTCTAAGTTGCTGAAATAACGCTATTTAATAAGCCTAAGTTGTTGAAATAAGGCTATTTAATAAGTCCAAGTTGCTGAAATAAGCCTATTTAATAAGCCTAAGTTGCTGAAATAAGTATATTTAATAAGTTGCTGAAATAAGCCTATTTAATAAGTCTAAGTTGCTGAAATAAGGCTATTTAATAAGTCTAAGTTGCTGAAATAAGCCTTTTTAATCAGCGTAAGTTGCTGAAATAAGCCTATTTAATAAGCCCAAGTTGCTGAAATAAGCCTACTTAATTAGGCTATTTAATAAGCCTAAGTTGCTGAAATAAGCCTATTTAATAAGTGTAAGTTGCTGAAATAAGGCTATTTAATAAGTCTAAGTTGCTGAAATAAGCCTATTTAATAAGCCTAAGTTGCTGAAATAAGCCTATTTAATAAGCCTGTTTAATAAGCCTAAGTTGCTGAAATAAGCCTATTTAATAAGCCTATTTAATAGGCCTATTTAATAAGTCTAAGTTGCTGAAATAAGCCTAATTAATAAGCCTATATAATAGGCCTATTTAATAAGTCTAAGTTGCTGAAATAAGCCTATTTAATAAGCCTAAGTTGCTGAATGAGCCAATTTAATAAGCCTAAGTTGCTGAATGAGCCTATTTAATAAGCCTAAGTTGCTGAAATAAGCCTATTTAATAAGCCTAAGTTGCTGAATAAGCCTATTTAATAAGCCTAAGTTGCTGAATAAACCTATTTAATAAGCCTAAGTTGCTGAATAAGCCTATTTAATAAGCCTAAGTTGCTGAATAAACCTATTTAATAAGTCTAAGTTGCTGAATAAGCCTATTTAATAAGTCTAAGTTGCTGAAATAAGCCTATTTAATAAGGCTATATAATGAGCCTAAGTTGCTGATTTAAAAATGCTATTTAATAAGCCTAAGTTGCTGAAATAAACCTGTTTAATAATGCTATTTAATAAGCATAAGTTGCTGAAATAAGCTTATTTAATAAGCCTAAGTTGCTGAAATAAGCCTATTTAATAAGGCTATATAATGAGCCTAAGTTGCTGATTTAAAAATGCTATTTAATAAGCCTAAGTTGCTGAAATAAACCTGTTTAATAAGGCTATTTAATAAGCATAAGTTGCTGAAATAAGCTTATTTAATAAGCCTAAGTTGCTGAAATAAGCCTATTTAATAAGGCTATTTAATAAGTCTAAGTTGCTGAAATAAACCTATTTAATAAGCCTAAGTTGCTAAAATAAGCCTTTTTAATAAGTCTATTTAATAAGCCTTTTTAATAAGCCTATTTAATAAGTCTATTTAATAAGCCTATTTAATAAGGCTATTTAATAAGTCTATTTGATAAGCCTATTTAATAAGTATTTAATGAGCCTATTTAATAAGCCTATTTATTGAGCCTATTTAATAAGCCTATTTATTGAGCCTATTTAATAAGCCTATTTATTGAGCCTATTTAATAAGCCTATTTATTGAGCCTATTTAATAAGCCTATTTAATAAGCCTATTTAATAAGCCTATTTAATAAGCCTATTTAATATGCCTATTTAATAAACACATTTAATAAGTATTTAATGAGCATTTTTAATAAGCCTATTTAATAAGTCTATTTAATAAGCCTATTTAATAAGTCTATTTAATAAGTCTAGTTAATAAGCCTACTTAATAAGTATTTAATGAGCCTATTTAATAAGTCTATTTAATAAGCCTATTTAATAGGCCTATTTAATAAGTCTAAGTTGCTGAAATAAGCCTATTTAATAAGCCTAAGTTGCTGAATAAGCCTATTTAATAAGCCTAAGTTGCTGAAATAAGCCTTTTTAATAAGTCTAAGTTGCTGAAATAAGCCTATTTAATAAGCCTAAGTTGCTGAAATAAGCCTATTTAATAAGGCTATTTAATAAGCCTAAGTTGCTGAATAAGCCTATTTAATAAGTCTAAGTTGCTGAAATAACGCTATTTAATACGCCTAAGTTGCTGAAATAAGCCTATTTAATAAGCCTAAGTTGCTAAAATAAGCCTATTTAATGAGGCAATTTAATAAGTCTATTTAATAAGCCTATTTAATAAGCCTATTTAATAAGCCTATTTAATACGCCTATTTAATAAACCTATTTAATAAGTATTTAATGAGCCTATTTAATAAGCCTATTTAATAAGCCTTTTTAATAAGCCTATTTAATAAGCCTATTTAATAAGCCTATTTAATAAGTCTATTTAATAAGCCTATTTAATAAGTATTTAATGAGCCTATTTAATAAGCCTATTTATTGAGCCTATTTAATAAGCCTATTTATTGAGCCTATTTAATGAGCCTATTCATTGAGCCTATTTAATGAGCCTATTTATTGAGCCTATTTAATAAGCCTATTTAATAAGTCTATTTAATAAACCTATTTAATAAGCCTAATTAATAAGCCTATTTAATAAGCCTATATATTGAGCCTATTTAATGAGTCTATTTAATAAGCCTGTTTAATAAGCCTATTTAATAAGTATTGAATGAGCCTATTTAATAAGCCTAAGTTGCTGAATAAGCCTATTTAATAAGCCTAAGTTGCTGAAATAAGCCTATTTAATAAGCCTATTTGATAAGCCTAAGTTGCTGAATAAGCCTATTTAATAAGCCTAAGTTGCTGAAATAAGCCTATTTAATAAGTCTAAGTTGCTGAAATAAGGCTATTTAATAAGCCTTTTTAATAAGCCTATTTAATAAGTCTATTTAATAAGCCTTTTTAATAAGTCTATTTAATAAGTCTATTTAATAAGCCTATTTAATAAGTATTTAATGAGCCTATTTAATAAGCCTATTTATTGAGCCTATTTAATAAGCCTATTTATTGAGCCTATTTAATAAGCCTATTTATTGAGCCTATTTAATAAGCCTATTTATTGAGCCTATTTAATAAGCCTATTTAATAAGTCTATTTAATAAGCCTATTTAATAAGCCTATTTATTGACCCTTTTTAATAAGCCTATTTAATAAGCCTATTTATTGAGCCTATTTAATAAGTCTATTTAATATGCCTATTTAATAAGCCTATTTAATAAGTATTTAATGAGCCTATTTAATAAGTCTATTTAATAAGCCTATTTAATAGACCTATTTAATAAGTCTAAGTTGCTGAAATAAGCCTATTTAATAAACCTATTTAATAGGCCTATTTAATAAGTCTAATTTGCTGAAATAAGCCTATTTAATAAGCCTAAGTTTCTGAATGAGCCTATTTAATAAGCCTAAGTTGCTGAAATAAGCCTATTTAATAAGCCTAAGTTGCTGAACAAGCCTATTTAATAAGCCTAAGTTGCTGAAATAAGCCTTTTTAATCAGTGTAAGTTGCTGAAATAAGCCTATTTAATAAGCCCAAGTTGCTCAAATAAGCCTACTTAATTAGGCTATTTAATAAGCCTAAGTTGCTGAAATAAACCTATTTAATAAGCGTAATTTGCTGAAATAAGGCTATTTAATAAGTCTAAGTTGCTGAAATAAGCCTATTTAATAAGCCTAAGTTGCTGAAATAAGCCTATTTAATTAGCCTGTTTAATAAGCCTAAGTTGCTGAAATAAGCCTATTTAATAAGCCTATTTAATAAGCCTATTTAATAGGCCTATTTAATAAGTCTAAGTTGCTGAAATAAGCCTATTTAATAAGCCTATATAATAGTCCTATTTAATAAGTCTAAGTTGCTGAAATAAGCCTATTTAATAAGCCTAAGTTGCTGAATGAGCCTATTTAATAAGCCTAAGTTGCTGAAATAAGCCTATTTAATAAGCCTAAGTTGCTTAATAAGCCTATTTAATAAGCCTAAGTTGCTGAATAAACCTATTTAATAAGTCTAAGTTGCTGAAATAAGCCTATTTAATAAGCCTATTTAATAAGCCTAATTTGCTGAATAAGCCTATTTAATAAGTCTAAGTTGCTGAAATAAGGCTATTTAATAAGGCTCTTTAATAAGTCTAAGTTGCTGAAATAAACCTATTTAATAAGCCCAAGTTGCTAAAATAAGCCTATTTAATGAGGATATTTAATAAGTCTATTTAATAAGCCTATTTAATAAGCCTATTTAATACGCCTATTTAATAAACACATTTAATAAGTATTTAATGAGCATTTTTAATAAGCCTATTTAATAAGTCTATTTAATAAGCCTATTTAATAAGTCTATTTAATAAGTCTAGTTTATAAGCCTACTTAATAAGTATTTAATGAGCCTATTTAATAAGTCTATTTAATAAGCCTATTTAATAGGCCTATTTAATAAGTCTAAGTTGCTGAAATAAGCCTATTTAATAAGCCTAAGTTGCTGAAATAAGCCTATTTAATAAGGCTATTTAATAAGCCTAAGTTGCTGAATAAGCCTATTTAATAAGTCTAAATTGCTGAAATAACGCTATTTAATAAGCCTAAGTTGCTGAAATAAGCCTATTTAATAAGCCTAAGTTGCTAAAATAAGCCTATTTAATGAGGCTATTTAATAAGTCTATTTAATAAGCCTATTTAATAAGCCTATTTAATAAGCCTATTTAATACGCCTATTTAATAAACCTATTTAATAAGTATTTAATGAGCCTATTTAATAAGCCTATTTAATAAGCCTTTTTAATAAGCCTATTTAATAAGCCTATTTAATAAGCCTATTTAATAAGTCTATTTAATAAGTCTATTTAATAAGCCTATTTAATAAGTATTTAATGAGCCTATTTAATAAACCTATTTATTGAGCCTATTTAATAAGCCTATTTATTGAGCCTATTTAATGAGCCTATTTATTGAGCCTATTTAATAAGCCTATTTAATAAGTCTATTTAATAAACCTATTTAATAAGCCTAATTAATAAGCCTATTTAATAAGCCTATATATTGAGCCTATTTAATGAGTCTATTTAATAAGCCTGTTTAATAAGCCTATTTAATAAGTATTGAATGAGCCTATTTAATAAGCCTAAGTTGCTGAATATGCCTATTTAATAAGCCTAAGTTGCTGAAATAAGCCTATTTAATAAGCCTATTTGATAAGCCTAAGTTGCTGAATAAGCCTATTTAATAAGCCTAAGTTGCTGAAATAAGCCTATTTAATAAGTCTAAGTTGCTGAAATAACGCTATTTAATAAGCCTAAGTTGTTGAAATAAGGCTATTTAATAAGTCCAAGTTGCTGAAATAAGCCTATTTAATAAGCCTAAGTTGCTGAAATAAGTATATTTAATAAGTTGCTGAAATAAGCCTATTTAATAAGTCTAAGTTGCTGAAATAAGGCTATTTAATAAGTCTAAGTTGCTGAAATAAGCCTTTTTAATCAGCGTAAGTTGCTGAAATAAGCCTATTTAATAAGCCCAAGTTGCTGAAATAAGCCTACTTAATTAGGCTATTTAATAAGCCTAAGTTGCTGAAATAAGCCTATTTAATAAGTGTAAGTTGCTGAAATAAGGCTATTTAATAAGTCTAAGTTGCTGAAATAAGCCTATTTAGTAAGCCTAAGTTGCTGAAATAAGCCTATTTAATAAGCCTGTTTAATAAGCCTAAGTTGCTGAAATAAGCCTATTTAATAAGCCTATTTAATAAGCCTATTTAATAGGCCTATTTAATAAGTCTAAGTTGCTGAAATAAGCCTAATTAATAAGCCTATATAATAGGCCTATTTAATAAGTCTAAGTTGCTGAAATAAGCCTATTTAATAAGCCTAAGTTGCTGAATGAGCCAATTTAATAAGCCTAAGTTGCTGAATGAGCCTATTTAATAAGCCTAAGTTGCTGAAATAAGCCTATTTAATAAGCCTAAGTTGCTGAATAAGCCTATTTAATAAGCCTAAGTTGCTGAATAAACCTATTTAATAAGCCTAAGTTGCTGAATAAGCCTATTTAATAAGCCTAAGTTGCTGAATAAACCTATTTAATAAGTCTAAGTTGCTGAATAAGCCTATTTAATAAGTCTAAGTTGCTGAAATAAGCCTATTTAATAAGGCTATATAATGAGCCTAAGTTGCTGATTTAAAAATGCTATTTAATAAGCCTAAGTTGCTGAAATAAACCTGTTTAATAATGCTATTTAATAAGCATAAGTTGCTGAAATAAGCTTATTTAATAAGCCTAAGTTGCTGAAATAAGCCTATTTAATAAGGCTATATAATGAGCCTAAGTTGCTGATTTAAAAATGCTATTTAATAAGCCTAAGTTGCTGAAATAAACCTGTTTAATAAGGCTATTTAATAAGCATAAGTTGCTGAAATAAGCTTATTTAATAAGCCTAAGTTGCTGAAATAAGCCTATTTAATAAGGCTATTTAATAAGTCTAAGTTGCTGAAATAAACCTATTTAATAAGCCTAAGTTGCTAAAATAAGCCTTTTTAATAAGTCTATTTAATAAGCCTTTTTAATAAGCCTATTTAATAAGTCTATTTAATAAGCCTATTTAATAAGGCTATTTAATAAGTCTATTTGATAAGCCTATTTAATAAGTATTTAATGAGCCTATTTAATAAGCCTATTTATTGAGCCTATTTAATAAGCCTATTTATTGAGCCTATTTAATAAGCCTATTTATTGAGCCTATTTAATAAGCCTATTTATTGAGCCTATTTAATAAGCCTATTTAATAAGCCTATTTAATAAGCCTATTTAATAAGCCTATTTAATATGCCTATTTAATAAACACATTTAATAAGTATTTAATGAGCATTTTTAATAAGCCTATTTAATAAGTCTATTTAATAAGCCTATTTAATAAGTCTATTTAATAAGTCTAGTTAATAAGCCTACTTAATAAGTATTTAATGAGCCTATTTAATAAGTCTATTTAATAAGCCTATTTAATAGGCCTATTTAATAAGTCTAAGTTGCTGAAATAAGCCTATTTAATAAGCCTAAGTTGCTGAATAAGCCTATTTAATAAGCCTAAGTTGCTGAAATAAGCCTTTTTAATAAGTCTAAGTTGCTGAAATAAGCCTATTTAATAAGCCTAAGTTGCTGAAATAAGCCTATTTAATAAGGCTATTTAATAAGCCTAAGTTGCTGAATAAGCCTATTTAATAAGTCTAAGTTGCTGAAATAACGCTATTTAATACGCCTAAGTTGCTGAAATAAGCCTATTTAATAAGCCTAAGTTGCTAAAATAAGCCTATTTAATGAGGCAATTTAATAAGTCTATTTAATAAGCCTATTTAATAAGCCTATTTAATAAGCCTATTTAATACGCCTATTTAATAAACCTATTTAATAAGTATTTAATGAGCCTATTTAATAAGCCTATTTAATAAGCCTTTTTAATAAGCCTATTTAATAAGCCTATTTAATAAGCCTATTTAATAAGTCTATTTAATAAGCCTATTTAATAAGTATTTAATGAGCCTATTTAATAAGCCTATTTATTGAGCCTATTTAATAAGCCTATTTATTGAGCCTATTTAATGAGCCTATTCATTGAGCCTATTTAATGAGCCTATTTATTGAGCCTATTTAATAAGCCTATTTAATAAGTCTATTTAATAAACCTATTTAATAAGCCTAATTAATAAGCCTATTTAATAAGCCTATATATTGAGCCTATTTAATGAGTCTATTTAATAAGCCTGTTTAATAAGCCTATTTAATAAGTATTGAATGAGCCTATTTAATAAGCCTAAGTTGCTGAATAAGCCTATTTAATAAGCCTAAGTTGCTGAAATAAGCCTATTTAATAAGCCTATTTGATAAGCCTAAGTTGCTGAATAAGCCTATTTAATAAACCTAAGTTGCTGAAATAAGCCTATTTAATAAGTCTAAGTTGCTGAAATAAGGCTATTTAATAAGTCTTTTTAATAAGCCTATTTAATAAGTCTATTTAATAAGCCTTTTTAATAAGTCTTTTTAATAAGTCTATTTAATAAGCCTATTTAATAAGTATTTAATGAGCCTATTTAATAAGCCTATTTATTGAGCCTATTTAATAAGCCTATTTATTGAGCCTATTTAATAAGCCTATTTATTGAGCCTATTTAATAAGCCTATTTATTGAGCCTATTTAATAAGCCTATTTAATAAGTCTATTTAATAAGCCTATTTAATAAGCCTATTTATTGACCCTATTTAATAAGCCTATTTAATAAGCCTATTTATTGAGCCTATTTAATAAGTCTATTTAATACGCCTATTTAATAAGCCTATTTAATAAGTATTTAATGAGCCTATTTAATAAGTCTATTTAATAAGCCTATTTAATAGACCTATTTAATAAGTCTAAGTTGCTGAAATAAGCCTATTTAATAAACCTATTTAATAGGCCTATTTAATAAGTCTAATTTGCTGAAATAAGCCTATTTAATAAGCCTAAGTTTCTGAATGAGCCTATTTAATAAGCCTAAGTTGCTGAAATAAGCCTATTTAATAAGCCTAAGTTGCTGAACAAGCCTATTTAATAAGCCTAAGTTGCTGAAATAAGCCTTTTTAATCAGCGTAAGTTGCTGAAATAAGCCTATTTAATAAGCCCAAGTTGCTCAAATAAGCCTACTTAATTAGGCTATTTAATAAGCCTAAGTTGCTGAAATAAGCCTATTTAATAAGCGTAATTTGCTGAAATAAGGCTATTTAATAAGTCTAAGTTGCTGAAATAAGCCTATTTAATAAGCCTAAGTTGCCGAAATACGCCTATTTAATTAGCCTGTTTAATAAGCCTAAGTTGCTGAAATAAGCCTATTTAATAAGCCTATTTAATAAGCCTATTTAATAGGCCTATTTAATAAGTCTAAGTTGCTGAAATAAGCCTATTTAATAAGCCTATATAATAGTCCTATTTAATAAGTCTAAGTTGCTGAAATAAGCCTATTTAATAAGCCTAAGTTGCTGAATGAGCCTATTTAATAAGCCTAAGTTGCTGAAATAAGCCTATTTAATAAGCCTAAGTTGCTTAATAAGCCTATTTAATAAGCCTAAGTTGCTGAATAAACCTATTTAATAAGTCTAAGTTGCTGAAATAAGCCTATTTAATAAGGCTATTTAATAAGCCTAAGTTGCTGAATAAGCCTATTTAATAAGTCTAAGTTGCTGAAATAAGGCTATTTAATAAGCCTAAGTTGCTGAAATAAGGCTATTTAATAAGTTTAAGTTGCTGAAATAAGCCTATTTAATAAGCCTAAGTTGCTGAAATAAGCCTATTTAATAAGGCTATTTAATGAGCCTAAGTTGCTGATTTAAAAATGCTATTTAATAAGCCTAAGTTGCTGAAATAAATCTGTTTAATAAGGCTATTTAATAAGCATAAGTTGCTGAAATAAGCTTATTTAATAAGCCTAAGTTGCTGAAATAAGCCTATTTAATAAGGCTATTTAATAAGTCTAAGTTGCTGAAATAAACCTATTTAATAAGTCTAAGTTGCTAAAATAAGCCTATTTAATGAGGCTATTTAATAAGTCTATTTAATAAGCCTATTTAATAAGCCTATTTAATAAGCCTATTTAATACGCCTATTTAATAATCATATTTAATAAGTATTTAATGAGCCTTTTAATAAGTCTATTTAATAAGCCTTTTTATTAAGCCTATTTAATAAGTCGATTTAATAAGCCTATTTAATAAGGCTATTTAATAAGTCTATTTGATAAGCCTATTTAATAAGTATTTAATGAGCCTATTTAATAAGCCTATTTATTGAGCCTATTTAATAAGCCTATTTATTGAGCCTATTTAATAAGCCTATTTATTGAGCCTATTTAATAAGCCTATTTATTGAGCCTATTTAATAAGCCTATTTAATAAGCCTATTTAATAAGCCTATTTAATAAGCCTATTTAATAAGTCTATTTAATAAGTCTAGTTAATAAGCCTACTTAATAAGTATTTAATGAGCCTATTTAATAAGTCTATTTAATAAGCCTATTTAATAGGCCTATTTAATAAGTCTAAGTTGCTGAAAAAAGCCTATTTAATAAGCCTAAGTTGCTGAATAAGCCTATTTAATAAGCCTAAGTTGCTGAAATAAGCTTTTTTAATAAGTCTAAGTTGCTGAAATAAGCCTATTTAATAAGCCTAAGTTGCTGAAATAAGCCTATTTAATAAGGCTATTTAATAAGCCTAAGTTGCTGAAATAAGGCTATTTAATAAGCCTTTTTAATAAGCCTATTTAATAAGTCTATTTAATAAGCCTTTTTAATAAGTCTATTTAATAAGTCTATTTAATAAGCCTATTTAATAAGTATTTAATGAGCCTATTTAATAAGCCTATTTATTGAGCCTATTTAATAAGCCTATTTATTGAGCCTATTTAATAAGCCTATTTATTGAGCCTATTTAATGAGCCTATTTATTGAGCCTATTTAATAAGCCTATTTAACAAGTCTATTTAATAAGCCTATTTAATAAGCCTATTTATTGACCCTATTTAATAAGCCTATTTAATAAGCCTATTTATTGAGCCTATTTAATACGTCTATTTAATACGCCTATTTAATAAGCCTATTTAATAAGTATTTAATGAGCCTATTTAATAAGTCTATTTAATAAGCCTATTTAATAGACCTATTTAATAAGTCTAAGTTGCTGAAATAAGCCTATTTAATAAACCTATTTAATAGGCCTATTTAATAAGTCTAATTTGCTGAAATAAGCCTATTTAATAAGCCTAAGTTTCTGAATGAGCCTATTTAATGAGACTAAGTTGCTGAAATAAGCCTATTTAATAAGCCTAAGTTGCTGAACAAGCCTTTTTAATAAACCTAAGTTGCTGAAATAAGCCTTTTTAATCAGCGTAAGTTGCTGAAATAAGCCTATTTAATAAGCCCAAGTTGCTGAAATAAGCCTACTTAATTAGGCTATTTAATAAGCCTAAGTTGCTGAAATAAGCCTATTTAATAAGCGTAATTTGCTGAAATAAGGCTATTTAATAAGTCTAAGTTGCTGAAATAAGCCTATTTAATAAGCCTAAGTTGCTGAAATAAGCCTATTTAATTAGCCTGTTTAATAAGCCTAAGTTGCTGAAATAAGCCTATTTAATAAGCCTATTTAATAAGCCTATTTATAGGCCTATTTAATAAGTCTAAGTTGCTGAAATAAGCCTATTTAATAAGCATATATAATAGTCCTATTTAATAAGTCTAAGTTGCTGAAATAAGCCTATTTAATAAGAATAAGTTGCTGAATGAGCCTATTTAATAAGCCTAAGTTGCTGAAATAAGCCTATTTAATAAGGCTATTTAATAAGCCTAAGTTGCTGAATAAGCCTATTTAATAAGTCTAAGTTGCTGAAATAAGGCTATTTAATAAGCCTAAGTTGCTGAAATAAGGCTATTTAATAAGTTTAAGTTGCTGAAATAAGCCTATTTAATAAGCCTAAGTTGCTGAAATAAGCCTATTTAATAAGGCTATTTAATGAGCCTAAGTTGCTGATTTAAAAATGCTATTTAATAAGCCTAAGTTGCTGAAATAAATCTGTTTAATAAGGCTATTTAATAAGCATAAGTTGCTGAAATAAGCTTATTTAATAAGCCTAAGTTGCTGAAATAAGCCTATTTAATAAGGCTATTTAATAAGTCTAAGTTGCTGAAATAAACCTATTTAATAAGTCTAAGTTGCTAAAATAAGCCTATTTAATGAGGCTATTTAATAAGTCTATTTAATAAGCCTATTTAATAAGCCTATTTAATAAGCCTATTTAATACGCCTATTTAATAATCATATTTAATAAGTATTTAATGAGCCTTTTAATAAGTCTATTTAATAAGCCTTTTTATTAAGCCTATTTAATAAGTCGATTTAATAAGCCTATTTAATAAGGCTATTTAATAAGTCTATTTGATAAGCCTATTTAATAAGTATTTAATGAGCCTATTTAATAAGCCTATTTATTGAGCCTATTTAATAAGCCTATTTATTGAGCCTATTTAATAAGCCTATTTATTGAGCCTATTTAATAAGCCTATTTATTGAGCCTATTTAATAAGCCTATTTAATAAGCCTATTTATTGAGCCTATTTAATAAGCCTATTTATTGAGCCTATTTAATAAGCCTATTTAATAAGCCTATTTAATAAGCCTATTTAATAAGCCTATTTAATAAGTCTATTTAATAAGTCTAGTTAATAAGCCTACTTAATAAGTATTTAATGAGCCTATTTAATAAGTCTATTTAATAAGCCTATTTAATAGGCCTATTTAATAAGTCTAAGTTGCTGAAAAAAGCCTATTTAATAAGCCTAAGTTGCTGAATAAGCCTATTTAATAAGCCTAAGTTGCTGAAATAAGCTTTTTTAATAAGTCTAAGTTGCTGAAATAAGCCTATTTAATAAGCCTAAGTTGCTGAAATAAGCCTATTTAATAAGGCTATTTAATAAGCCTAAGTTGCTGAAATAAGGCTATTTAATAAGCCTTTTTAATAAGCCTATTTAATAAGTCTATTTAATAAGCCTTTTTAATAAGTCTATTTAATAAGTCTATTTAATAAGCCTATTTAATAAGTATTTAATGAGCCTATTTAATAAGCCTATTTATTGAGCCTATTTAATAAGCCTATTTATTGAGCCTATTTAATAAGCCTATTTATTGAGCCTATTTAATGAGCCTATTTATTGAGCCTATTTAATAAGCCTATTTAACAAGTCTATTTAATAAGCCTATTTAATAAGCCTATTTATTGACCCTATTTAATAAGCCTATTTAATAAGCCTATTTATTGAGCCTATTTAATACGTCTATTTAATACGCCTATTTAATAAGCCTATTTAATAAGTATTTAATGAGCCTATTTAATAAGTCTATTTAATAAGCCTATTTAATAGACCTATTTAATAAGTCTAAGTTGCTGAAATAAGCCTATTTAATAAACCTATTTAATAGGCCTATTTAATAAGTCTAATTTGCTGAAATAAGCCTATTTAATAAGCCTAAGTTTCTGAATGAGCCTATTTAATGAGACTAAGTTGCTGAAATAAGCCTATTTAATAAGCCTAAGTTGCTGAACAAGCCTTTTTAATAAACCTAAGTTGCTGAAATAAGCCTTTTTAATCAGCGTAAGTTGCTGAAATAAGCCTATTTAATAAGCCCAAGTTGCTGAAATAAGCCTACTTAATTAGGCTATTTAATAAGCCTAAGTTGCTGAAATAAGCCTATTTAATAAGCGTAATTTGCTGAAATAAGGCTATTTAATAAGTCTAAGTTGCTGAAATAAGCCTATTTAATAAGCCTAAGTTGCTGAAATAAGCCTATTTAATTAGCCTGTTTAATAAGCCTAAGTTGCTGAAATAAGCCTATTTAATAAGCCTATTTAATAAGCCTATTTATAGGCCTATTTAATAAGTCTAAGTTGCTGAAATAAGCCTATTTAATAAGCATATATAATAGTCCTATTTAATAAGTCTAAGTTGCTGAAATAAGCCTATTTAATAAGAATAAGTTGCTGAATGAGCCTATTTAATAAGCCTAAGTTGCTGAAATAAGCCTATTTAATAAGGCTATTTAATAAGCCTAAGTTGCTGAATAAGCCTATTTAATAAGTCTAAGTTGCTGAAATAAGGCTATTTAATAAGCCTAAGTTGCTGAAATAAGGCTATTTAATAAGTTTAAGTTGCTGAAATAAGCCTATTTAATAAGCCTAAGTTGCTGAAATAAGCCTATTTAATAAGGCTATTTAATGAGCCTAAGTTGCTGATTTAAAAATGCTATTTAATAAGCCTAAGTTGCTGAAATAAATCTGTTTAATAAGGCTATTTAATAAGCATAAGTTGCTGAAATAAGCTTATTTAATAAGCCTAAGTTGCTGAAATAAGCCTATTTAATAAGGCTATTTAATAAGTCTAAGTTGCTGAAATAAACCTATTTAATAAGTCTAAGTTGCTAAAATAAGCCTATTTAATGAGGCTATTTAATAAGTCTATTTAATAAGCCTATTTAATAAGCCTATTTAATAAGCCTATTTAATACGCCTATTTAATAATCATATTTAATAAGTATTTAATGAGCCTTTTAATAAGTCTATTTAATAAGCCTTTTTATTAAGCCTATTTAATAAGTCGATTTAATAAGCCTATTTAATAAGGCTATTTAATAAGTCTATTTGATAAGCCTATTTAATAAGTATTTAATGAGCCTATTTAATAAGCCTATTTATTGAGCCTATTTAATAAGCCTATTTATTGAGCCTATTTAATAAGCCTATTTATTGAGCCTATTTAATAAGCCTATTTATTGAGCCTATTTAATAAGCCTATTTAATAAGCCTATTTAATAAGCCTATTTAATAAGCCTATTTAATAAGTCTTTTTAATAAGTCTAGTTAATAAGCCTACTTAATAAGTATTTAATGAGCCTATTTAATAAGTCTATTTAATAAGCCTATTTAATAGGCCTATTTAATAAGTCTAAGTTGCTGAAAAAAGCCTATTTAATAAGCCTAAGTTGCTGAATAAGCCTATTTAATAAGCCTAAGTTGCTGAAATAAGCTTTTTTAATAAGTCTAAGTTGCTGAAATAAGCCTATTTAATAAGCCTAAGTTGCTGAAATAAGCCTATTTAATAAGGCTATTTAATAAGCCTAAGTTGCTGAAATAAGGCTATTTAATAAGCCTTTTTAATAAGCCTATTTAATAAGTCTATTTAATAAGCCTTTTTAATAAGTCTATTTAATAAGTCTATTTAATAAGCCTATTTAATAAGTATTTAATGAGCCTATTTAATAAGCCTATTTATTGAGCCTATTTAATAAGCCTATTTATTGAGCCTATTTAATAAGCCTATTTATTGAGCCTATTTAATGAGCCTATTTATTGAGCCTATTTAATAAGCCTATTTAACAAGTCTATTTAATAAGCCTATTTAATAAGCCTATTTATTGACCCTATTTAATAAGCCTATTTAATAAGCCTATTTATTGAGCCTATTTAATACGTCTATTTAATACGCCTATTTAATAAGCCTATTTAATAAGTATTTAATGAGCCTATTTAATAAGTCTATTTAATAAGCCTATTTAATAGACCTATTTAATAAGTCTAAGTTGCTGAAATAAGCCTATTTAATAAACCTATTTAATAGGCCTATTTAATAAGTCTAATTTGCTGAAATAAGCCTATTTAATAAGCCTAAGTTTCTGAATGAGCCTATTTAATGAGACTAAGTTGCTGAAATAAGCCTATTTAATAAGCCTAAGTTGCTGAACAAGCCTTTTTAATAAACCTAAGTTGCTGAAATAAGCCTTTTTAATCAGCGTAAGTTGCTGAAATAAGCCTATTTAATAAGCCCAAGTTGCTGAAATAAGCCTACTTAATTAGGCTATTTAATAAGCCTAAGTTGCTGAAATAAGCCTATTTAATAAGCGTAATTTGCTGAAATAAGGCTATTTAATAAGTCTAAGTTGCTGAAATAAGCCTATTTAATAAGCCTAAGTTGCTGAAATAAGCCTATTTAATTAGCCTGTTTAATAAGCCTAAGTTGCTGAAATAAGCCTATTTAATAAGCCTATTTAATAAGCCTATTTATAGGCCTATTTAATAAGTCTAAGTTGCTGAAATAAGCCTATTTAATAAGCATATATAATAGTCCTATTTAATAAGTCTAAGTTGCTGAAATAAGCCTATTTAATAAGAATAAGTTGCTGAATGAGCCTATTTAATAAGCCTAAGTTGCTGAAATAAGCCTATTTAATAAGCCTAAGTTGCTTAATAAGCCTATTTAATAAGCCTAAGTTGCTGAATAAACCTATTTAATAAGTCTAAGTTGCTGAAATAAGCCTATTTAATAAGGCTATTTAATAAGCCTAAGTTGCTGAAATAAGGCTATTTAATAAGCCTAAGTTGCTGAAATAAGGCTATTTAATAAGTTTAAGTTGCTGAAATAAGCCTATTTAATAAGCCTAAGTTGCTGAAATAAGCCTATTTAATAAGGCTATTTAATGAGCCTAAGTTGCTGATTTAAAAATGCTATTTAATAAGCCTAAGTTGCTGAAATAAATCTGTTTAATAAGGCTATTTAATAAGCATAAGTTGCTGAAATAAGCTTATTTAATAAGCCTAAGTTGCTGAAATAAGCCTATTTAATAAGGCTATTTAATAAGTCTAAGTTGCTGAAATAAACCTATTTAATAAGTCTAATTTGCTAAAATAAGCCTATTTAATGAGGCTATTTAATAAGTCTATTTAATAAGCCTATTTAATAAGCCTATTTAATAAGCCTATTTAATAAGCCTATTTAATACGCCTATTTAATAAACATATTTAATAAGTATTTAATGAGCCTTTTTAATAAGTCTATTTAATAAGCCTTTTTATTAAGCCTATTTAATAAGTCTATTTAATAAGCCTATTTAATAAGGCTATTTAATAAGTCTATTTGATAAGCCTATTTAATAAGTATTTAATGAGCCTATTTAATAAGCCTATTTATTGAGCCTATTTAATAAGCCTATTTATTGAGCCTATTTAATAAGCCTATTTATTGAGCCTATTTAATAAGCCTATTTATTGAGCCTATTTAATAAGCCTATTTAATAAGCCTATTTAATAAGCCTATTTAATAAGCCTATTTAATACGCCTATTTAATAAACACATTTAATAAATATTTAATGAGCATTTTTAATAAGCCTATTTAATAAGTCTATTTAATAAGCCTATTTAATAAGTCTATTTAATAAGTCTAGTTAATAAGCCTACTTAATAAGTATTTAATGAGCCTATTTAATAAGTCTATTTAATAAGCCTATTTAATAGGCCTATTTAATAAGTCTAAGTTGCTGAAAAAAGCCTATTTAATAAGCCTAAGTTGCTGAATAAGCCTATTTAATAAGCCTAAGTTGCTGAAATAAGCCTTTTTAATAAGTCTAAGTTGCTGAAATAAGCCTATTTAATAAGCCTAAGTTGCTGAAATAAGCCTATTTAATAAGGCTATTTAATAAGCCTAAGTTGCTGAATAAGCCTATTTAATAAGTCTAAGTTGCTGAAATAACGCTATTTTAATGAGGCAATTTAATAAGTCTATTTAATAAGCCTATTTAATAAGCCTATTTAATAAGCCTATTTAATATGCCTATTTAATAAACCTATTTAATAAGTATTTAATGAGCCTATTTAATAAGCCTATTTAATAAGTCTATTTAATAAGTCTATTTAATAAGCCTATTTAATAAGTATTTAATGAGCCTATTTAATAAGCCGATTTATTGAGCCTATTTAATTAGCCGATTTATTGAGCCTATTTAATAAGCCTATTTATTGAGCCTATTTAATGAGCCTATTTATTGAGCCTATTTAATAAGCCTATTTAATAAGTCTATTTAATAAACCTATTTAATAAGCCTAATTAATAAGCCTATTTAATAAGCCTATTTATTGAGCCTATTTAATGAGTCTATTTAATAAGCCTGTTTAATAAGCCAATTTAATAAGTATTGAATGAGCCTATTTAATAAGCCTAAGTTGCTGAATAAGCCTATTTAATAAGCCTAAGTTGCTGAAATAAGCCTATTTAATAAGCCTATTTGATAAGCCTAAGTTGCTGAATAAGCCTATTTAATAAGCCTAAGTTGCTGAAATAAGCCTATTTAATAAGTCTAAGTTGCTGAAATAAGGCTATTTAATAAGCCTTTTTAATAAGCCTATTTAATAAGTCTATTTAATAAGCCTTTTTAATAAGTCTATTTAATAAGTCTATTTAATAAGCCTATTTAATAAGTATTTAATGAGCCTATTTAATAAGCCTATTTATTGAGCCTATTTAATAAGCCTATTTATTGAGCCTATTTAATAAGCCTATTTATTGAGCCTATTTAATAAGCCTATTTATTGAGCCTATTTAATAAGCCTATTTAATAAGTCTATTTAATAAGCCTATTTAATAAGCCTATTTATTGACCCTATTTAATAAGCCTATTTAATAAGCCTATTTATTGAGCCTATTTAATAAGTCTATTTAATACGCCTATTTAATAAGCCTATTTAATAAGTATTTAATGAGCCTATTTAATAAGTCTATTTAATAAGCCTATTTAATAGACCTATTTAATAAGTCTAAGTTGCTGAAATAAGCCTATTTAATAAACCTATTTAATAGGCCTATTTAATAAGTCTAATTTGCTGAAATAAGCCTATTTAATAAGCCTAAGTTTCTGAATGAGCCTATTTAATAAGCCTAAGTTGCTGAAATAAGCCTATTTAATAAGCCTAAGTTGCTTAACAAGCCTATTTAATAAGCCTAAGTTGCTGAAATAAGCCTTTTTAATCAGCGTAAGTTGCTGAAATAAGCCTATTTAATAAGCCCAAGTTGCTGAAATAAGCCTACTTAATTAGGCTTTTTAATAAGCCTAAGTTGCTGAAATAAGCCTATTTAATAAGCGTAATTTGCTGAAATAAGGCTATTTAATAAGTCTAAGTTGCTGAAATAAGCCTATTTAATAAGCCTAAGTTGCTGAAATAAGCCTATTTAATTAGCCTGTTTAATAAGCCTAAGTTGCTGAAATAAGCCTATTTAATAAGCCTATTTAATAAGCCTATTTAATAGGCCTATTTAATAAGTCTAAGTTGCTGAAATAAGCCTATTTAATAAGCCTATATAATAGTCCTATTTAATAAGTCTAAGTTGCTGAAATAAGCCTATTTAATAAGCCTAAGTTGCTGAATGAGCCTATTTAATAAGCCTAAGTTGCTGAAATAAGCCTATTTAATAAGCCTAAGTTGCTTAATAAGCCTATTTAATAAGCCTAAGTTGCTGAATAAACCTAATTAATAAGTCTAAGTTGCTGAAATAAGCCTATTTAATAAGGCTATTTAATAAGCCTAAGTTGCTGAATAAGCCTATTTAATAAGGCTATTTAATGAGCCTAAGTTGCTGATTTAAAAATGCTATTTAATAAGCCTAAGTTGCTGAAATAAATCTGTTTAATAAGGCTATTTAATAAGCATAAGTTGCTGAAATAAGCTTATTTAATACGCCTAAGTTGCTGAAATAAGCCTATTTAATAAGGCTATTTAATAAGTCTAAGTTGCTGAAATAAACCTATTTAATAAGTCTAAGTTGCTAAAATAAGCCTATTTAATGAGGCTATTTAATAAGTCTATTTAATAAGCCTATTTAATAAGCCTATTTAATAAGCCTATTTAATAAGCCTATTTAATACGCCTATTTAATAAACATATTTAATAAGTATTTAATGAGCCTTTTTAATAAGTCTATTTAATAAGCCTTTTTATTAAGCCTATTTAATAAGTCTATTTAATAAGCCTATTTAATAAGGCTATTTAATAAGTCTATTTGATAAGCCTATTTAATAAGTATTTAATGAGCCTATTTAATAAGCCTATTTATTGAGCCTATTTAATAAGCCTATTTATTGAGCCTATTTAATAAGCCTATTTATTGAGCCTATTTAATAAGCCTATTTATTGAGCCTATTTAATAAGCCTATTTAATAAGCCTATTTAATAAGCCTATTTAATACGCCTATTTAATAAACACATTTAATAAGTATTTAATGAGCATTTTTAATAAGCCTATTTAATAAGTCTATTTAATAAGCCTATTTAATAAGTCTATTTAATAAATCTAGTTAATAAGCCTACTTAATATGTATTTAATGAGCCTATTTAATAAGTCTATTTAATAAGCCTATTTAATAGGCCTATTTAATAAGTCTAAGTTGCTGAAAAAAGCCTATTTAATAAGCCTAAGTTGCTGAATAAGCCTATTTAATAAGCCTAAGTTGCTGAAATAAGCCTTTTTAATAAGTCTAAGTTGCTGAAATAAGCCTATTTAATAAGCCTAAGTTGCTGAAATAAGCCTATTTAATAAGGCTATTTAATAAGCCTAAGTTGCTGAAATAAGGCTATTTAATAGCCTTTTTAATAAGCCTATTTAATAAGTCTATTTAATAAGCCTTTTTAATAAGTCTATTTAATAAGTCTATTTAATAAGCCTATTTAATAAGTATTTAATGAGCCTATTTAATAAGCCTATTTATTGAGCCTATTTAATAAGCCTATTTATTGAGCCTATTTAATAAGCCTATTTATTGAGCCTATTTAATAAGCCTATTTATTGAGCCTATTTAATAAGCCTATTTAATAAGTCTATTTAATAAGCCTATTTAATAAGCCTATTTATTGACCCTATTTAATGAGCCTATTTAATAAGCCTATTTATTGAGCCTATTTAATACGTCTATTTAATACGCCTATTTAATAAGCCTATTTAATAAGTATTTAATGAGCCTATTTAATAAGTCTATTTAATAAGCCTATTTAATAGACCTATTTAATAAGTCTAAGTTGCTGAAATAAGCCTATTTAATAAACCTATTTAATAGGCCTATTTAATAAGTCTAATTTGCTGAAATAAGCCTATTTAATAAGCCTAAGTTTCTGAATGAGCCTATTTAATAAGCCTAAGTTGCTGAAATAAGCCTATTTAATAAGCCTAAGTTGCTGAACAAGCCTATTTAATAAACCTAAGTTGCTGAAATAAGCCTTTTTAATCAGCGTAAGTTGCTGAAATAAGCCTATTTAATAAGCCCAAGTTGCTGAAATAAGCCTACTTAATTAGGCTATTTAATAAGCCTAAGTTGCTGAAATAAGCCTATTTAATAAGCGTAATTTTCTGAAATAAGGCTATTTAATAAGTCTAAGTTGCTGAAATAAGCCTATTTAATAAGCCTAAGTTGCTGAAATAAGCCTATTTAATTAGCCTGTTTAATAAGCCTAAGTTGCTGAAATAAGCCTATTTAATAAGCCTATTTAATAAGCCTATTTAATAGGCCTATTTAATAAGTCTAAGTTGCTGAAATAAGCCTATTTAATAAGCCTATATAATAGTCCTATTTAATAAGTCTAAGTTGCTGAAATAAGCCTATTTAATAAGCCTAAGTTGCTGAATGAGCCTATTTAATAAGCCTAAGTTGCTGAAATAAGCCTATTTAATAAGCCTAAGTTGCTTAATAAGCCTATTTAATAAGCCTAAGTTGCTGAATAAACCTATTTAATAAGTCTAAGTTGCTGAAATAAGCCTATTTAATAAGGCTATTTAATAAGCCTAAGTTGCTGAATAAGCCTATTTAATAAGTCTAAGTTGCTGAAATAAGGCTATTTAATAAGCCTAAGTTGCTGAAATAAGGCTATTTAATAAGTTTAAGTTGCTGAAATAAGCCTACTTAATAAGCCTAAGTTGCTGAAATAAGCCTATTTAATAAGGCTATTTAATGAGCCTAAGTTGCTGATTTAAAAATGCTATTTAATAAGCCTAAGTTGCTGAAATAAATCTGTTTAATAAGGCTATTTAATAAGCATAAGTTGCTGAAATAAGCTTATTTAATAAGCCTAAGTTGCTGAAATAAGCCTATTTAATAAGGCTATTTAATAAGTCTAAGTTGCTGAAATAGCGCTATTTAATAAGCCTAAGTTGCTGAAATAAGCCTATTTAATAATCCTAAGTTGCTAAAATAAGCCTATTTAATGAGGCTATTTAATAAATCTATTTAATAAGCCTATTTAATAAGCCTATTTAATAAGACTATTTAATACGCCTATTTAATAAACCTATTTAATAAGTATTTAATGAGCCTATTTAATAAGCCTATTTAATAAGCCTATTTAATAAGTCTATTTAATAAGTCTATTTAATAAGCCTATTTAATAAGTATTTAATGAGCCTATTTCATAAGCCTATTTATTGAGCCTATTTAATAAGCCTATTTATTGAACCTATTTAATAAGCCTATTTATTGAGCCTATTTAATAAGCCTATTTAATAAGTCTATTTAATAAGCCTATTTAATAAGCCTAATTAATAAGCCTATTTAGTAAGCCTATTTATTGAGCCTATTTAATGAGTCTATTTAATAAGCCTGTTTAATAAGCCAATTTAATAAGTATTGAATGAGCCTATTTAATAAGCCTAAGTTGCTGAATAAGCCTATTTAATAAGCCTAAGTTGCTGAAATAAGCCTATTTAATAAGCCTATTTAATAAGCCGAAGTTGCTGAATAAGCCTATTTAATAAGCCTAAGTTGCTGAAATAAGCCTATTTAATAAGTCTATGTTGCTGAAATAAGGCTATTTAATGAGCCTAAGTTGCTGAAATAAGCCTATTTAATAAGCCTAAGTTGCTGAAATAAGGCTATTTAATACGTCCAAGTTGCTAAAATAAGCCTATTTAATAAGCCTAAGTTGCTGAAATAAGTATATTTAATGAGCATAAGTTGCTGAAATAAGCCTATTTAATAAGTCTAAGTTGCTGAAATAAGGCTATTTAATAAGTCTAAGTTGCTGAAATAAGCCTTTTTAATCAGCGTAAGTTGCTGAAATAAGCTTATTTAATAAGCCCAAGTTGCTGAAATAAGCCTATTTAATAAGGATCTTTAATAAGTCTAAGTTGCTGAAATAAACCTATTTAATAAGCCCAAGTTGCTAAAATAAGCCTATTTAATGAGGATATTTAATAAGTCTATTTAATAAGCCTATTTAATAAGCCTATTTAATAAGCCTATTTAATACGCCTATTTAATACGCCTATTTAATAAGTATTTAATGCGCCTATTTAATAAGCCTATTTATTGAGCCTATTTAATAAGCCTATTTATTGAGCCTATTTAATAAGCCTATTTATTGAGCCTATTTAATACGCCTATTTAATAAGCCTATTTATTGAGCCCATTTAATAAGTCTATTTAATAAGCCTATTTAATAAGCCTATTTAATAAGTATTTAATGAGCCTGTTTAATAAGTCTATTTAATAAGCCTATTTAATAGGCCTATTTAATAAGTCTAATTTGCTGAAATAAGCCTATTTAATAAGCCTAAGTTGGTGAATAAGCCTATTTAATAAGCCTAAGTTGCTGAAATAAGCCTACTTAATAAGCCTAAGTTGCTGAAATAAGCCTATTTAATAAGGCTATTTAATAAGCCTAAGTTGCTGAATAAGCCTATTTAATAAGTCTAAATTGCTGAAATAACGCTATTTAATAAGCCTAAGTTGCTGAAATAAGCCTATTTAATAAGCCTAAGTTGCTAAAATAGGCCTATTTAATGAGGCTATTTAATAAGTCTATTTAATAAGCCTATTTAATAAGCCTATTTAATAAGCCTATTTAATATGCCTATTTAATAAACCTATTTAATAAGTATTTAATGAGCCTATTTAATAAGTCTATTTAATAAGCCTTTTAATAAGCCTATTTAATAAGTCTAAGTTGCTGAAATAAGCCTATTTAATAAGCCTAAGTTTCTGAATGAGCCTATTTAATAAGCCTAAGTTGATGAAATTAGCCTATTTAATAAGCCTATTTAATAGGCCTATTTAATAAGTCTAAGTTGCTGAAATAAACCTATTTAATAAGCCTAAGTTTCTGAATGAGCCTATTTAATAAGCCTAAGTTGCTGAAATAAGCCTATTTAATAAGCCTAAGTTGCTGAATAAGCCTATTTAATAAGCCTAAGTTGCTGAATAAACCTATTTAATAAGTCTAAATTGCTGAAATAAGCCTATTTAATAAGGCTATTTAATAAGCCTAAGTTGCTGAATAAGCCTGTTTAATAAGTCTAAGTTTCTGAAATAAGGCTATTTAATAAGCCTAAGTTGCTGAAATAAGGCTATTTAATAAGTCTAAGTTGCTGAAATAAGCCCATTTAATAAGCCTAAGTTGCTGAAATAAGCCTATTTAATAAGGCTATTTAATGAGCCTAAGTTGCTGAAATAAGACTATTTAATAAGCCTGAGTTTCTGAACTAAGCCTATTTAAAAAGGTATATTTAATAAGTCTAAGTTGCTGAAACAAACCTATTTAAAAATGCTATTTAATAAGCCTAAGTTGCTGAAATAAACCTGTTTAATAAGGCTATTTAATAAGCATAAGTTGCTGAAATAAGCTTATTTAATTAGCCTAAGTTGCTGAAATAAGCCTATTTAATAAGGATCTTTAATAAGTCTAAGTTGCTGAAATAAACCTATTTAATAAGCCCAAGTTGCTAAAATAAGCATATTTAATGAGGATATTTAATGTCTATTTAATAAGCCTATTTAATAAGCCTATTTAATAAGCCTATTTAATACGCCTATTTAATAAACACATTTAATAAGTATTTAATGAGCATTTTTAATAAGCCTATTTAATAAGGATCTTTAATAAGTCTAAGTTGCTGAAATAAACCTATTTAATAAGCCCAAGTTGCTAAAATAAGCATATTTAATGAGGATACTTAATAAGTCTATTTAATAAGCCTATTTAATAAGCCTATTTAATAAGCCTATTTAATACGCCTATTTAATAAACACATTTAATAAGTATTTAATGAGCATTTTTAATAAGCCTATTTAATAAGCCTATTTAATAAGCCTATTTAATAAGTCTATTTAATAAGTCTAGTTAATAAGCCTATTTAATAAGTATTTAATGAGCCTATTTAATAAGCCTATTTATTGAGCCTATTTAATAAGCCTATTTATTGAGCATTTTTAATAAGCCTATTTAATAAGCCTATTTAATAAGCCTATTTAATAAGTCTATTTAATAATCCTATTTAATAAGCCTAATTAATAAGCCTATTTAATAAGCCTATTTATTGAGCCTATTTAATGAGTCTATTTAATAAGCCTGTTTAATAATCCTATTTAATAAGTATTGAATGAGCCTATTTAATAAGCCTGAGTTGCTGAATAAGCCTATTTAATAAGCCTAAGTTGCTGAAATAAGCCTATTTAATAAGCCTATTTAATAAGCCTAAGTTGCTGAAATAAGTATATTTAATAAGCATAAGTTGCTGAAATAAGCCTATTTAATAAGTCTAAGTTGCTGAAATAAGGCTATTTAATAAGTCTAAGTTGCTGAAATAAGCCTTTTTAATCAGCGTAAGTTGCTGAAATAAGCTTATTTAATAAGCCCAAGTTGCTGAAATAAGCCTACCTAATTATGCTATTTAATAAGCCTAAGTTGCTGAAATAAGCCTATTTAATAAGCGTAAGTTGCTGAAATAAGGCTATTTAATAAGTCTAAGTTGCTGAAATAAGCCTATTTAATAAGCCTAAGTTGCTGAAATAAGCCTATTTAATAAGCCTGTTTAATAAGCCTAAGTTGCTGAAATAAGCCTATTTAATACGCCTATTTAATAAGCCTATTTAATAGGCCTATTTAATAAGTCTAAGTTGCTGAAATAAGCCTATTTAATAAGCCTATTTAATAGGCCTATTTAATAAGTCTAAGTTGCTGACATAAGCCTATTTAATAAGCCTAAGTTTCTGAATGAGCCTACTTAATAAGCCTAAGTTGCTGAAATAAGCCTATTTAATAAGCCTAAGTTGCTGAATAAGCCTATTTAATAAGCCTAAGTTGCTGAATAAACCTATTTAATAAGTCTAAATTGCTGAAATAAGCCTATTTAATAAGGCTATTTAATAAGCCTAAGTTGCTGACTGAGCCTATTTAATAAGTCTAAGTTTCTGAAATAAGGCTATTTAATAAGCTTAAGTTGCTGAAATAAGGCTATTTAATAAGTCTAAGTTGCTGAAATAAGCATATTTAATAAGCCTAAGTTGCTGAAATAAGCCTATTTAATAAGGCTATTTAATGAGCCTAAGTTGCTGAAATAAGACTATTTAATAAGCCTGAGTTTCTGAACTAAGCCTATTTAAAAAGGTATATTTAATAAGTCTAAGTTGCTGAAATAAACCTATTTAAAAATGCTATTTAATAAGCCTAAATTGCTGAAATAAACCTGTTTAATAAGGCTATTTAATAAGAATAAGTTGCTGAAATAAGCTTATTTAATAAGCCTAAGTTGCTGAAATAAGCCTATTTAATAAGGCTCTTTAATAAGTCTAAGTTGCTGAAATAAACCTATTTAATAAGCCCAAGTTGCTAAAATAAGCCTATTTAATGAGGATATTTAATAAGTCTATTTAATAAGTCTAGTTAATAAGCCTATTTAATAAGTATTTAATGAGCCTATTTAATAAGCCTATTTATTGAGCCTATTTAATAAGCCTATTTATTGAGCATATTTAATAAGCCTATTTATTGAGCCTATTTAATAAGCCTATTTAATAAGTCTATTTAATAATCCTATTTAATAAGCCTAATTAATAAGCCTATTTAATAAGCCTATTTATTGAGCCTATTTAATGAGTCTATTTAATAAGCCTGTTTAATAAGCCTATTTAATAAGTATTGAATGAGCCTATTTAATAAGCCTAAGTTGCTGAATAAGCCTATTTAATAAGCCTAAGTTGCTGAAATAAGCCTATTTAATAAGCCTATTTAATAAGCCTAAGTTGCTGAATAAGCCTATTTAATAAGCCTAAGTTGCTGAAATAAGCCTATTTAATAAGTCTAAGTTGCTGAAATAAGGCTATTTAATGAGCCTAAGTTGCTCAAATAAGCCTATTTAATAAGCCTAAGTTGCTGAAATAAGGCTATTTAATACGTCCAAGTTGCTAAAATAAGCCTATTTAATAAGCCTAAGTTGCTGAAATAAGTATATTTAATAAGCATAAGTTGCTGAATAAGCCTATTTAATAAGCCTAAGTTGCTGAAATAAGCCTATTTAATAAGTCTAAGTTGCTGAAATAAGGCTATTTAATGAGCCTAAGTTGCTCAAATAAGCCTATTTAATAAGCCTAAGTTGCTGAAATAAGGCTATTTAATACGTCCAAGTTGCTAAAATAAGCCTATTTAATAAGCGTAAGTTGCTGAAATAAGGCTATTTAATAAGTCTAAGTTGCTGAAATAAGCCTATTTAATAAGCCTAAGTTGCTGAAATAAGCCTATTTAATAAGCCTGTTTAATAAGCCTAAGTTGCTGAAATAAGCCTATTTAATACGCCTATTTAATAAGCCTATTTAATAGGCCTATTTAATAAGTCTAAGTTGCTGAAATAAGCCTATTTAATAAGCCTAAGTTTCTGAATGAGCCTACTTAATAAGCCTAAGTTGCTGAAATAAGCCTATTTAATAAGCCTAAGTTGCTGAATAAGCCTATTTAATAAGCCTAAGTTGCTGAATAAACCTATTTAATAAGTCTAAATTGCTGAAATAAGCCTATTTAATAAGGCTATTTAATAAGCCTAAGTTGCTGACTAAGCCTATTTAATAAGTCTATGTTTCTGAAATAAGGCTATTTAATAAGCTTAAGTTGCTGAAATAAGGCTATTTAATAAGTCTAAGTTGCTGAAATAAGCATATTTAATAAGCCTAAGTTGCTGAAATAAGCCTATTTAATAAGGCTATTTAATGAGCCTAAGTTGCTGAAATAAGACTATTTAATAAGCCTGAGTTTCTGAACTAAGCCTATTTAAAAAGGTATATTTAATAAGTCTAAGTTGCTGAAATAAACCTATTTAAAAATGCTATTTAATAAGCCTAAATTGCTGAAATAAACCTGTTTAATAAGGCTATTTAATAAGAATAAGTTGCTGAAATAAGCTTATTTAATAAGCCTAAGTTGCTGAAATAAGCCTATTTAATAAGGCTCTTTTATAAGTCTAAGTTGCTGAAATAAACCTATTTAATAAGCCCAAGTTGCTAAAATAAGCCTATTTAATGAGGATATTTAATAAGTCTATTTAATAAGCCTATTTAATAAGCCTATTTAATAAGCCTATTTAATACGCCTATTTAATAAACACATTTAATAAGTATCTAATGGGCATTTTTAATAAGCCTATTTAATAAGTCTATTTAATAAGTCTATTTAATAAGTCTATTTAATAAGTCTAGTTAATAAGCCTATTTAATAAATATTTAATGAGCCTATTTAATAAGCCTATTTATTGAGCCTATTTAATAAGCCTATTTATTGAGCCTATTTAATAAGCCTATTTATTGAGCCTATTTAATACGCCTATTTAATAAGCCTATTTATTGAGCCTATTTAATAAGTCTATTTAATAAGCCTATTTAATAAGCCTATTTAATAAGTATTTAATGAGCCTATTTAATAAGTCTATTTAATAAGCCTATTTAATAGGCCTATTTAATAAGTCTAAGTTGCTGAAATAAGCCTATTTAATAAGCCTAAGTTGCTGAATAAGCCTATTTAATAAACCTAAGTTGCTGAATAAGCCTATTTAATAAGCCTAAGTTGCTGAAATAAGCCTTTTTAATAAGTCTAAGTTGCTGAAATAAGCCTATTTAATAAGCCCAAGTTGCTGAAATAAGCCTACTTAATTAGGCTATTTAATAAGCCTAAGTTGCTGAAATAATCCTACTTAATAAGGATCTTTAATAAGTCTAAGTTGCTGAAATAAACCTATTTAATAAGCCCAAGTTGCTAAAATAAGCCTATTTAATGAGGATATTTAATAAGTCTATTTAATAAGCCTATTTAATAAGCCTATTTAATAAGCCTATTTAATACGCCTATTTAATAAACACATTTAATAAGTATTTAATGAGCATTTTTAATAAGCCTATTTAATAAGTCTATTTAATAAGTCTATTTAATAAGTCTATTTAATAAGTCTAGTTAATAAGCCTATTTAATAAATATTTAATGAGCCTATTTAATAAGCCTATTTATTGAGCCTATTTAATAAGCCTATTTATTGAGCCTATTTAATAAGCCTATTTATTGAGCCTATTTAATACGCCTATTTAATAAGCCTATTTATTGAGCCTATTTAACAAGTCTATTTAATAAGCCTATTTAATAAGCCTATTTAATAAGTATTTAATGAGCCTATTTAATAAGTCTATTTAATAAGCCTATTTAATAGGCCTATTTAATAAGTCTAAGTTGCTGAAATAAGCCTATTTAATAAGCCTAAGTTGCTGAATAAGCCTATTTAATAAACCTAAGTTGCTGAATAAGCCTATTTAATAAGCCTAAGTTGCTGAAATAAGCCTTTTTAATAAGTCTAAGTTGCTGAAATAAGCCTATTTAATAAGCCCAAGTTGCTGAAATAAGCCTACTTAATTAGGCTATTTAATAAGCCTAAGTTGCTGAAATAATCCTACTTAATAAGGATCTTTAATAAGTCTAAGTTGCTGAAATAAACCTATTTAATAAGCCCAAGTTGCTAAAATAAGCCTATTTAATGAGGATATTTAATAAGTCTATTTAATAAGCCTATTTAATAAGCCTATTTAATAAGCCTATTTAATACGCCTATTTAATAAACACATTTAATAAGTATTTAATGAGCATTTTTAATAAGCCTATTTAATAAGTCTATTTAATAAGCCTATTTAATAAGTCTATTTAATAAGTCTAGTTAATAAGCCTATTTAATAAGTATTTAATGAGCCTATTTAATAAGCCTATTTATTGAGCCTATTTAATAAGTGGTCCCGGGCAATCCCGGGCAGTCCCGGGCGGTCCCGGGCGGTCCCGGGCGGTCCGGGGCGGTCCCGGGCGGTCCAGGGCGGTCCCGGGCGGTCCGGGGCGGGTCCCGGGCGGTCCCGGACGGTCCCGGGCGGTCCCGGGCGGTCCCGGTGCGGTCCCGGGCGGTCCCGGGCGGTCCCGGATGGTCCCGGGTGGTCCCGGGCGGTCCCGGGCGGTCCCGGGCGGTCCATGGCGGTCCGGGGCGGTCCCGGGCGGTCCCGGGCGGTCTGGGGCGGTCCTGGGCGGTCCCGGGCGGTCCCGGGCGGGCCGGGGCGGTCCAGGGCGGTCCCTGGCGGTCCCGGGCGGTCCCGGGCGGTCCCGGGCGGTCCCGGGCGGCCCGTGGCGGTCCGGGGCGGTCCCGGGCGGTCCCGGGCGGTCCGGGGCGGTCCTGGGCGGTCCCGGGCAGTCCCAGGCGGTCCGGGGCGGTCCAGGGTGGTCCGGGGCGGTCCCGGGCGGTCCGGGGCGGTCCCGGGCGGTCCAGGGCGGTCCCGGGCGGTCCGGGGCGGTCCTGGGCGGTCCGGGGCGGTCCCGGGCGGTCCGGGGCGGTCCCGGGCGGTCCCGTGCGGTCCCGGGTGGTCCCCGACGGTCCGGACGGTCCCGGGCGGTCCCGGCGGTCCCGGGCGGTCCCGGGCGGTCCCGGGCGTTCCAGGGCGGTCCCGGGCGGTCCCGGGCGGTCCCGGGCGGTCCCGGGCGGTCCCGGGCAGTCCCAGGCGGTCCCGGGCGGTCACAGGCGGTCCCGGGCGGTCCCGGCCAGTCCCGGGCAGTCCCGGGCAGTCCGGGGTGGTCCCGGGCAGTCCGGGGCGGTCCTGGGCGGTCCGGGGCGGTCCCGGGCGGTCCCGGGCGGTCCCGGGCGGTCCGGGGCGGTCCGGGGTGGTCTCGGGCGGTCCCGGGCGGTCCCGGGCGGTCCCGGGTGGTCCCGGGCGGTCCCGGGCGGTCCCGGGCGGTCCGGGGCGTTCCCGGGCGGTCCGGGGCGGTCCTGGGCGGTCCCGGGCGGTCCTGGGCGGTCCCGGGCGGTCCCGGGCGGTCCCGGGCGGTCCCGGGCGGTCGTGGGCGGTCCGTGGCGGTCCGGGGCGGTCCCGGGCGGTCCCGGGCGGTCCGGGGCGGTCCCGGGCGGTCCCGGGCGGTCCCGGCGGTCCGGGGGTCCCAGGCGGTCTGGGGCGGTCCTGGGCGGTCCCGGGCGGTCCAGGGCGGTCCCGGGCGGTCCCGGGCGGTCCCGGGCGGTCCGGGGCGGTCCTGGGCGGTCCGGGGCAGTCCCGGGCGGTCCGGGGCGGTCCGGGGCGGTCCCGGGCGGTCCCGGGCGGTCTGGGGCGGTCCTGGGCGGTCCCGGGCTGTCCTGGGCGGTCCGGGGCGGTCCAGGGCGGTCCCTGGCGGTCCCAGGCGGTCCCGGGCGGTCCCGGGCGGTCCCGGGCGGCCCGTGGCAGTCCGGGGCGGTCCCGGGCGGTCCCGGTTGGTCCGGGGTGGTCCTGGGCGGTCCCGGGCGGTCCCGGGCGGTCCGGGGCGGTCCAGGGTGGTCCGGGGCGGGCCCGGGCGGTCCGGGGCGGGTCCCGGGCGGTCCAGGGCGGTCCCGGGCGGTCCGGGGCGGTCCTGGGCGGTCCGGGGCGGTCCCGGGCGGTCCCGTGCGGTCCCGGGCGGTCCCCGACGGTCCGGACGGTCCCGGGCGGTCCGTGGCGGTCCGGGGCGGACCCGGGCGGTCCCGGGCGGTCTGGGGCGGTCCTGGGCGGTCGCGGGCGGTCCCGGGCGGGCCGGGGCGGTCCAGGGCGGTCCCTGGCGGTCCCGGGCAATCCCGGGCGGTCCCGGGCGGTCCCGGGCGGCCCGTGGCGGTCCGGGGCGGTCCCGGGCGGTCCCGGGCGGTCCGGGCGGTCCTGGGCGGTCCCGGGCAGTCCCAGGCGGTCCGGGGCGGTCCAGGGTGGTCCGGGGCAGTCCCGGGCGGTCCGGGGCGGTCCGGGGCGGTCCCGAGCGGTCCCGGGCGGTCTGGGGCGGTCCTGGGCGGTCCCGGGCTGTCCCGGGCGGTCCGGGGCGGTCCAGGGCGGTCCCTGGCGGTCCCAGGCGGTCCCGGGCGGTCCCGGGCGGTCCCGGGCGGCCCGTGGCAGTCCGGGGCGGTCCCGGGCGGTCCCGGGCGGTCCGGGGTGGTCCTGGGCGGTCCCGGGCAGTCCCGGGCGGTCCGGGGCGGTCCAGGGTGGTCCGGGGCGGTCCCGGGCGGTCCGGGGCGGTCCCGGGCGGTCCAGGGCGGTCCCGGGCGGTCCGGGGCGGTCCTGGGCGGTCCGGGGCGGTCCCGGGCGGTCCGGGGCGGTCCCGGGCGGTCCCGTGCGGTCCCGGGCGGTCCCCGACGGTCCGGACGGTCCCGGGCGGTCCGTGGCGGTCCGGGGCGGACCCGGGCGGTCCCGGGCGGTCTGGGGCGGTCCTGGGCGGTCCCGGGCGGTCCCGGGCGGGCCGGGGCGGTCCAGGGCGGTCCCTGGCGGTCCCGGGCGGTCCCGGGCGGTCCCGGGCGGTCCCGGGCGGCCCGTGGCGGTCCGGGGCGGTCCTGGGCGGTCCCGGGCGGTCCGGGGCGGTCCTGGGCGGTCCCGGGCAGTCCCAGGCGGTCCGGGGCGGTCCAGGGTGGTCCGGGGCGGTCCCGGGCGGTCCGGGGCGGTCCCGGGCGGTCCAGGGCGGTCCCAGGCGGTCCGGGGCGGTCCTGGGCGGTCCGGGGCGGTCCCGGGCGGTCCGGGGCGGTCCCGGGCGGTCCCGTGCGGTCCCGGGCGGTCCCCGACGGTCCGGACGGTCCCGGGCGGTCCCGGCGGTCCCGGGCGGTCCCGGGCGGTCCCGGGCGTTCCAGGGCGGTCCCGGGCGGTCCCGGGCGGTCCTGGGCGGTCCCGGGCGGTCCCGGGCGGTCCCAGGCGGTCCCGGGCGGTCACAGGCGGTCCCGGGCGGTCCCGGCCAGTCCCGGGCAGTCCCGGGCAGTCCGGGGCGGTCCCGGGCAGTCCGGGGCGGTCCCGGGCGGTCCGGGGCGGTCCCGGGCGGTCCCGGGCGGTCCCGGGCGGTCCGGGGCGGTCCGGGGCGGTCTCGGGCGGTCCCGGGCGGTCCCGGGCGGTCCCGGGTGGTCCCGGGCGGTCCCGGGCGGTCCCGGGCGGTCCGGGGCGTTCCCGGGCGGTCCGGGGCGGTCCTGGGCGGTCGCGGGCGGTCCCGGGCGGTCCTGGGCGGTCCCGGGCGGTCCCGGGCGGTCCCGGGCGGTCCCGGGCGGTCGCGGGCGGTCCGTGGCGGTCCGGGGCGGTCCCGGGCGGTCCCGGGCGGTCCGGGGCGGTCCCGGGCGGTCCCGGGCGGTCCCGGCCGGTCCGGGGCGGTCCCGGGCGGTCTGGGGCGGTCCTGGGCGGTCCCGGGCGGTCCAGGGCGGTCCCGGGCGGTCCCGGGCGGTCCCGGGCGGTCCGGGGCGGTCCCGGGCGGTCCGGGGCAGTCCCGGGCGGTCCGGGGCAGTCCGGGGCGGTCCCGGGCGGTCCCGGGCGGTCTGGGGCGGTCCTGGGCGGTCCCGGGCTGTCCCGGGCGGTCCGGGGCGGTCCAGGGCGGTCCCTGGCGGTCCCAGGCGGTCCGGGGCGGTCCCGGGCGGTCCCGGGCGGTCCCGGGCGGTCCGGGGCGGTCCCGGGCGGTCCCGGGCGGTCCCGGGTGGTCCCGGGCGGTCCCGGGCGGTCCCGGGCGGTCCGGGGCGTTCCCGGGCGGTCCCGGGGCGGTCCTGGGCGGTCGCGGGCGGTCCCGGGCGGTCCTGGGCGGTCCCGGGCGGTCCCGGGCGGTCCCGGGCGGTCCCGGGCGGTCGCGGGGCGGTCCGTGGCGGTCCGGGGCGGTCCC